>NC_060075.1:106498401-106814303 GCF_922984935.1 Meles meles
GGAACTGGCCACGAGAAGCAAGAGGAAATCTCTCTCCAAATTTTCCTAAGCCCAACACTGGTCAGAACAGGAAAAGCTTTGATTACTTCCAAAAAGACCTAGCATCTTCCATTTGGGGATCTGAAAGCACTGTTGTCTGTTCTTAGGAAGCCAATAAGGAGCCCTGGAAAGCAGTGTGGAGGGAGGCAAGCACTGTGTGTAAAAGGCACAAAAGGCACTTTTACACATCCATGCATGCTTTATGATCCCATTTAATGGACGCTCGTCAGACACTGGGAGAAACACTCGGGCCATGCTAATGACAAAGCCACAGAAGACCATGTCTGTAGGACAACCTTGAAGGAAAGACTTTAAAAAGTAACGAGGCAATTAGATACATACACGAAGTCTTCTGCTATGTATAGTTGTGGATCCTAGGAGACTCAGACAAAGGGCTCCCACCTAGCACTGAGAGTCAGAGGGGTCCGATGCTGAGTGTGAAGGACACACAGCAGCACCAGGAGAAAGAAGCCAGGTAGGGCATTCCAGGCAGTGTAGCAATCCCAGGCGAAGGCCTGGGCGTGGGGGATGATCAAGGTCACCACTAGAACTGTAAGCGAGATGCAAATCAGAGTGGCTGGAAATTAGCATGGGAGGGGCAAGAGTGACCAAAGATGAGAATGAACACAAGTGTGCAGGGATGGCTCTTTTGGGACAAGCTAATGGGTAGTGTCTATACATAATGATCATGCATCATGTGCCACAGGGCACAGAAAATGCCCTATGGACGATGAATGGCAGCAGCAGCCTTGGTGCAGAATTACCAAGTTCAAGTATTTAGATCAGTACAATGGTTAGTGTTTGACCCCTGTAAGTCATTCTGAAGTTCTAAAATAACCTATTAATATGTCCTGAGGAATAACCCAGAAGGATTAAACTATAGCTCTGCCCAGAGGTGAACTTGAACCCTGACTTAGGTGCCAAAAAAAACAAACAAACAAAAACAAACACATTTTCACTAGTATCTTAAGGGCTTATATTAGAACCTACCAAAGAAAGTTCAGATGTTGATTCAGTAAAGAGCTTGAAAACCTTTTCCCTGAATTAAGGAAATGCCAGAGATGAAAGGCAATTCAGATTTGGCCAAGCAACACATATTAATCCTATGGTTTGTAAGCAGTGATCTCACTACAAATAATAGTAAATAGAAGAATTGTAATAATAATTCATCTTGGGAAATTATCTTCAGCACAAAGTCAAGATAGCACAGGTTTTCAATAAGCATTTTTTAAAATAGGGTAAGAGGAAGGAAAATTAAAAGGAAGGAAGGAAGGGAGGAAGGAAGGAAGGAGAGGGATGAATGGAAGGAGGACCTATATGTATGCATATATTAAATCTTAGCAAGGTTGGTACTCAAAATTGGAGAAGCATTTTTGGTTACACAACATAACATTTGAATGCATTCTATAATCCCCACAGAAGAGGGAGATCAACAGTTCTTTCCCATGCCCCAGCGCTTAAGTGAAACTCATAAATGTCATAAGGAATCAGAGGGTTCTATCCCAAAAGAATTTGGTGTTCTTCTTACTGAAGTGGAGTCTATAATATTCAGTGGGATTCCTCGGTTAGGTTGGTGAGAAGGGGTTATTGTAGTCATTGGGTTATTGGCTTAATAAGAGACCACTATCCTCTAATAAATTCCTTTGAGTCAAAGGGGAAGTGACACGTTAACAGAAAAACGTCCTCTTGCAAATTTCTTTACGCACAAACATGTTTTTCAAAAGGCTAATTACAAACATCTCAATGCGTGGGTTATTGACTATTCCAATAAAAAAAAAATACATATCATTGTCCTAAAGTCATCTTCTAAAAGAGATGGTCACAGAAGTGATCTTGTTGTGAGCTTTTTTTTTTTTTTTTTTTTTTTGATTATAAGGAAAAGACTCACTAAAATTGCCTTAGAAAGGGAGTTCTCTGCAGTTTCTTGGGTGGCTCAGTTGCTTAAGTGTCTGCTTTTGGCTCAGGTCATGATCCCAGGGTCTTGGGATGGAGCCCCACATGCTTCTCTCTCTCCCTCCACCTGCCACTCCCCCTGACTGTACTCTCCCTCTGTCAAATAAATAAATAAAATCTAAAAAAAGAAGAAAACAAACAAACAAAAAAAAAACCAAAGAAAAAGAAAGGGAGTTTTCTTATATGGCTATGCAGGAATATAGGATATCTGGAATTCCATCTATATGGAACCAAGGCCTAAGAAAGACAAACATCTAGGATTTGTGGGGAAAAAAAAGAATGAAAGGGACCTGGACCATATGTCATTAGCAGCAGGTCAGCTCCTTTTGTCCCCAGTAGCAGGAGTTTGCAGATAATTTTTCTAGTACTCTACTCTTAGGGCTACCCTGAAATTCCCCTTTGTATTTTCTTATTCCTGTTTTTTATCTGCTTTTCCCCTTGATATCAGTTCAGTTCAGTGATTTACTTAATCACTTCTTTTGTGTGTCTGTGATTTTTAATTTAATTTTTTTGTATGTGTTCCAAAATTCATTGTTTATGCACCACACCCAGTGCTCCATGCAATACTTGCCCTCCTTAACACCCACCACCAGGCTCACCCGACCCCCCACTCCCTGTCCCTCCAAACCCCTCAGTTTTTTTCTTAGAGTCCACAGTCTCTCTCTCTCTCTTTTTTTTTTTTTTTGCTTTGTTTAAAATGTGCATGAATTTATTTATTTTGTAATGGCAAAAACATATAGCTATTTTAGAAAAGTTGAAAAATCAGAAGTGTATAAAGAAGCAATAGAAAGCATCCACACTCCCACAATCATGAATGAAAAGCAGGATCTGGAGATCTAAAAGGGCTGAAAACAATTTCTAGCCAGGGAAACCTTAAGTTTCCTAAGTTTGACCTTTCTGCATGCATTTCCTACCAATGATATGTTATTTCTTATTTTTTATAAACATATAATGTATTTTTATCCCCAGGAGTACAGGTCTGTGAATCGCCAGAGTCCACAGTCTCTTATGGTTTGTCTCCCTTAGAGAGAAAAATCTGATTTGCCACTTCTTTAATACAAGAAAAATATTATTTAAAAATTCTTTGTGTACAAGAAAACTATATAGCTAAACACACACATACACACACATGCCAATTAGCAAAATATTCACTGCATATATTTATCAAAGTTGAAACTTTACACTGGAGAGCCTCTTGCCCATAGCTTCCCCCACAAAATTTTGTAAAGAGTAAGTGAACAACTGAACTGGCACCTTTAGAATCTTAGTGATTTTATAAAGATAGAATTGAAGTTGTTATTTTTTTTTTCCACGAGGAACAAAAGCAGTTTAAATCCTATGTTAAGAGTCACTACAGAAGCAATGACAAGAGATTAGCAAAGCTGCGGGGGTAGGGGTTGGGGAAGTCTGAAGGCTGCTCTGCTTTGCTCACTAGATTGGAGAAAGCCTTACCCCTGTGTGCCTGGCTTCCACAGTGCGCCACGTTGACTCCAACTGTAGCAAAGCACAAAGGCCTAGATGCCATATACTCTAGAATGCTCAACCTTTGGAATCCCAAGGGTCTGTTACAGCCCCAGTAAAATCAGAACTATACTTTAGAGATTGTTAAGGGCTAAATTGTGCTGAATTGGTTTTGCCTCTTATTGGAGGGAGACTGGATTATGGTCCCTGGGAAGTCTCTACTGAGGAAGCATTAACAGAGACTACAAGTGGGTGAGATATGGATTGGCCAAGAGGAAAAGGGAGAGTGTCCTAGGCAAAAGTTTAGGAGGGAAATAGATCTTATAAAAATGTTGAGTAGGGAAAAAACAACCCAGCATGGGCTGTAAAATAGAATTAAAATAGTAAAATAGAATTAAAAGTGTCTTATGAAATCACATTGAAATCTGCAAGAGTCAGGTTGGTAAAAGGCCACCGAAAGCTATATAGATGGATTTAGTCTTTCTATGGCAAGAACTTGGAGGGCAGTACAGACGGTTGGACAGAATATTGGTGTGAGAAAATTATAAGCCATCTCACCCTTATACAGAAAGTGGATTGCTTTCTCGAAGAAGCTCCTAGGTATGGCCTAAGGCTAATGTTCCCAAGCTCTTCCAAATGAAGATTCTTTTACCTGCAAGCTAGAGTGATCATTGCCTGATTTTCTGAGAGTTCAAAATTAAGAAAAAGAGTCAACTTGCTTAAGAACTGTTCCACTACATTTACAGTATGCTGTACCATTGCTAGCACAGTCTTATGCGCAGAATGCTCTTCAACTGTTCATTTTCTTGTTCTGATAGAGCATATAGATTGCAGAAATACTTTTAATTGTGCCATTTGTTTGGTGTTTGGAAAAGAACAAGATTCCTAATCTCTGCCCTGATAATTTGAAGTAATTGGAAATTGTCAGGGAGAAAAATAAAGATCCTAAAAAGGATACTATGAAAGGGATAGAGGCCTAGACACAACTTGGCCTCTGCCTGAGACTTATGGACTAGAGGCAGAGTAATTTCAAGTTTCAGAGAGTGGTTGTGCAAACTGATCGTGACCCTGTGCTCCTGGGGACTAGCCTGGCCCTGATGAAGGGGCTTAGGAGAGAATCTGGAGAGCTGTCAGAGCTTTGCTCTGAAGTGCCCTGAGCTGAATGGAGTTCCAAGAAAGAGGGTTCCTTCACCGTCACACCAGCAAGAGCCACTAGGGACTGGAGAAGGAAGTACTCTGTGACTATGGCAGCAGCAGGCACTGCAAGCTCAAGTCCAAACACAGGGACTGAGCAATGTCCACTGGCCACGGATGCAACAAGCAGCAACTGAGGAGTCTTGCTTCAAATGGAGGCAAGTGTGAAAAACTTCCTGATTCAACTGGAAGTGGCAAGAAGAAACAAGACTAGTTTCTTTGTCTTCTTAAATACTAAGGGCATTATTCCCTAATAATCGGGGTGGAGAGGAAAGAGGAAGAAAGAATGAGAGCAAATGAGTTTGAAGTGTTGCCTGTTATGCCAATAGGAGCTCCCTGTTTACTAGTGTCACTGCAGGGAGGCCGTGTTTCGTACCTGGCAGCGGAGCATGAGGCAACCCAGCTCACAGGTGGCAAATAAACACTGATGATGTGCACATCTCTTTGTGTCTCAAGACTCCTGGGAAGCCAGAAAGGTAAACTGGCTACAAGTCTAAATAAATGGAGATGTGATGATGTCAGTGGAGTTAATTGAATAGACTATGTGATGAGTAAACAAGAAGAACAAACCAAGATTTGCTGGAAGTATTTGAAAATTTTCCCTGCAGGGCGCCTGGGTGGCTCAGTCGGTTAAGCGTCTGACTTTGGCTCAGGTCATAATCTCAGAGTCCCAATTCATGATCTCAGGGTCCTGGGGTTGGCCCCGCTTTGGGCTCTCTGCTTAGCAGGGAGTCTACTTCACCTTCTTTCTCTGCCCCTCCCCTTGTTCCTGCTCTCCCTCTCTAATAAATAAAACCTTAAAAAAAAAAGTTTCCCTGCATTATTAGGACATTGAGATTATCTGTCAGCAACCTTAACTATTACAAATCTGTTTTGCATAATACCATGATCGCATATATTGCTAGAATTTTCCCAGGAGTCACGTCCTATGATTTTTATTAATTTATAATAAACTACAATTTATAATGAACTATTCGTTTAGGCAAATTTATATAGCTAAATATAAAATATCTAAGGGCTAGTTATTCATTTTGTAAATAGCTCCTTTCTTCTTTCCCTTCTTACATACTTACTGTTTACAATTGATCAAAAGATGTGCAACAAAATGTAGAGACCTTAGAACATTAGTTTTTGAACCTCAGGGTTTTTAAAATTTTTTCTAAAAAAGATTTTATGCATCTACTTGAGAGAGAGAGAGTATAAGTAGGCAGAGAGGCAGGCAGAGGGAGAGGGAGAAGCAGGCTCCCTGCCGAGCAGAGAGTCAGATGTGGGGCTAGATCCCAGGGCACTGGGATCATGATCTAAGCTGAAGCTGGATGCTTAATCAGCTGAGCTACCCAAGTGCCCATGAACTTCAGTTTTTTAGAAGTCACCTAAGATTTTTTTCACTAATGTATATTCACCCATCTCTTGCTTCTGCCCTCTATCTTCACTACTTGTAAAAACTAGATATTGTCCTGGAAAAGAGTAAGGAGTCTGCATTTTTAAAATTTTTATTAATATATAATGTATTATCTGTTTCAGGGGTACAGGTCTGTGATTCATCAGTCTTACACAATTCACAGCACTCACCATAGAACATGACCTCCCCAATGTCCATCACTCAGTCACCTCATCCCTCCCACCATCCCCCTCCCAACCCAGCAACCCTCAGTTTGTTTCCTGAGATTAAGAGTCTTGTATGGTTTGTCTCCCTCTCTGGTTTCATCTTGTTTCATTTTCCCCTCCCCTCCCCTATGATCCTCTGTCTTATTTCCTAAATTCTTCATATCAGTGAGATCATATGACAATTGTCTTTCTCTGATTGACTTATATTGCTTAGTCTAATACCCTCTAGTTCCATCCATGTCATCACAAATGGCAAGATTTCACTTTTGGATGGCTGCATAGTATTCCATTGTATATATAAACGGCATCTTCTTTACCCATTCATCTGTTGATATAAATAAAGTGATCCAAAGTGGCACATGCACCCAAATGTTTATAGCAGCAATGTCCACAATAGCCAAACTATGGAAAGAACCTAGGTGTCCATCAGCAGGAGTCTATATTTTAAATAAAACTCCAGGTGGATGGATTCTGACTCAAGGTGCTCCCAGGACAGTGTTTGGAAAAACATACCAAAGAACTTTGATTGAATATCTTTAACAGCTCTGCTCTAACGTGCAGTGAGAAAATAGGGAAAGGATTATTTTTGTCGAAGATACGGACATCCTTATGATTTCAGGTAAGAAAACTGAGGCATTAAAAATGGTTATTAAAATAATAAAGAGATATCCTTTAGAAGAATGGAACAGGAGCTTGGCTTTTTTTGGGGGGGGGACTATAAACCTTACACAACATAAACTTTGTACCTAGTAGGATGACAACCAAGTAAAGATCATTTTATTTTATCTGGCTACATTTAAGCACTATCAGTTCTACTCAAACATCATGTGGTCATAAATTCTCAATAAAAATAACAGTTGCATATCTTCTATCTTGAGCAGAAAGCTGCAAACAGAGAACAGTGACTAGTAAGGAACAGGGAGGGGCAAGACTGTCCCGAAGGCACATTCCTTTATCAGAGAGGTGATCCGAAGATTAAATCTTCTGGCTTCAATTTAGAAAAGCTAAACTCTTATATTTCCCATTAGGCAGAGATCTTTTAGTTGGTCCAGGATTAAGACTCAGATTGTTCCAGGATGATAATATTGCCTGCTTCTTGGCAGAAGCAAATAAAACTCATATCTATAATTAAACTTCAAGATTCCCACAGATTAAACTATATTCAGTGCACACAATGAAACAAGATACTGTGACTGGAGCCATCAGAAACAGTGGATCCAAATCTCTAAAATTCTTCAAATTGTCAGTATGAAATAATGACAATTGTTAAAATTATAAGATAAAATATTATAAATTATTATGAAGACATGATTAATGAAATGAAGTTTTGAATTTAACAAAAGAGCAAGAAGTAAAAGACTATTTTTAAAAAGTCCAAACAGATTTGGAAACAGAACCATAAGGAAGTGTTATAACTAAAACATAAACAGGAATTAAAAACTTGATTGGTAAAAAAACAACAACAACAATAACAAAAAACAAACTTTGATTGGTGAGTTAGATAGCAAATTAGACATAGTGGAAGAGAGAATTAGAATAGTGCAAGATAAATTTTAATAGATTATCCACAATGCAGCAAAAAGAGGTAAGGGGATGAACTCCATGAAGGGTATTAACAAGAATTAAAGCCTAATATCTTTCTGATTAATGTCCCAAGAGAATGGAGAAACAATCTTTATTATTATTTTTTAAAGACTTTATTTATTTATTTGACAGACAGAGATCACAAGTAGGCAGAGAGGCAGGCAGAGAGAGAGGAGGAAACATGCTCCCTGCCGAGCAGAGAGCCCAATGTGGGGCTCAATCCCAGGACCCCGGGACCATGACCCAAGCTGAAGGCAGAGGCTTTAACCCACTAAGCCACTCAGGTGCCCCTGGAGAAACAATCTTTAAAGGCAAAATGCTGTGATTTTTTTTTCAAAGCCAATGAAAGATAAACCCATGTCTACAAGAAGACTAAGGTATAAATAAAAAGGAATCCTCCATATCTACTATCTTTTGTATGACAAATTCCAACTATGACAGTATGACAATTCCAAAAGAATATTTTGAAAGCAGTCTGTGAGGTGGGGGGCAGGGGAACCAGATCATTGATGAGAAATGACATTTAGATTGACAGCTACTTTGAAAAGAGTCAAATAGTATCTTTCACTGTCCAATATGTTGGGGGAAATACCTATCATCCCAGAATTATACATCCAGAGAAAAGCATTTTTAAGAATGATTATGAAATAAAGACATTTTCAGGTAAATACAAATACAGAGAAATTATCATCAGTAAACCTACAATAAGGAACTTCTAAAAATTACATTACAGAAAGAAAAAAAAACCTGAAGACTCTGAAATACAGGTAATGTGAGAAAATATACGGTAAATAATAAGATATAGAAATAATGCCAAATTCATTGGATTAATTAAAAAGGACAGAATTAAGATATGCTGATCAGATTTAAAGAGTTCTAAACCTTTGATTACTTAGAAAAGTTATATGATATTAGTTGATTCAGTTAAAATTTCAAAGGTATTCACTAGAAGAGAGAAATAGAGTAGATTGTAGACTAGTAAGGGGATAAAACAATAAGGAAAGCAAACAAACAAAAAGTTAAACTAAAAGAAAAAATGAAAAAATATGAAAAAGTAAGACAAATTGAAAGCACAAAATAAAATGTTCAAACAAATCCAAATAGATCTGTAATTACAATAAATGTAAACAGACTAAGTCATTAAGCAGTAGAGATTGTAAAATGGATTTTAAAACCAAGTATATTTATGTTACTAGAAGCAAACTTAAAATACAAAAGATTAAGTATATATATAGTGTCTCCCACTCCCATGACCTTTGTTTCATCATTTTGAATCAATTATTGTGCCTTTCCTGGCTTTATCTGAAGCTTAGTAAAACAAAGACCCACACCACTACAACATATCTTTCCACACTGAATTATATGCCGGTTAATTTTAGTCAGTAAATAGGACTTTATCTGGTCATGAACCCTCTTCCAAAATCTCAACCTTACCACTTTGCCTCACTTTTTCTGTAATCTATCTTCTCATTGTTCCCCATGAATTTCCACTGTTTTTGGAAACACGTTTCATCTTATATGGTTCTCTTTTTACCTGCTAAACTCTGATCTGCACATTTTATCCACTTCTCTGATTTAAGTGAGTTAGCTCTGTTTTGGTGACAGCATGTCCCACAAAGCAGCTCAGTCTCACAGAAGCACATATCTCTCAATTGGGGGATGGTATTGACCATCTCCCAATTCCTCTTTGCAGCTGTTCCCCATTACCCCTTTAATACGCTCAGTCTCTGTTCACCTGAGATCCCATTTTCCAGTAGAAGATTTTCACCTTTTCATGGACAGACTTCCTAGAATTTATCTTCATCTACTGTGGACTTTGTAGTTCACAGACTTCCTCCTCCCCATTCCTGCATCAACTTAGGTGACTTTAAGTTCTATAGTATCAACACACTCAGTTCCTTCATGTCCTTAACCTCAGGCATTTTTTCCTTTAATCTTTGGCAAGCCTAGAGCTCCAGCCATCACATGAAACCCCTTCTCTGACTATACTAATTTCCTCACTATATTTTCAGTACATTTATCCAAGTCACTTGATTGACCCAAAAGAAAGCACGATCCCACATTCTGTGCCATGTGCACCTCACTTGCTTCACCTTCACCCAAGTTATGGCCCTGTTTCATAGGACTGCCAGTCTCTATTCTTCTGTTTCACTCTCTAGGCAAAACCTTCATTCAAAATCAACTCAACTGCCACTTTCTCTGCTCCTTTGTCTCTTGTCAGAGATAAATCATACAAGTGTATGTACTGAGTTCACTAAAAATTCAAGATTTCCACCATGAACTGAGTTCTCAGTGTTGTTTGTCCCCAATTCTGAGCATGGTGGTGAGTTCATGCTACCATTTCCCACAGTGACTATTTGCAAACTCTCCCTGCACTTGGTCCTCTCACCCTGCTCTGGGGCCCCTTGCTTTCATTTTTTCCCACTAAAATATCCTATGAAAAAAAGAATATTTAAAACTAAAATTATATATGAAAGAGATTGGATTAGTAAATGCTTTACCATTTGTTGTAAAAATAACAAAATGTAAATGTATCAATGATCCTTTTACATTTAATTTATTTTTGAGCACTTATGATTGTTGAGTAAGATACAGCTCCTTCCCTGCTAGCATTTACTAAGGAAAACCAACTTTGGAGATTTCATGGAGATCATAATTTATAAAAAGAAAAAAAATCTATTTTTAATGAACTATAAGTCAAACTGCACTATAGAAAAAGGCTTAATAAGTAAAATACTTTGGAGACAAAAAAAGTAGTCATTAGTTCTGCCTGGGGAAACTGGACAAGTCTTAAGAAGTGATTATCTTTAAAATGATTCCTGAGGGAAGAATAGGCATTTTGGAAATAATTCAGTAGAAGATAAGTCCTCCAGATATAGGAAATTTTTAGAACTAAGGCTTGTGGGTGTGAAAGAATGTGATATGCTTGTAAGAATGACACAGAAACCATTTTACCTACAGCAGTAGTTCTCAAACTTTAGTGTGAATGAGGAACACATGGCAGGCCTGTTAGACCCCAGAGAGCTGATTCAAGTAGGGGTGGGTTAGGGCCTAAGAATCTGCATTTCTAACAAGTTCCCCAGTGATGTAGATGGGACTGTTCTTTTTAGACAACCACTGCACTGATAGAAGTTGATACTATTAAGGGAATTTTAGAAGACCCAATAAGGAAAAAAAAAAGTGACCAAATAATAAAGTTATATAGGTGCTCAGACATTTTTAGTTTATTTTAGCTAATAGAGAAAGGCAGGGTTGAATCTGTGTTCTATAACAGATTGCAGTTAGAAAAACCTCTAGGTCATTGAGTAAAGCCTTCCTCATTGATAAAAGGACATTAGGTGAGAGAGCCATCAAGGATATACAGCAGACAAGGCCTCATGATTTCCTGCCTTTAGAAAATAGGAGGAAGAGAGTAGCTTCTGTGAGTCTTAGCTTTGGTGGCTTGTCTTGAGGTGTGAATATGCACTAAGTTAGGAGCCTAGAAGCAGGCTTGCCTCTGGATGAGGGGTGGGGCATGGCAAGGGGACAAGACTGAGAATGTGTTAGGACCGACTTTAATATGCTGCAGAACATCCAAGGACAGGGGCCAAGGGATTATTTGGAAATTTATGTCTGGAATTCAGAAGAGCTGGAAGGAGAGGTTTGATGGATATGCATGTCAGAAATGAGGGAAGTCGGGAAAGAATAAGATGTCTCAGGGAAATATTTTAAATAGGAAAAGGAGAGGACTTTGAAACAATAGCTGAGGACTACCTAAAAAGTATGGGAAAAACCCAGGGTAGGTTGCAGATTCTGGAACTTTCCAAATGTTGATAAAATATATCTGCACTTAGTATTTTGAAACAAAACAAAATCTCCTGTGCTTGCTATCCATAAAATCTGGGGAATTTTCCCAAAATCTCTTTGCCCATTCCCTGTTGGATGCAAATATGTTATTTGAGTGTTTGTGGACTTTTAAAAAATGCATCTGTTAAAAAAAAACACAGACCAATTTTTAACCAAGGTTAGAGAGGTTAAGAGGAGGTTCATCAGGCTTTTTAATCTACGCCAAAACTTAAAATACTATAAAAGGTTTTACAGAGAATGACACCTTGAAACATTTGCCTGACAAGATCACTTTGGCTCATGAAGAGAAGAATGGATCTGGGAATGTCCTTTTAGAGGCAAGGAGTTACATGGGGCTTAGAATACATGATGGAAGAAGAGAGAGGGTGACATGTAAATAGTTCATATCCAAAATATATAAAGAACTTATAAAAACTCAACACCCCCAAGAAACAAATATCCAATTAAAAATGAGCAGAAGACATGAACAGATATTTCTCCAAAGACATATACATGGCCAACAGATACATGGAAATATGCTCATCATCACTTATCATCAAGGAAGTGCAAATCCAATCCACAATGAGGTACCTCAAAATGGCTAAAATCAACAACACAAGAAACAACAGGTGCTGGTGAGCATGCAGAGAGAGAACATTCATATGCTGTTAGTGGAAATGCAAACCAATGTGACCATTCTGGAAACCAGTATATAGGTTCCTCTAAAAGTTAAAAATAGAGCTACACTATGATCCAATAATCGCACTACTAGGTATTTACCCAAGGAATATAAAAGTACTAATTCAAAGGGATAAAGCACCATGACGTTTATAGCAGCACTCTTTACAATAATACCCAAGATACAGAAGCAGCCCAAGTGCCCATCAAAGGATAAATGGATAAAGAAGATTGATAAATGAAATATTATTCATCCGTGAAAAAAGAGTGAAATCCCGCCATTTACAATGACATGAATGAAGTTAGAGCATATAATGTTAAGCAAAATATGTCAGTCAAAGAATGACAAATATCATATGATTTCACTCCTATGTGAGATTTAAGAAGCAAAACAAACAGATAAGACAGAGAGACAAATCAAGGAACAGACTCTTTTTTAAAAAAAGATTTTATTTATTTATTTGACAGACAGAGATCACAAGTAGGCAGAGAGGCCGGCAGAGAGGCAGGCAGAGAGAGAGGAGGAAGCAGGTTCCTTTCTGAGCAGAAAGTCCAATGCTGGGCTCGATCCCAGGACCCTGGGATCATGACCTGAGCCGAAGGCAGAGGCTTTAACCCACTGAGCCACCCAGGTGCCCCAAGGAACAGACTCTTAATTAGAGAGAACAAACTGATAGTTACCAGGGGGAGGTGAGTGGGGGTGGGGGATGGGTTAAATAGGCGATGGGGATTCAGGAGCACACTTGTGGTGAGCACCAGGTGTTGTATGGAAGTGTTGATTCACTATATTGCACACCAGAATCTAATATTACACTGTATTTTTTTAAAGATTTTATTTATTTATTTGACACACGGAGATCACAAGCAGGCAGAGAGGCAGGCAGAGAGAGAGGAAGGGAAGCAGGCTCCCTGCCAAGCAGAGAGCCCGATGTGGGGCTCGATCCCAGGATCCTGGGACCATGACCTGAGCTAAAAGCAGAGGCTTTAACTCACTGAGCCACCCAGGCGCCCCTACACTGTATTTTAACTCACTGGAATTAACATAAAACTTAAAGAAAAATTATTTGATCTCTTTTATCTTCTTCACTTTTCAAGAGTTCTGAGGAGCATGGGGATTCTGATTATTTGAGAGCTTTTAGAGCTTGTCTATTATATACTATATAAATACTATACTATTATGTAGAGTATAAGAAACTTTCAAAAACACCAAAACTAAAGGTAAAATCGAGCCTGGGATTGTTAGGTTTTTCTTGATGATTTGAAAATGTCCAAATGAATGAGCATCTTATCCCTTCAGGAAGCCTGATGATAACATAGGAGAATTATTCACTCAGAACGAAAGCTCCAGAATGCGTTAGGAGCAGTTGGAGGCAGATACAATTACATCAGGTAAAGTTGTTTTATGGCTGCTGGAGTTGCTCCGAGGTGAAAGAGAAAATGCAGACGCTTGGGACTCCAGATGGCAGGAGGTCTATTTTTAGTCCAATAGAAACTTATATTTGGTTGGGGCACTTAATTGAATGAGTAGCAGAAATGTGTTGAAAAAGTAATTTATACCTGCATTTGAAAGAGTTCAGCATGGAGCAGATGGGAGCAGGTGCCATGGAAACAGCCTAGGTCAGCCAGCAAGCAGGAAAAAAAGGAACAAGAACAAATATTTCAGTGGCAAGATACTTTAAAATGTTGGCTTTCCCTAATTCTTGCTGAGATAATTTTAAGTAAAAAAGTGTAAGTAACCAATACAAAAGAAATTTCATCTTGTGCTAGAAAAAAAAATGAACGTAAGTCAATTTAGAATTTAAGACTTACCTGTCCGAGATACCTGGATGGCTCAGTGGGTTAAACCTCTGCCTTCGGCTCAGGTCGTAATCTCAGGGTCCTGGGATTGAGCCCCGCATCGGGCTCTCTGCTCAGTGGGGAGCCTGCTTCCTCCTCTCTCTCTCTCTGCCTGCCTCTCCATCTACTTGAGATCTCTGTCTGTCAAATAAATAAATAATATGTTTAAAAAAAAAAAGACTTACCTTTCCAATGGGATTTTGTTTTGTTTTATTTTAAGTTATAACAGTGGTTAGATTCTTAGGCTAGTCAACGAAAAGTTCTTTTAATAACTGCTGATCTACTTTACTGTGAGACAGAAGTGAGATAGGTTCCTGGAAACAAGAGATTCTGGGGGAGATGAGAATGAGGAGAAAAAAGGGAAGGTCTTTTTGCTTTCCCAGGTGCACTTTTGTTTTTTTTGAAATAGAAAAGCTTAGAACCATATTGGTCTCCAGGGCCACTCTCTGTAGTCTGTAGGAATAGCTTCGAACATCTCTATACTGTCTGTGCGGTCCCTGCCCACACCTGCCTTTCCCACTTTTTGCAGCAGGTTTAGGCATCCGCTCTCTGTGTGCCTGTGCACAGTCCTCTCCTCCCCAACAAGAAGTAAAGCTGAGGCCCCCGTGGGGCACTGTGATAGAGCTCAGAGCACACGGGATTTGTAATCAGAAGATCTGGATTCAGCAACTGCATGTAATTCATAACTAAGTTTTGAATTTCGGGGCCACAGGCTATGATTTCTGTTTGCACATTGAAAACAACATTGTAAAGTAATTTTAACATCACAGGATTATGGTGGAAACTTAGTGGGGAAAAAAGACATAAACTGTTGGGTGCAAAACTTAAATAATGTTAGTGTTGTTGCCTAATTTTGTATTAAGAAAAAAGTTGATAGAACTAAATTATCTAAATGGGTGAATTTCTAAGAAACCTCCTCTAAAGGCTACGGGGATGGGTTTGTTTGATCTATAAAATGTTTTAAAAATTAGAATAAATATCTAATTAATGGAATTTTAGGCATAGAATTAAGTGAAGTGAAAAAAGAAGTTGGAGGAGAAGATATTTTTAGCTCCTGGGACCCTGCCAGGAACTATACCACTGTGGTTACTAAATTTCTCCTTGCATAAAATTCGACTGATCATACCTGCTCTTTGCCTGCCTGCCAACATTATGAAGAAAAGTTTGTAAATGTGTGGGAAACTACTTGCCATCCTTAGAATAACCGTGCTATGTTATTTTACTATTCAAGTTCGTTTGACTTCAGATTTAAAGTCAGATGTCTGAAAAGTCAGATTAAATATAAAATATGTTATTCCTCTTCAGTATTAAAATTTATATTTTCCATTTGATAGTAAGCATTACTGCAAAGTGTTTCTGATGGTTTACCGCTTATTTCTATGATTTAGTACTTCAACCGGGGGTAGGGCTGTCATCGAGCCGGGTAAGCACAAATTATGCTAAGTAGAGCACTTAAATTCCTGCCCACATGGGACAGGAACTATGGACACTTTATTTCCACTCTTCCTGTGCTCCTTTCCTCAGCTTAAGAAAGAAAGAAATAGGAAAATGATGGTATACTTAGGAAAACCTGGTCTCTTGTGGGAAAACAGAAAATCCAAACTGGCTTGCAAGGTATCAGAACCAAAACCTGCAGGAAAAAGGGAGAGTGATTTTCCAAGATCACTAGAAGTCTGTTTTAAAGCTAAGTTGCAACAGGAAGGAAGCTGTGATTTCAAATAGGGCTTTAAAGTTAAGGATCCAATCCAAACTCTATTACTGCGCAGATCCTATTGTGATGGTAATGACATGTTGCGTGGGAAGTAGTGGTTTTACTTGGAATGGAGAGAGAAAGAAACTTGCCGTGATTGATGTACCATATGAGGGTCAAACCGCAAAATCACTAACTTGCTGACTGTCTAAGTGAAATTGGGTTTCTTAATTTCCTAAGGATTCCAAGTTTTGTGTATATGTGTGTGTTTGTGGAACTACTTCATAAATTGAATATGTCTTCTTTGGGGGGAGGGGTATTAGTTAACATCAGAGTCACTTTCGATGGGTTTATGATGGGTCACTAATCCGGATTAGAATTTTCCACTCAACAGTACAATGTAAGACCACCCAAATGGTCATCCGTGGTTTGTGTGAAGTTTCCTATATTTTAGCAACAAGCTATTGAAGGTAGCTAATGGGACATTATATGTCACCAATCCAAGTGTTTCACAATTTGGCTTGGGATCCAAAAGAAATAAATTTTGAGGCCCCATTACTTTCAGAGAATTTACAAGGCATTACTAGAACCATCAAGAGGATTAATATATTTTTTCACATTTCATATTTATTATAACTTTTCCAAGCAAATGAAAGTGTATGGATATTTGAAGGTGAGCCATAGCAGTAGCAAGTACTTCCAAAGGATGCTCTTGGACATCCTTTCTGAGTTAAACAGGGAAGAGCTGGTGGTTGAATAAAGAAGGTGCCAGCATTTTTCTAAAGAACCATCACCACAAGCCTTGAAGTTCTCAGTGGGAATAGGAGAGAAACGTAAACTCAGGTTTCTCTATCCAAGAGAGTTGAATTTTACCAGATATCTTAAAGTTCTGGTAAAATGAAAGAGCCTTCAAAGAAAAAAAAAAAATCAAGATTGTATTTTACTTCCAGGGGAAAATGGCTAGGCTTCAATTGAAAAAGAAAAATTACTAAATATAAAATAACTTGTCTTTCCAAAAGAGGGACTTTAAATCAGATCTAAGACTCTTTTAACTTTTTCCAAAATTCTTAGGAATCCACTTTTCTTCATCAGCTCTGAAAGAACAGTTCTTTCAGAATACACTGGTCTAGACTTTTCTGAAACATCATAACAATTCTTTTCAAAGTAATTTAAAACAGTTAGACACCAATATAATGAATTATAATGGATTAAAAATAAGTCTTCAAAAATCTAATATGCCTTTAATTGATTTTAATTTCTTTAGAGGCATGAAAAAAAGTTAATAGAGAGCATGCTATGTAGTATTTAATGAAACAAAGCAATCATCTTGAACTTTTCAATTTCCTGTTAATACATTTTAAATTTTGAAAAGCTTGAAAACTGCTTAATAGTTTAGATCATCTTTCTAAACCAGGGTTCCTCATGTGAATCACAGAATACAGAAACTGAGTTTAGTGACAATTTTTTCAGTTCCATCAAGGATGGTACATACTCACAGTATTCTCCATCAAAGGAGAGAAGTTAATTCATTTCATACAGTCCATGATTTACATGCCTAATGCTTAATTTTCTTCTGGAGTTGTATTTTAACTGGCTTTCTATGCTCTCCTATGACACCATTCTATTTCATTTTATTCTTATTTATTTTTTAAATTTTTTTATCAATGTGTAATTGATATATGCTATATTAGTTTCAGGTAGACCTTTAATAATTTGATAACTGTATATATTGCAAAGTGACCACAATAAATCTAGCTATCATCAGTGACTACACATAGTTATAGAATGCTTTTTTCTGGTGATGAGAACTTTTAATATGTAGTCTATTAGCAACTTTCAAATGTGAAATACAATATTGTTAACTATGCCATGGTAAATAGTACCGTGGTACTATTTTATCTATTTTTATTTATTTATTTTATTTTATTTCCCATGGTACTATTTTAAATGTGAAGTGCCATCATGATGTATCGAGGGTCCGTTATTATTTAATATGTACTTCTCCTCTCTGATTTTTTATAGTAAAATTCTCAAGCTCCCCATCTGGACCAATGTCAGAAGAAAGGAGTGAGGTATTGCGAGGGGTTTGGTTATCTTTCCCTCCAACCTCTTCCACCCCCAGTGATTTTCATTAGCCTTCTCCTCCCATCCCTGAAAACAATGTAAAAACATTAAGATTCTTTCATAGGACACAGTTTAAGGGGTCAATCTTATTAAGTTTCCTGTGGTCCACAGGTCAATGCCAATGACCAAATAATTTAAACTCAAGCAATGGGCTTTGCCAAATTGCAAGAAACTGAGGTCCTGTCTTCCCTGTGATCAGCAAGTTTTGAGAACAAATAGTTCATTAGTCACTGGTTTTCCTGCACTGTAGAATTAAGTCAGCCCAGCAACAAATAACTCACTGTTGTCCATACTTTTAAAATATTAATAGTCAGTTAACCACAAGAGAAGAGTTTTGCACTACTGGCAGACTGTATTTCAATAAAACCTGAGTTGGTTGATGAATGTCAGTCTTGGGCATTAGAGTCCTTTTTTGGGGAAAAAAGTTATGGAAACTGTAAATTGCAATATATATAACAAGAAGTTTATTGACCCTTGAACTAGGGATCCAATAAAACACATTTACTCAAGAACCAAAATGTGAAGAGGGAAAAACTGAAGGAATGAAGAGAAATGAAGGATAAAGGATATGGTATTTCAATTACAGGAATAGTTTTATTTAAGATCCCAGTGTGAATGGGTTTGTCCATAGATGAACAGAAATATTTTGTATGCAGCTGACTGGGGATATACATCACAAAAGAAAGTGTTTTGAGGAAAATTCTAACTTGGCATCAGTTTCTTAGAACTCTGGACTGTAGACAAGACGCAGGAAAGCTACAGAGTGAGAGAGAGGGAGAGAGAAAAAGAGGGAGGGAGGGGAAAAAACAATTCCCTATGTTAAATCTGAAATAAGAGAGAGGCTATGAATCACACTTTAAAAATATCTGAGGAAACTGTTCCAACTAAGTATGGATCCTCCTTGGAAAATTAACCTCCTGAGTCAATTTGGAAAAGAATCAGCCAGGAAATCCAAAGGTTAGACTAAAGTCCCTTCCCCACTTCCATGCTGACTACTGGAATAGTCTTGTGGATCTTCCAATACAATAGATTTCACACCCTTCCCTGCAATCACCAAAGGGGAAATCTGAAAAAGCTTGGAAGGTTGTTTGACCTGAGTTTATTGAAATATTGGGTCCTTCACAAAAGGAACAAGACTTTCTTCCCATCAGAGTGAATAATAGGTAAGGAACTAGTAATATGCATTCTTCCAGGTAAAACTGTCTCTAAGGCAAATGTTTTTTTTTTTTTTTAAAGATTTTATTTATTTATTTGACAGAGATCACAAGTAGGCAGAGAGGCAGGCAGAGAGAGAGAGAGAGGAGGAAGCAGGCTCCCTGCTGAGCAGAGAGCCTGATGCGGGGCTGGATCCCAGGACCCTGGGATCATAACCTGAGCCGAAAGCAGAGGCTTTAACCCACTGAGCCACCCAGGTGCCCCCAAATGTTTTATTATATCACGAAAAGAGTTAGTTGAGAAAAAGACTCCTTAACTCCAGGTGACTTCCAAAAGTCTGTGTATCAGGAGCTTCCTTCATGAAGATCGGTTGCTGTCTGACAAATGTGGTTATGTATCCTGTGAGGGAATAAGACACTTGATAAATTCCACTCAGGGATTCAAGAAATGTTTGTGTATTTGGACTTTCTCTCTAGCCAAATTATAGAGACATAAAGAAAGAACTGGGGGGAGGAGGACACTATACAAACAACTTGACTTTCTAATACCCAATGTAAATAATCCATTCTTTCTTTTGGAGAACAAGCCAGGTTAAGAAAAAGCTCTGGTTGATGTCATGTCACTGGGAGGTCACAAAGAAACACTGTAAAAAAGGCAGTGAAAAGAGAGAGAATATTCAAGATGCAAACAAGTTATAGGATGATCATCATATAAACACTACTTCAACTGCAATCTCATTTTAGGTAGAAATGCAGAGCTGAAATTTTAAGTGGACTTGAATTCAAAAATGAGCCTCATAAACTTGTTTTATGTCTCGTTTCATTTAAAAGACTTTGGCAAAAAACATCTAATTAGTTAGATGAGAGGGCCACATCAGATGTTACCCTAAGGTCACTGTTATCTGCAATTCACAGGAATTTGGCAAATGTATTTACAACTTTAAAAAAAATACAGAGGAATAAATATTTTAAATTAAGTACCAGTGCTGTGAAAAACAGATGAAATGATTCTACCTAAAAGTGTATGACTCTCTAATTTCTATATATAGATTCATATTCAGGTTTTAATTAAAGTGGATTTATATCAGAAACAATTTTAGAGCTGGAGTTACAGAGCTGAAAGGAGACTTTGAAGATCATGAAATAATAACAATATTTGATCTCATATGATTTTTTTTCTCACAAAGGCCACTTTGAAGGGATAAATATTTTAAGTAGCACAGGTGTTCAATTTATGGAAGTTATTTATGCAATGTATTAACTTGTGGATTTCCTTATCCAGCACTGCAAAAACCACGTTATTCAAGAATAGGTCAATAGAGTATGACAAAAGTCAGATATTTGTTCTTTGACCTTCAATTTATTAGAATCTTCAGGTTGATCACATGGGAACAACCAAGAACTAATGATTCTGATTTCGTTTTCATTGGGAAAACCTGGAATAAGGCTGGAACCCTAAAATCATAGCACAAATGATGGAGAATGTTTGAAAAAAATTATTCCTAAAAATTAATTATCAATTTTGAAGATGGAGTCCAGATTGTGGACATATTACTGGAGAAAATGTACACATATAATAAATGTAAAATTTTACTTTGTACATTCTTATACACCATTGGAAAAATCGATCATTTCTTGCTAGAGTTTTTAATACTTTATAAGAATTTACTTAAAATGATATAGTTTCATTACAAATTCATAATAATAACCCCAAAAATGACAATAATAAGTAAGACTTTTTCATGTCTAACTTTATTCAAAAACCTCAAAACTTAAAGCAAACATAAATGTTTGGCCCTTTAAAATTAAGTATTCAGAATTCTACTTCTTGTCTATGGCAGGTTGTTATTCAAAGGCACCAGCCCTCCTGCTGAGAACAACTAGAAAAACTGGATAAAAGAGACTTTCCTTTTGGAGAGAAGAGTCACTTAAAGGAAAGTGCACATGGGTGCACTCATCAAACTAGACTACATGCTGGACCACAAAACAAAACTCAAAGAATTTCAAAGGATTTATCATACAGAGTGTGTTCTTTGTCCACGATTAGAAATCAGTAACAACAAAACAGCTATGGAAACCTCAAGTATTGAAAATCAAACATGGTTCCAAATAATCCATGAGAAATAATAATAATAAATATATGAGAATAATAAATAATAAATATATGAAAATAATAAATAATGAGAAAAATTAGAAAATATTTTGAACTGAATGATAAAATATAGCCTATCAAAGTTTGTGTAATTTATATAAAGCAGAGCTAAGAGGCATTTTCTTTTTTTCTTTTTTATTGCTTTTAATTGCATTAAATGTTTATGAGAAAAGAAGAAAAATCTAAAATCAATGACCTAAAATTTCAATTTAAGAAGGTAGAAAGAGATCAGAGTAAAGCCAAAGGAAATGAAAGAAAGGATGGCAATAAAGATAAAAAAACAAAAAAACAAAAAAACAGGACCAGAATATCAGAAGCAATCTTGAAAAGAAGAACAAAGTTGGAGTACCTACTCTATTTCAAGATTAAAGCTATAGTAATCAAGATGAGTGGCACAACAGAGGTTGACAAATTCATTAAGCAGCACACTAGATAGCTCAGAAAGATAACTAGAGTTAAATAGTCACTTGATTTTTGATAATGACAGCAAAGCAATTTGATGGGGGAAAGGAAAGTCTTTTCAACAAATGGTGTGACAGTAAATGGATATGCATGAGGAAAACTTGAGCGTTAATTTTACACAAATACACAAAAATAATTTTTATTTATTTATTTATTTGACAGACAGAGATCACAAGCAGGCAGAGAGGCAGGCAGAGAGAGAGGAAGGGAAGCAGGCTCCCTGCCAAGCAGAGAGCCCGATGTGGGGCTCGATCCCAGGACCCTGGGATCATGACCTGAGCTGAAGGCAGAGGCTTTAACCCACTGAGCCACCCAGGCGCCCCAACACAAAAATAATTTAAGATGGATCACAGACCTAAACACAAAAGTCAAAACCACATGCTTTTAAAGGAAAACATAAGCAAATATTTT
The DNA here is from genome assembly GCF_922984935.1 of Meles meles. NCBI lineage: Eukaryota > Metazoa > Chordata > Mammalia > Carnivora > Mustelidae > Meles > Meles meles. The sequence goes on from NC_060075.1 coordinate 106,520,573, forward strand.
GGTCACTCAAAGAAGGACAAATATTTCTTATGTCACAGAATTCAATTTCCACAAAAAGACCCCGATAAATAGGTTTCATCAAAATTAAATTAAATTAAAATGATCTGCTATCAAAAGACATTCCAAAAAATAAGTAAATATGCCATGGGTGGGGGAGATAATATTTGTACTAAATATACCAGAGAAAGGACTGCTGTCCAGGGTTACATAAAGAATTCTGATAACCCAAGAATAGCAAGATAAATATTGCAGTCAAAAACACCTGGTCAATGATTTAAACATACATTTAACAAAAGAAGAACATAAATGGCCAATAAACAAAAGAAAAAATACTCAACATCATTGATCATCCTGGAAAAGTAAATTGAAACCATGAAATATGGTAACATATCTATCAGAATGACTAAAAAATAGAGAAAATGACAATACCAAATGTTGGTGAGGATGCAGTGTGACTGGAACTCTTAAACACTGTTGGCAGGGATGTAAAAATGGTACAACTTTTGGGGCACCTAGAGAACTCAGTCTATTAAGTGTCTGACTTCAGTTCAGGTCATGATCTCAGGGTACTGAGGTCAAGACCCATATTGGGGTCTACATTCAGCAGGAAGTCTGCTTGTCCCTCTGTTCTTTCCGCCACTCATGCTCACTCTCTCTCTTTCAAATAAATAAATAATTTTAAAAAACGGTACACGTTTTGAAAAATTTTGAAAGGTTCTTTGTAAAAGTAAACATAATTCTACCCCTAGGTATTTTGCCAAAAACAATGAAAATACATATGCATAAAATAAGGCATGTACAAGAGTGTTTACAGTAGCTATATTTATAATGGTCCAAAACTAGACAAGTCAGGTGTCCATCAATAGAAATGGGTAAACAGACTATGGTACAATTGAATAGTAAGACATTACTGAGCAATATAAATTAAAGTACACACAAAAAAACCCATGAAGGAGTCTCAAAAAAAAAGTATGCTGAGTGAAAGGAGCCTTGCACAAAAAGCTGTAAATTCTAGAACAAACAAAACTAATCTATGGTGTAAAAATCAGAAGTGGTTGACTCTGGGAGGGCAGGGACAGGGGTTGACTGAGAAGGAGCAAAAGGGAAATTTCTTTGGATTACACAGGTGTATGCATTTGTCAAAATTCAGTGAATTTACACTTAAGATTGAGCACTTCATTGCATGTAAATTTTACATCAAGAGAAAATATAAATTTATGAGCAAATAAAAAACTCTTAAATATGCTGAAATATTTGGAGGTTAAGTATACTGATGTATGAAGTTTACTTTTAAATGCACCAAAAAGAATGGATTAGTAGTTAGATGAAGATGTAAATGAACAGATGCATGATATTGATAAAGCAAGTATAGTAAAATATTAATGGAAGAATCTACATGTTATGTATACACATTTGCACTATAAAATTCTTTCAACTTTGCTGCATATTTGAAAAAATTATAATAAAATTTTAGAAAAATAAAGGTAAAGAAATTTTCACACACACATTAACACGCAACCTCACCACCAACTGAATTAATTCACTAATAGTTTAGTAAAGGGAATTTGGGGGCAGAAAGAAAATGATCCTAGTTGGAAGAATGGAAATTCAGGAAGAACAAAGTGTAACAGAAAATGTCAATACTTGGGTAAATGTAAGTATCATTGACTGAGTAAATAATAGATGTAGAATTAAAATATGCAAAACAACAGCATTAAAGCCTGGGGTGAGTGTAGTTAAAATGGTTCTAAGAGTCTCTCATATATTTGGTAACAGCACCAATTTATGTTGGACTAAGTCAGTTACATTTCTTAACATCTAGAGTAAACACTATTACTTTCCTGGGGCTGCCATAACAAATTACCACAAACTGGGTGGCTTAAAACAACAGAATTTATTCTCTCACAGTTCTGGGAGCTAGAAGACCAAATTAAGGTGTTGGCAGGGTCAAGTTCCCTTTGAAGGCTCTAGGGGAGAATCCTTCCTTGTCTCTTCCAGCTTCTTGTGGCTCTTGGCAATCCTCGATGTCTCTTGGCTTGCAGCCGTATCATTCCAATATGTGCCTCCAACTGTCATATGGTGTTCTTTCCTTGTGTCCCTTTGTGTCTTCTCCTCTTCTTAGAAGGACAGCAACCACTGGATTTAGGACCCAACCTGATCCAGTATGACATCATGATAATGAATTACAACTGTCAAGACACCATATTCAAATAAGGACACATTCTGAAGTTCTGAGTGGACATGAATTTTGAGGGAATATTATCCATCCCACATCATCACTGAAAGAAAAGGAGAAGAATACATAACAAATAGACTAATAAATAGGGAAACGTAAAATATGAAATATATGCTAATCCAAAAGAAGTAAAAAGAAGAGATTAAAAAGAAACATTGAACAAATGGATAAATAGGAAACAAATAGTAAGAAAGGGGATTTGGACCCAAATATATTAGTAATTGCATCAAATGGAAATTGACTAAACACTGTCATTGAAATACAAAGATTTTGAGACTAGGGGGAACTCAATTACATGCAGAATTAAATTATATGAAGTAACCACATTAAAGGCAGAACTGTGGTCAGTGAAATTATATGAAATATAAGAATAGTGAGTGTTTGAAGGTAAAAGATAAGCAAAATATTATGTAAACACTAATCAGAAGAAAGCTATAGTAACTATACTATTAGCAGACCAAGAAGCCTTTAAGAAAAGAAATGTTATTAGAGATAGAGATATATTTCATAATGATGCAAAGATCAAGTCACCAGGAAGATAAAATAATTCTACATGTATGAGCATATAATAACATCACCTCAAATACATAAAGTAAAATTTAACGAATTTTCAGGACTTGGAGAAATTGACAATCTATGTATCTCAGTAACTGACAGGAGGAAAAGATAAAAAAAGCCAGTAAAGATACAGACTATTTGAAGAACACAATTAACAAACTTGAACAAATTGACATTTACAAAACATTGCAAACAATGGTTGCATTCTTTTCAAGTACACCTGGAACATTCACTAAAATCTACTAATTGCAGGGTCATAGCAAGTGGTCAAAAGATTGCATAGCAATGACTCTTCTATGAAATGTTCTCTGAATACAATGAAATCAGTGACATATAAATATAAAAAGATTACTAAGAAATGCCTAATGTTTGGAAATTAAACAATAAAATTACAGATGATCCATGATTAAAAAAGAAACCCAAGTGGAAGTAAAGTAATATTTGGAAATGAAGTGAAGGACAATGCAACCATGACATAAAATTTGTGAAATATGGCTAACACGTTCTTAGAAGACAATGTGTACCTTACTTATTGGCATATATTAGTCAACTAAAAACACAAATCAATAAAGAAGAAAGGATAAAGAGAGGGAAAAGATGGAAGAAAGAAACAAATTAATAAACTAGAAAACATTCAATAGAGAAGAATATCAAAAGGCAAATAAATTAATAAAATTTATAAAGCTTTAGTAAGATCAAGAATAAAAGAAAAAATACAAATTACCAGTGGCAGAGATAAAAGGTGGGACATTACTAGATCCTATTGAAATTACAAAGATAAGAAGAGGATATTATATTCTTTGCCAATAAAATTTGAAAAGTTTATAAAACGGAAAAATTCCTAGAAAAACACAACTCTGTGAAATTGTCACAAAAAGGAAGATCTGCATAATTCTATCTCTATTAAAGAAATTGAATCTGTAATTTAAAACTTTCCTACAAGCAAATTTAAGGTCCAGATGGCATCACCAGTGATTTATCCAGATTTTACAAAAACGGGAAATAGAAAAAGAGAAGACACTTCCAGTTCATTTTATAAGGCCAACATAACCTTGATACAAAAACCTGAAAGGACGTTTAGAAGAGAGGAAAATGTGGGCCAATGCCTATCATGAATATAGTTGCAAAACCTCACTAAAAACTTTTGTGGGGTGGTGAACTTGCTACACATAAAAAGGAAAATAGATCATGATTCAGAAGTTTTATTCCAGCATTATAGGTTCATTTAATATATAATTGATGTACTTATCACATTCAGAATATAATGTTATCATCTCTGTAAATGGATCAAATATAATAACCATTTATAATTATTAGCTGGAAAAAATTCTTAGTAGTCTAGAAACAGAAAGGAACTACTGTAATTGTTTTTCTTTAATCTACAAAAAACCTACAGAAAATATTAAATTTAATGGTAAAATAGTCAATGTTTCCCCCAGGACTAAAAACAGAACAAAGATACTCCTATCACCACTTCTATTCAACAGTTTCCTAAATATTCCAATTAGTATAAGAAGGTAAGATTTATAAAAAAAAGGGGGGGTATAAGAACTGAAAGGGAAGAAATAAAACTTATTTTTAGAAAAAGAACTATAGAAAATCTAGATAAGTGAATGCTGTAAGCTTGCTGAATACAATATTCAAAAATTAATAGTATTTTAAAATAAATAATTCCTAAATAAGTAGAAAATTAAATTCAAAGGCAAAATTAACACATATGTGATATCATTAAACATAAATTATTAGGAATAAATTTAACAAAAGGTATGAAAAACCTCCATATAGTAAGTCACAAAGCATTATTGAGAGATAGGAAAAGAATACCTAAATAAATGGAATAAATGTACTCTACATGCATCAGAAAAAGTTGTTATTTTAAAGACATCAGTTGTCCCCTGACATATAGATTCAATATAGTCCTAACCAAAATCTCAGCAGCCTTTTATTTCAATGAAAATTGACAAATTAATTCTAATATTTAAATGGAAATGCAGTAGAATGGCAAATACTGGACCAAGATTAGCCCAGATATTCTAGAAGAAAAATAGAATTAAAGGATTTATAATAATACATATTAAAAATTATTATAAAGGAATAATAATTAAAACAGTGTGATAATGGTACAAGGTTAGGAAAGTAGACTGATGGAAATGAACAGAGAATCTAGGATACCTCCCTACATATGGATACTGATTTATGAGAAAGGGACATTTTGGAATGAAAGAACAGTCTTTTCAATAAATGATCCTTGGTCAGTTGGATTTCCTAGTGGAAAAAAAAAAAACGATTCTTGATCACTATTTTGTACTGTAAACAAAAAGATCAGTAAGAATTAGATTGCTTGTTGAGATGTGAAAGGTAAAACATTACTTCTAAAAAATAGCATGGATTATTGTATAATCTCAGAAAAGCAAAGTTTTCTTAAATAGAACATAAAAAAAAGTACACAAAAGAAAAAAAATTGGTAGGTTAGAGTGTAAGAAAAACTATTAATAAGAACTACTATATATCAAAAGATATACTTAAGCAAGTAAAAAGTCAAACCATGGATGGCTAGAGTATCTGTAATGTGTATAGACTCCTACCTAGTATTTACACGAAGAACTACAAATCAATAAGAAAAATACAGAAAACACAGATTTTAAAATGGACTAAGTAATGAACGACACTGATTTCTAAAGCAAAACAAAACAAACCAAACAAACAAAAAAACACCAGAAGGAATAGGAATATTCTCTTCTCAAAAGAAGATTATTTAAGTATATTTGCCAATAAATTCTTCAAAAATGTTCAACCTCAAACATAAGGGAAATGGAAGATAAAGTCATAATAAAATGATGCTACATCACTATCAGAATGGCTAACATTAAAAAACTTAAACTGAAATGTTGAGGAAGAGCAACTAGAATTCTCATAAGCTGCAGTCTGGAGTGTAAATTGTCGTAATCACTTGCGAAATTGAAAGTATCTACTAATGTTAAATATGCACATGACCCAACGATTCCAAGTACAAATGTATACGCAACAGAAATCCTGAAGTATGCGCCAAAAATCATGCAGAAGAATGGCCTTGACAGAATCTGTAACAGCTGTAACAGCCAAAAGCTAGGAAAAAACCACACTGGCCATGAAAATGTAGAATGAATACCTAAGTTGTGAAATTCATATAATGAAATATTCAACAATGAAAACCAATTAATTACCACCCCACCTAACAATGTGTATGAATTTCCCCAACATGTTAGGCAGAAATGTTATATACAAAAGACTATATGTAATAAATGACTTCATTTATATAAATGCCTAAAAGAGAAGAGCCAATCTGTGGTGTTAGAAGCAAAGATAATGGTCAGGGAGGAGAGGGTATAGTGTGTGGAAAGGTTTCATGGACGATGGCATGTTCCATTTTTGCTCTGGGTGGTGCTTACTCAGCTGTGTTCATTTTGTGAAAATTCATGAGGTGTACACTTTGACTTGAATACTTTTCTGGATATATTTCATACTTTTAAAAAAAGGCTACTTACAAAATAAAAATGAAATCCACAAGTAATGCATTTTTTATTTACACATTTCTACCACTTTCGCAAATCATTAAACCGCTTGGAGATAAGCAGAACTGGTTGTTGTGTTTTTTTTTTCTTTTATTTGTTATTTAAAAAGCTGCTTTTAGTCTTAAACTAAATATATCTTCTTTGAAATCTGAAAGTTAAGATCCTTTGCACAGTTGTTGGGGAATAACTTAATCCACTTAAAAATGAAATGAAGCCTTCTCATTTGGTTTCACTTTTCCATCTTGAATTAATACAGCTGGTTTATTCCCTGTTAGCAATTCACTATTGTCCCAGTTCCACTCCTGCAGCCCAGTTGATAAAATATTTCGTTGTAGCTGAAGCTTTGACCCTGCCCTGTTCTATATAGACTAAGTTTACTGGGTATGTCTACAGTCCTTGACTGCAGAGAGCTGATGTCATTTGCCCTGCATTTATTTGTATTTCTTTCTTAGGCACATGACAGACTGTCTAGTGGTGAGAAGAGTGGTTGGCTTTTAGGGATGTTTCAGATTTAGGCGAGCCCATCATCAAGGACTAAACATATTTAATTCATGTCTAAAATACACTGTACCGTAGTAGGAGACTATGGTCTGTACCACTACTTTCTAGAACTGCAGTTCTCTAACTCTTTGGTCTCAGAAGCTCCTTACATTCTTAAAAATTATAGAGGACCCCCAAGGAGCTTCGCTTTACATAGTTTCTATCTATCAGTATATATAATACTAGAAATTGAGAAATGTCATATATATGTGTATTATTTTAAAAATAGGAATAATATACTCATGACATCTTAGCATATTCAACATATTTTGATAGAAAATGTTTTTTTTTCCACAACAAAAAAATAGCATTGTTTTACATTTTTGCAAATCTCTTAATGTCTGCTCAACAGAAGACAGCTGGATCCTCATGTCTGCTTCTGCATTCAATCTGCTGAGATGTAATATATCATGAAGCTTTTAGAAAACTTCAGGGTATCTACATGAGAGACTGAGAGTGAATAAAAAACAAATAAAATTGTATATTATTATGAAAATTCCTTGGCCTCAAGGACCCTCAAAAGGATCTTGTGGATCCTGCAGGGATCCGCAGATCACTGGATCAAGGAAATTTTTAAGATTTCTTTTCTGTCGGGGCACCTGGGTGGCTCAGTGGGTTAAAGCCTCTGCCTTCGGCTCAGGTCATGATCCCAGGGTCCTGGGATCGAGCCCCACATCAGGATCTCTGCTCCGCGGGGAGCCTGCTTCCTCCTCTCTCTCTGCCTGCCTCTCTGCCTAGTTGTGATTTCTCTCTGTCTAATAAATAAAATACTAAAAAAAGATTTCTTTTCTGTCTACTGTATTTAGTCAATTTTTATAGATTTTTCATGTGTTCTCTGGGGTGAAAGAACAGCATTTGTAGGAAATTATACCTATAATGTAATTAATACAAGTGTAACATTAAATCTGATATGAAATATATGAACCCCTTTATATAAACTAAGGTTTAGCAAGGTATAACCTGTTTTTATATCCACCTTGAGCTAATTATGCCTTTTACACTGTTAAAGGATTGTTAAAACACACACACACACACACACACACACACACACACATGCACACAGAAGAATATGCACAAGAAACTATACATGGCATGGAAAACCTAAAATATTTGTTATTTGGCTTATACAGAAAAATGTTTTCTGACCCCTTAATAAACAAACTACTAATTGTATTACTCAGATAGAACCATATATATTTTTCTTCTGTTTCTGAAAAAACTAATCACATTCGTTAAAAGCCTCGCAGTATGTGCAGAAGCTTTTGATCTTGATGAAGTCCCAAAAGTTCATTTTCGCTTTTGTTTCCTTGGCCCTTGGAGACATATCTTGAAAGAAGGTGCTGTGGCTGATATTGAAGAGTTTACTGCCTATGTTCTCCTCTAGGATTCTGATGGATTCCTGTCTCATGTTGAGGTCTTTTATCCATTTCGAGTTTATCTTTGTGTACGGTGTAAGACAATGGTCGAGTTTCATTCTTCTACATATCGCTGTCCAGTTTTCCCAGCACCATTTATTGAAGAGACTGTCTTTTTTCCATTGTATATTTTTTCCTATTTTGTCAAAGATTATTTGATCATAGAGTTTAGGGTTCATATCTGGGCTCTCCACTCTGTTCCACTGGTCTATGTGTCTGTTTTTATGCCAGTACCACGCTGTCTTGGTGATCACAGCTTTGTAGTAAAGCTTGAAATCGGGTAACGTGATGCCGTCAGTTTTGTTTTTGTTTTTCAACATTTCCTTAGCAATTCGGGGTCTCTTCTGATTCCATACAAATTTTAGGATTATTTGCTCCAGCTCTTTGAAAAATACCGGTGGAATTTTGATTGGAATGGCATTAAAAGTATAGATTGCTCTAGGCAGTATAGACATTTTAACAATGTTTATTCTTCCAATCCAAGAGCATGGAAAGGTCTTCCATCTTTTTGTGTCTTCTTCAGTTTCTTTCATGAGTGTTCTGTAGTTCCTCGAGTACAGGTCCTTTACCTCTTTGGTTAGGTTTATTCCCAGGTATCTTATGGTTCTTGATGCTATAGTAAATGGAATCGATTCTCTAATTTCCCTTTCTGTATTTTCATTGTTAGTGTATAAGAAGCCACTGATTTCTGTACATTGACTTTGTATCCTGCCACGTTACTGAATTGCTGTATGAGTTCTAGTAGTTTGGGGGTGAAGTCTTTGGGGTTTTCCATATAAAGAATCATGTCATCTGTGAAGAGAGAGAGTTTGACTTCTTCCTTGCCAATTTGGATACCTTTTATTTCTCTTTGTTGTCTGATTGCCGTTGCTAGGACTTCTAATACTATGTTGAACAAGAGTGGTGAGAGTGGGCATTCTTGTCATGTTCCTGATCTCAACGGGAAGGCTGCAAGCTTTTTCCCATTGAGGATGATATTTGCTGTGGGTCTTTCATAGGGAGATTTTATGAAGTTCAGGAATGTTCCCTCTATCCCTATACTTTGAAGTGTTTTCATCAGGAACGGATGCTGGATTTTATCAAATGCTTTTTCTGCATCAATCGAGAGGACCATGTGGTTCTTCTCTCTTCTCTTACTGATTTGTTCTATCACATTGATTGATTTGCAAATGTTGAACCATCCTTGCAACCCAGGGATGAATCTCACCTGGTCATGGTGGATAATCTTTTTAATGTGCTGCTGGATCCTGTTTGCTAGGATCTTGTTGAGAATCTTAGCATCCATATTCATCAGTGAAATTGGTCTGAAATTCTCCTTTTTGGTAGGGTCTTTGCCTGGTTTGGGGATCAGGGTAATGCTGGCTTCATAAAAAGTGTCTGGAAGTTTTCCTTCTGCTTCAATTTTTTGAAACAGCTTCAGGAGAATTGGTGTTATTTCTTCTTTGAAAGTTTGGTAGAATTCCCAGGGAATCCGTCAAGTCCTGGGCTCTTGTTCTTTGGGAGGTTTTTGATCACTGCTTCAATCTCATTACTAGATATCAGTCTATTCAGGTTTTCAGTTTCTTCCTGGTTCAATTTTGGGAGTTTATAGTTTTCCAGGAATGCATCCATTTCATCTAGGTTGCTTAGCTTATTGGCATATAACTGTTGGTAATAATTTCTGATGATTGTTTCTATTTCCTTGGTGTTAGTTGTGATCTCTCCCTTTTCATTAATAATTTTATTAATTTGGGCTTTCTCTCCTTTCTTTTGGATTAGTGTGGCCAATGGTATATCAATCTTATTGATTCTTTCAAAAAACCAGCTTCTAGTTTTATTGATACATTTTACTGTATCTCTGGTTTCTACCGCATTGATCTCTGCTCTAATCTTGATTATTTCCCTTCTTGTGTGTGGAGTTGGTTTGATTTGTTGTTGATTCTCCAGTTCTTTAAGGTGTAGAGAGAGCTAGTGTATTCTGGATTTTTCTTTTCATTTTATTTATTTTTTCAGCGTAACAGTATTCATTCTTTTTGCACAACACCCAGTGCTCCATGCAAAACGTGCCCTCCCCATTACCCACCACCTGTTCCCCCAACCTCCCACCCCTGACCCTTCAAAACCCTCAGGTTGCCCCAACCTCCCACCCCTGACCCTTCAAAACCCTCAGGTTGTTTTTCAGAGTCCATAGTCTCTTATGGTTCGCCTCGCCTCCCCAATGTCCATAGCCCGCTCCCCCTCTCCCAATCCCACCTCCCCCCAGCAACCCCCAGTTTGTTTTGTGAGATTAAGAGTCATTTATGGTTTGTCTCCCTCCCAATCCCATCTTGTATCATTTATTCTTCTCCTATCCCCCTACCCCCCCATGTTGCTTCTCCATGTCCTCATATCAGGGAGATCATATGATAGTTGTCTTTCTCTGATTGACTTATTTCACTAAGCATGATACGCTCTAGTTCCATCCACGTCGTCGCAAATGGCAAGATTTTATTTCTTTTGATGGCTGCATAGTATTCCATTGTGTATATATACCACATCTTCTTGATCCATTCATCTGTTGATGGACATCTACGTTCTTTCCATAGTCTGGCTATTGTAGACATTGCTGCTATAAACATTCGGGTACACGTGCCCCTTCGGATCACTATGTTTGTATCTTTAGGGTAAATACCCAGTAGTGAAATTGCTGGGTCATAGGGTAGTTCTATTTTCAACATTTTGAGGAACCTCCATGCTGTTTTCCAGAGTGGTTGCACCAGCTTGCATTCCCACCAACAGTGGAGGAGGGTTCCCCTTTCTCCACATCCTCGCCAGCATCTCTCATTTCCTGACTTGTTAATTTTAGCCATTCTGACTGGTGTGAGGTGATATCTCATTGTGGTTTTGATTTGTATTTCCCTGATGCTGAGTGACGTGGAGCACTTTTTCATGTGTCTGTTGGCCATCTGGATGTCTTCTTTGCAGAAATGTCTGTTCATGTCCTCTGCCCATTTCTTGATTGGATTGTTTGTTCTTTGGGTGTTGAGTTTGCTAAGTTCCTTATAGATTTTGGATACGAGCCCTTTATCTGATATGTCGTTTGCAAATATCTTCTCCCATTCTGTCAGTTGTCTTTTGGTTTTGTTAACTGTTTCCTTTGCTGTGCAAAAGCTTTTGATCTTGATGAAATCCCAATAGTTCATTTTTGCCCTTGCTTCCCTTGCCTTTGCCGTTGTTCCTAGGAAGATGTTGCTACGGCTGAGGTCGAAGAGGTTGCTGCCTGCATTCTCCTCAAGGATTTTGATGGAATCCTTTCTCACATTGAGGTCCTTCATCCATTTGGAGTCTATTTTCGTGTGTGGTGTAAGGAAGTGGTCCAATTTCATTTTTCTGCATGTGGCTGTCCAATTTTCCCAGCACCATTTATTGAAGAGGCTGTCTTTTTTCCATTGGACATTCTTTCCTGCTTTGTCGAAGATGAGTTGGCCATAGAGTTGAGGGTCGATTTCTGGGCTCTCTATTCTGTTCCACTGATCTATGTGTCTGTTTTTGTGCCAGTACCATGCTGTCTTGATGATGACAGCTTTGTAATAGAGCTTGAAGTCTGGAATTGTGATGCCACCAACTTTGGCTTTGTTCTTCAATATTCCTTTGGCTATTCGAGGTCTTTTCTGGTTCCATATAAATTTTAGGATTATTTGTTCCATTTCTTTGAAAAAAATGGATGGTATTTTGATAGGGATTGCATTAAATGTGTAGATTGCTTTAGGTAGCATAGACATTTTCACAATATTTATTCTTCCAATCCAGGAGCATGGAACATTTTTCCATTTTTTGGTGTCTTCCTCAATTTCTTTCATGAGTACTTTATAATTTTCTGTGTATAGATCCTTAGTCTCTTTGGTTAGGTTTATTCCTAGGTATCTTATAGTTTTGGGTACAATTGTAAATGGGATTGACTCCTTAATTTCTCTTTCTTCAGTCTTGTTGTTGGTGTACAGAAATGCAACTGATTTCTGTGCATTGATTTTATATCCTGACACTTTACTGAATTCCTGTACAAGTTCTAGCAGTTTTGGAGTGGAGTCTTTTGGGTTTTCCACATATAGTATCATATCATCTGCGAAGAGTGATAGTTTGACTTCTTCTTTACCAATTTGGATGCCTTTAATTTCTTTTTGTTGTCTGATTGCTGAGGCTAGGAATTCTAGTACTATGTTGAATAGCAGTGGTGATAATGGACATCCCTGCCGTGTTCCTGACCTTAACGGAAAAGCTTTCAGTTTTTCTCCATTGAGAATGATATTTGCGGTGGGTTTTTCATAGATGGCTTTGATAATATTGAGGTATGTGCCCTCTATCCCTACACTTTGAAGAGTTTTGATCAGGAAGGGATGCTGTACTTTGTCAAATGCTTTTTCAGCATCTATTGAGAGTATCGTATGGTTCTTGTTCTTTCTTTTATTAATGTGTTCTATCACATTGATTGATTTGCGGATGTTGAACCAACCCTGCAGCCCTGGAATAAATCCCACTTGATCGTGGTGAATAATCCTTTTAATGTACTGTTGAATCCTATTGGCTAGTATTTTGGCGAGAATTTTTGCGTCTGTGTTCATCAAGGATATTGGTCTGTAGTTCTCTTTTTTGGTGGGATCCTTGTCTGGTTTTGGGATCAAGGTGATGCTGGCCTCATAAAATGAGTTTGGAAGTTTTCCTTCCATTTCTATTTTTTGGAACAGTTTCAGGAGAATAGGAATTAGTTCTTCTTTAAATGTTTGGTAGAATTCCCCTGGGAAGCCGTCTGGCCCTGGGCTTTTGTTTGTTTGGAGATTTTTGATGACTGTTTCAATCTCCTTACTGGTTATGGGCCTGTTCAGGTTTTCTATTTCTTCTTGGTTCAGTTGTGGTAGTTTATATGTCTCTAGGAATGCATCCATTTCTTCCAGATTGTCCAATTTGTTGGCGTAGAGTTGCTCATAGTATGTTCTTATAGTTGTCTGTATTTCTTTGGTGTTAGTTGTGATCTCTCCTCTTTCATTCATGATTTTATTTATTTGGGTCCTATCTCTTTTCTTTTTGATGAGTCTGGTCAGGGGTTTATCAATCTTATTGATTCTTTCAAAGAACCAGCTCCTAGTTTCATTGATTTTTTCTATTGTTTTTTTGGTTTCTATTTCATTGATTTCTGCTCTGATCTTTATGATTTCTCTTCTCCTGCTGGGTTTAGGGTTTCCTTCTTGTTCTTTCTCCAGCTCCTTTACGTGTAGGGTTAGGTTGTGTACTTGAGACCTTTCTTGTTTCTTGAGAAAGGCTTGTACCGCTATATATTTTCCTCTCAGGACTGCCTTTGCTGTGTCCCACAGATTTTGAACCGTTGTGTTTTCATTATCATTTGTTTCCATGAATTTTTTCAATTCTTCTTTAATTTCCTGGTTAACCCATTCATTCTTTAGAAGGATGCTGTTTAGTCTCCATGTATTTGGGTTCTTTCCAGCTTTCCTCTTGTGATTGAGTTCTAGCTTCAGAGCATTGTGGTCTGAAAATATGCAGGGAATAATCCTAATCTTTTGATACCGGTTGAGACCTGATTTGTGACCCAGGATGTGATCTATTCTGGAGAAGGTTCCATGTGCACTAGAGAAGAATGTGTATTCTGTTGCTTTGGCATGAAATGTTCTGAATATATCTGTGATGTCCATCTGGTCCAGTGTGTCATTTAAGGCCTTTATTTCCTTGTTGATCTTTGGCTTGGGTGATCTGTCCATTTCAGTGAGGGGAGTGTTCAAGTCCTCTACTATTATTGTATTATTATTGATGTGTTTCTTTGATTTTGTTATTAATTGGTTGATATAGTTGGCTGCTCCCACGTTAGGGGCATAGATATTTAAAATTGTTAGATCTTCTTGTTGGACAGACCCTTTGAGTAGGATATAGTGTCCTTCCTCATCTCTTATTATAGTCTTTGGCTTAAAATCTAATTGATCTGATAGAAGGATTGCCACCCCAGCTTTCTTCTGATGCCCATTAGCATGGTAAATCGTTTTCCACCCCCTCACTTTAAATCTGGAGGTGTCTTTGCGTATAAAATGAGTTTCTTGTAGGCAACATACTGATGGGTTTTGTTTTTTTATCCATTCTGATACCCTGTGTCTTTTGATTGGGGCATTTAGCCCATTAACATTCAGGGTAACTATTGAGAGATATGAATTTAGTGCCATTATTAGCCTGTAAGGTGACTGTTACTGTATATTGTCTCTGTACCTTTCTGATCTACTACTTTTAGGCTCTCTCTTTGCTTAGAGGACCCCTTTCAATATTTCCTGTAGAGCTGGTTTGGTGTTTGCAAATTCTTTCAGTTTTTGTTTGTCCTGGAAGCTTTTGATCTCTCCTTCTATTTTCAATGATAGCCTAGCTGGATAGAGTATTCTTGGCTGCATGTTTTTCTCGTTGAGTGCTCTGAATATATCATGCCAGCTCTTTCTGGCCTGCCTGGTCTCTGTGGATAAGTCTGCTGCCAATCTAATATTTTTACCATTGTATGTTACAGACTTCTTTTCTCGGGCTGCTTTCAGGATTTTCTCTTTGTCACTAAGACTTGTAAATTTTACTATTAGGTGACGGGGTGTGGACCTATTCTTGTTGACTTTGAGGGGGGTTCTCTGCATCTCCTGGATTTTGATGCTTGTTCCCTTTGCCATATTAGGGAAATTCTCTCCAATGATTCTCTCCAATAGACCTTCTGCTCCCCTCTCTGTTTCTTCTTCTTCTGGAATCCCAATTATTCTAATGTTGTTTCATCTTATGGTGTCACTTAGCTCTCGAATTCTCCCCTCATGGTCCAGTAGCTGTTTGTCCCTCTTTTGCTCGGCTTCCTTATTCTCTGTCATTTGGTCTTCTATATCACTAATTCTTTCTTCTGCCTCATTGATCCTAGCAGTGAGAGCCTCCATTTTTGATTGCACCTCATTAATAGCTTTTTTGATTTCAACTTGGTTAGATTTTAGTTCTTTAATTTCTCCAGAAAGGGCTTTAATATCTCCAGAGAGGTTTTCTCTAATATCTTCCATGCCTTTTTCGAGCCTGGCTAGAATGTTCAGAATCGTCATTCTGAACTCTTGATCTGACATATTACCCATGTCTGTGTTGATTAGGTCCCTAGCCTTCGGTACTGTCTCTTGTTCTTTTGTTTGTGGTGATTTTTTCCGCCTTGTCATTTTGTCCAGATAAGAGGATATGAAGGAGCAAATAAACTACTAAAAGGGTGGCAAAGACCCCGGAAAAATGCGCTGTAACCAAATCAGAAGAGACCCCAAATTGTGGGGGGGAGAAAGGGGATAAAAACAGGTTCTTTCAGAAAGTGGTTGATTTTCTGTTTCTAAAGTTGCTGTTCTTCTTCTCTTCGCTCTCCCGTTGGATTTGTAGGTGTTTGCAATGTTTAGATAAGCTATCGAGCTGATCTCCTGCTACCTGATGTAGTCTCAGGCTGCTACTTCTCCGCCATTTTGACTCCTCCTCTATTCTGGATTTTTCAATTTTTTTTGAGGGAGGCTTGGATGGCTATGTATTTCCCCATTAGAACCGCCTTTGCTGTATCCCATAAAGCTTCTGCACAGCAAAAGAAACAGTCAACAAAACAAAAAGGCAACCCACGGAATGGGAGAAGATATTTGCAAATGACAGTACAGACAAAAGGTTGATATCCAGGATCTATAAAGAACTCCTCAAACTCAACACACACAAAACAGATAATCATATCAAAAAATGGGCAGAAGATATGAACAGACACTTCTCCAATGAGGACATACAAATGGCTATCAGACACATGAAAAAATGCTCATCATCACTAGCCATTAGGGAGATTCAAATTAAAACCTCATTGAGATATCACCTTACACCAGTAAGAATGGCCAAAATTAGCAAGACAGGAAACAACATGTGTTGGAGAGGATGTGCAGAAAGGGGAACCCTCTTACACTGTTGGTGGGAATGCAAGTTGGTGCAGCTACTCTGGAGAACAGTGTGGAGATTCCTCAAGAAATTAAAAATAGAGCTTCCCTATGACCCTGCAATTTCACAGCTGCGTATTTACCCCAAAGATGCAGATGTAGTGAAAAGAAGAGCCATCTGTACCCCAATGTTGATAGAAGCAATGGTCACGGTCGCCAAACTGTGGAAACGAAGTTACCACGAAGATGTGGTACATATACACGATGGAGTATTATGCCTCCATCAGAAAGGATGAATACCCAACTTTTGTAGCAACGTGGATGGGACTGGAAGAGATTATGCTGAGCAAAATAAGTCAAGCAGAGAGAGTCAAGTATCATATGGTTTCACTTATTTGTGGAGCATAACAAAGAACATGGAGGACATGGGGAGATGGAGAGGAGAAGGGAGTTGAGGGAAACTGGAAGGGGAGATGAACCATGAGAGACTATGGACTCTGAAAAACAACCTGAGGGTTTTGAAGGGGCGGGGGGTGGGAGGTTGGGGAACCAGGTGGTTGGTAATAGAGAGGGCACGTATTGCATGGAGCACTGGGTGTGGTGCAAAAACAATGAGTTCTGTTATGCTGAAAATAAATAAATAAATTTAAATTTAAAAAAAAAATAAAAAAAATAAAATAGCCTAGCTGACACGTATTGCATGGAGCATTGGGTATGGTACAAAAACAATGAATACTGTTACGCTGAAAATAAATAAATTTTAAAAAGTAGCCTAGCGGGGGGGGGGGGGGGGAAGCCTCCCAGTATGAATACAAATTTTATGGCAGTTTTAAAAGTTTGAGTTTCATGTTTTAACAAGTAGTTTTTCCACTTTTAATTTATCCTTGAATTTAATTTGTTCTGGTTTTAATATTGTCACTTAATTTTTTTATATTTCTCAGTTATTTTTAATGTGTCTCCTTATAAAGGTTAGTTTGTATTTTTTTAACATAAAACATTTTTTTAAGATTTTGTTTATTTATTTGACAGACAGAGATCACAAGTTGACAGAGAGGTAGGCAGAGAGAGAGGAGGAAACAGGCTCATTGCTGAGCAGAGAGTCCAATGCAAGGCTCAATCCCAGGACCCTGGGATCATGACCTGAGCCAAAGGCAGAGGCTTTAACCCACTGGGCAACCTAGGCGCCCCTGTGTTTTTTAATATAATCTGAGAATATATGACTTTTAGTAAGTTAATTTGGTCCATTTGCATTTGTTATATAAATAATATTTGCTCTTTCTGCAGTCATCTTAGTATATCTCATACTCTGTTGTTTTGTCTTAAATTTACTTCTTAAATTTGGCCATCAGCAATGCATATTCTTTAATTTTCTTAAACCTCTACTAATTTATGAGGCATATGGCCCAGTGTCATGCAATCCTTAGTAATACCTATGCAAACACTTAAAGCAACAATGTGAAGAATGAAAGTATCTATTCAAGAAATTCAAGTAAACAAGAAACAAAAACAGCTATAGCTTCCATTTATTTTTCTCTGGGCTATTGTATGCATGTAAGTATGTATGTATGCATGTAAGTATGTATGTATGAAGTATGTGTGTATATATGAAGTATGTGTGTGGGTAGGTAGGCATTATGCATGCTTGTACGAAGTATGTGTATATGTATGAAGGATGTGCATATGTATGAAGGATGTGTATATGTATGAAGTATGTATGCATGAAGTATGTATGTATGCAGGTATGTATGTATGCATATATGTATTCTTATGTTCAATTAGCCACATATAGCACATCATTAATTTTTGATGTTCAATGATTCTTTAGTTGCATATAACACCCTATAGTTTCCATTTGTTATGTCATAAATCAGCTCACATAATCCTCATAGAAGTCTTCTGAGTAGGTAAGAACTCATGGGGCTTAAAGACATTGTCCCCAGTCACCCTCCCAGGGAGTGGCAGGTGTGAAGGTCAAGTGGCTGTCTGGCTGCCTCTGTAGTCACCTCATTAACCACAGTGGTGTACTTTGGGCTCTAGCTAAGCTGGGCAGTCTGTCCCAGAGACTCTGGGGGCACGCTCTTCCCATGCTGCAATCTCTTCTCCCATCCCACCATTTTATAAGGAGCTGTGGTGAATTGTGCCTATGAGATTCATCACTCCCACAGAAGCACTGTGGATTCCTTTGAGGTGTTGGATAGGTTCACTGAAGTCCCAAGACAACTTGGGAGGAAGCACTAAGCTTTCAGGTCTGATGGGGGCCAGTGAAGATTTCTCAGCTCCCAGCTCACAACTGTCCTTTGAAGTCCAAATTCAAGCTATACCTACCTGTGTAGCTCTGGCCACTGTATCAATCCATTTTAAGAGGGACTTACTGGCTCTCTTAGAACTAAGCTTTTCAAATTTGCAATATCTACCTAAGTCTAAAGTCTTTGTTTCTCAGTTTCATATTTGTTTTATAATGTATGATTTTCCTGCCTTTCTCTTTTAGACTATAACCTCTTCAGCACTCAGATGTGTGTTAAAAAAAAAAAAATCCCACAGCATTCTAAATTTGCATGGAGCCAAATAGTTTATAAATGTTCTTGCCTGACTATTCCTTACAAAATTTTAAATAATAAGAAATACATGTTGTTAACATATACTTTGAATTTTTTCATTATATCAACCCAAAAGATGAAGGGACAAATTATGTCATTTATATTCTTTGTCAGGCCCTTGAATCATACCTAACATTTTTAAACAGCCTACACTTGGCATTGATCTCTGCACATCCTTTAGTGGGATGGAGATGGAGGAAAAGGCACCTGAGAGGTGCTGACTCACATGCTAGCTCCCAGCAGCAGGCTAGTGTGACTTAGCAGATTGGAGATGGAAACCCTTGGCCACCAGGCAGGAGAAGAGCCTGGAATCCCAAGCGCCTACTTACTCCAGGAAGTCTGCATCCAGCCAGATGTCCAGGGAGGCCCACCTCTTCTGTGAACACAGCAATGGGGCCTTCTGGCTAGGAATCTCTTCAAAGCTCTTGCTCTCTTTACCCTGATGGATAAGAGTAAAATCTGGGCTTTCCTATACAAAAAAGTATGAAACGATAGATACCATATTGTGGCTACAAACCTGCCCCCATTTCCAAAGAGACAGCAAGGGCTGATAGGAGCTTGAGGGTGGGGATGGCTTGAGTAGTAATTCTGTCACTTACTAGCTGTGAGATTTCTCCATGTCACAGTTTCTCCATCTATAAAATGGAGTAGTAACAGTACCTCCTTGTAGGAATGTTCTAAGGATTGAATGAACTAATACATGTGAATTACCTCATGCCAGCAGCGAAGCCAACATTTAATATGAGGCAGCCATATCACTATCTTCTTTTTTGTTATACTTCTACTGTTTCTTCACTCCCGCCTTCCTTTCCTCCTCCTGGATAATTTTATCCATTACTTAATTTTTAATGTTATCTTTATAAGCAATTTCATACCTTTTGAGAACAAGATGGTTATAGAAATACATTTTTATGATAAATAAAGAGATGGAAGGAAGCAGGAAGAAAGAGAGAGAGGAAAGAAGGGACAGAGGGGAGAAGATGAAAGAATTTATATAGAATAATTCAGGGCAGACCTTTATTTAAGTTCACTCACTCTCTAGCTTTCTTAATGTAAATTCTGGTCTCCTGATCACTTCGGAAAAGAAAAGAGTGTGGTCCTTTGACTCAGAGAGCTGTGCCTCCTGAATATCTGTCCTGTCTCTGGCTATAGCTCTCTGTCTTTGCCTGTATCTTGAGGCCACGATTGGTTGGATACATAGTCACTCCCCCATCCCTAACTGACCAAGACTCCTTTCCTACTGTCAGAATCATTCTCAGCACAGCACTGGGCAATCCCCGCCCAACAGAGTTCACGTAAGATGGGGCAAACACATCATTGTTGGCTTTCCATGTTGGTTAACACATCACTATCCCATGGACCCTTCCACTCCTCTGGGCTTCTCTTACGGATTCAACATATTACACCTTTTGGGAAGGTGGCTCATGATTCTCCTTGTCCATTTGACTAAAGCAGAGTGGGGCTGAAATGCACTCACCACCTGGAAGGAGCTCCTCAGATAAAACTAATTAAATGTTTAGATAACTTAAGTATTTATGCCTTGCTACTTGCCACAAAGGATTCAAAGACACTGGTTAATTCTTATAAATAAAGCTTTCGAAACTAGCATAATATTCTCCCAAAATGGGAATACATATATAAAATTATTTTGATATATATGTAATTATAATATATCATGTATATAAAATTATTTTGCCCTTGGAAAAGGGAGTCTTGGGATAAAGAAGGTAACATGCACTAATAAGAATAACATGTGGAACATGGGTATCTCAGTCTGTTGAGCATCTGACTGTGATTTTGGCTCAGGTTATGATCTCAGGATCCTGGGATGGAGCCCCCCATACCAGGCTCCGTGCTCAGTGGGGAGTCTGCTTAGGATTCTCTCCCTCTCCTTCTGCACCCCCTGCCCCCACTCATGCATGCCTTGTCTCACTCTCACTCTTAATAAACAAATAAATAAATAATTTAAAAAATAACATAATCAAAAACCCTGAAATATTTCAGATTAAGCACTCCATGTTGTTTTGGGGGCACAATACCCAGAGCCTGCGACTAAGAGCTGTTCGGTTTTAGCAGTCAATCAACAAGCATCACCCTAGGGAGGATCTGATATGGGTATCTGACATTTAAGGCTGTGGAAATTGGCCAGAGGGCTCAGGTAGGAACTGTTTTTCCCTTGCTGTGTTACTTTTAGCTAGTCATTTAATCTTTCTACTCAGAATCTTCTTTTCTGTAAAAGGAAGGAGATATTCGAAGAAGTCACAAAGGAACCTTCCTTTCTGGGTTTTGACCCTTATAAATCCCACATTACAATTTAATCATGTATCTGTTGAATTGATTGACATTTTTTAAAGAGATACTTGAAACTTTTTCTGAGTACCTCT
Source organism: Meles meles (assembly GCF_922984935.1). Classification (NCBI taxonomy): domain Eukaryota; kingdom Metazoa; phylum Chordata; class Mammalia; order Carnivora; family Mustelidae; genus Meles; species Meles meles. The sequence goes on from NC_060075.1 coordinate 106,541,761, forward strand.
TTCCTCCTTCTCTTCATTTCCAACTCTAACAGCTTTAACTCTAAGAATAGAACATGGCATTGAAATGAGCTGTATACTTCTGCATTTACATGGAAAGATCCTTACAGTGGCTTTATTTGCCTGTGTGGCTAGAGATTTAGTCCTTTAATTTCAATGTAATAATTCATCCATTGTATTCAACAAGGAGACAAGTGTATTTCTGATTTTTAAATTATAGTCACAAGAGACACCATTCCAACTGAGCTCTGCTTCCTACTGAGAGACCATGTTCATTTTCCTCTGAAGATTATACACGAACAGTGGTTACTGAAAAAAGTGAACTCCTAGAGTCCCTAAAAATAGATACAGGTATGTTTCCTTCCACTTGCATTTAATCTACACAGTAGCAATTCATTTCACAGGCATTAACTCAGGATGGCATGTGTCCTTTGAAGAGGTTCTTAGTTTGGCTGTCCATTCAAAATTGCCTCTGGAGAACATTCCAGAGATCCCTAAAGGCTGTGGAATTAACTCCAGCATAGTATCTCTCTTTCTCCTCCAGTAACTGCCATTTGCTAACTTCCCAATTAATTCTTCCCACCCGCCCTCCACCCACCTACACCCTTGCATACGATGTCTTAGTCATTTGACACTATCTACTAGAATCAGCATAGTAGCACCTTGATTAGTATTCACAGTAATTGCTATTTCACAGATCTTTAGTAGAATGTACTTATTTTCTTCCAGCAAATTTTTAGGTTGCTTAAGGTCAAGACCACTTCAATGCAGGAGGTCTTCAATAAACACCTTATCCTAAGATACTTAAATAATTCTTTGTTTTGTCAAGGTTTAATTCTTCAAATTGTCTTCTATGTAAAAGGACTGCAAAGAGGGAAAGACCACATTAAACACTGCAAGATGAGTTCGTAAAAATGTAGAAGTGCTTCTCTACTGGAAAGGATGATTCTTCATTAGTGAATGAGAAGAGATTTGGGAGGAACTACTTTTTCTAAGGGATTCCAGTTCTATACTTTAATGCACAGTATCACAAAAATGCACAAATAAATGTGTGAATACAAATACATAATCCCATATATAGCAATAGCTCTGAATTACAAGAAATATGTGCACAGAATAGCTCTGTCTTGGTATATTAGGTAGCAAACATTTTAAAGATAGGAATTATACCTTATTTGACTTTCTGTGTCCAGCTTCTATGATGGTGTCTAGAAATGGTGGCCAATGAATGCATGTCACTGAACAAGTAAATAATAATAATAAGCATTTCAATCATGTGTCATTATTTCACTTAGTGTAATACTCACTAAAGTGCTACAAGATATATATATACATATATATTTATATTCTTATATGATGGAAAAGATAACTTATATTTAAAATAATAATTTACTTGTCTGAGGTCTGTCCTCAGAGCTCATGATCGCTGGGACCACTAAGTCTACTTATTAAGGTGTTGTCATGAAAACTTCAAAGAAATAATACTACTCAAAATTTTCCAGAATATCTTTTTTTTTTTTTTTTTTTGACAGAGAGAGAGGTCACAAGTAGGCAGAGAGGCAGGCAGAGAGAGAGGGAGAAACAGGCTCCCCACTGAGCAGAGAGCCCGATGCAGGGCCTGATCCCAGGACCCCGAGATCATGACCTGAGCCGAAGGCAGAGACTTAAACCACTGAGCCACCCAGGCGCCCTTCCAGAATATCTTCTTATAGTCATTGGAAACTGATGGCTTTTGCCACTGTCAACTTAAAAAGGTCTGACTCCTGAGGCAAAAGAAGAGCTAAATAAATTCCTTATACAGTCATCAAAGGATAGAAAAGAATACAATTTTATAACTTTTGTCTTAGAGAGTCCTTTTAAGATGGAGAGGAGAAGGGAGTTGAGGGAAATTGGAAGGGGAGGCGAACCATAAGAGACTATGGACTCTGAAAAACAACCTGAGGGTTTTGTGGGGGGGGGTGGGAGGTTGGGGGAACCAGGTGGTGGGTAATAGGGAGGGCATGTATTGCATGGAGCACCGGGTGTTGTGCAAAAACAATAAATACTGTTACGCTGAAAAAATAAATTAATTAATTAAAAAAAATAAAAACAGAAAAAAAAAAAGAAAGAGTCCTTTTAGTCATTAACGGAATATTTTATTAGTTAACTGCTATAGGCTCAACTGGATCATTGGCCTTGTCAGGTTTTGGATTTTACCTGGTCTTCCTTGGCCCTCATTTTGAGCCTGGTTCTCCATTTAATACAGTTTCAACTGATCAGGCAGTACATTGTTATCTTTTAGGAAGATCACATAAAAGGCGCTAGCAAGCACAATATTTCACAGAGTGGGACTGATAGCTGGCTTCTCGCCTTCTATATTAGCCACCTCATATTTCCTGTGTTGATGGTCAAAACCCAGAATGGTCAGCCTTTACAAACTTACACTTACGGCTCATTCATCTCACAGTTTATAAAAAGGGTTATTCCTGAATAACTCAATCTAAAAACCTGAGCAAAACTTGAGGGAAAAGATGATCCCTGGGGCAGGAAGCTGCCTGATTGAGTTTCACATTGCATAGAGAAAATAAACCAAATATCCTTTGAAACCTTACTCTAAACATCATTTCTTTCCTTTACAGAAATAAAAATCTGCCCATAATATGTTCTTGCTAGGCCTTCTATAGATTTGCACCATTCAAAAGTGGATACATCTGCAGAGATTCTGAAGTTACTCTTTAAATTTCTGGTGCAAAATTCACATAAGTGAATGAAATGCATGTTGGCCTTTGAATTTCCTTTTTATTAAATATTGTTTCTCATTATAAATAATAGTATTCTCATTCTAGAAAATATGGAAAGTACAAAAGAAAAAATAAAGATTCCTTCGCTTGGCTGGATTCCTTAAAATTAAATCTCACCTTGCTTCAATGGGAAAAGAGGAATTCTGTAAATAAAGGTATAGATGCCTGTTTTGTCTGGAGAGGGGGAGGAACCAAGTAAGTAAATGGAATTCAAAGATTTTTTATTTGTTTATTTGTCTGAGAAAGAGAAAGAGAGAGCACAAGAAGGGGGAGCAGCAGGCAGAGCAGGCAGAGGAGGCAGAGGGAGAAGCAGGCTCCCTGCTGAGGGAGAAGCCTGATGTGGGACTCAGTCCCAGGATGCTGGGATCATGACCTGAGCCAAAGGCAGACGCTTAACTGACTGAGCCACCCAGGTATCCCAGTAAATGGAATTCAAAGAAGTATAGAGTACACACGAAATCAAGAGTCAGAGGGTGAGACAGAGAGTACTTATGTGGAGTTTCACAGAGTCCAGGCCCCCACTCTTGGCCACCAGAATCAACAGTGTTGGGGAACTGGTCAGAAGCAACAATGTATAGCTGTGATAGCGCTTTGAATTCTGTAAGTCATTTATCTTATTTCACCCTCCTAACAACATCGTGAAATGGAATTTATTATCCTTTTTCTAGAGATAAAAACTCTGAGTCACAGAGAGGTTAAATGGCTTTACCAAAGCCACAAACTGATAAATGATAAAATCAGGGTTACAGACTAAATCTTCTGACCCCTAAACTCGTGCTTGTTCTGTCAGATTTGGCTGCTTCCATGGAAGGATGATGAGCACCATCATAATCATGATAAAGCTAATACTTATTGAACTCTTATTATGTGCTTGGCACGGTTCTAAATGCTTTGCATACATTAATTCATTTAATAACATGATGTAATAATCCCCAAAAGTTGACAGTATTAAATTCTTTCTGCATTTGTAAATATGTAATTCCCTTTGGCATTGTGCAAAGTTATCACCTTCACGGTTCTGGAATCCAGAGAATTTATGCTAGATTGTGTGAAATGCTAGACACAAGCATGGAAGAAGCAGATGGCCACCCTCAGGCCTAGAAAGGAGAAAATGGACCCTGACTAGGGAGAGAAATCAGTATTATTTCATATAGTAAAAAAGGCTGATACTGTTTCCCTGACTCAAACATTCCAAACAAAGTAAACCTAGGATTTTTGTCATCTTTTTCTAATTTGGTACCATCAGGAAGTATGGTTGTGTTTTAATTTGGTTAGCGATAGAGTCAGTTTGCAGAGAATTCATGATACATCATTTAAATTCTGGTTCAGTTGTTTCTATGCAAAACATTTATTAGGAAATAGTATGGGAGTTTTGTTTCAGCAAAAGACAGAAAAATTTAGTTTTTGTCATGGGTGACATATATACATTATAGATAACCAAAACCTACTCTATAAAATAACTGTTGCAATTTCTTCAATTTTTTTCCCCCTTGCTTTGGATCCTGACCCAGAGGTTCTTCCCCAACTCTTTTTTTTTTTTAAATTTTATTTATTTGACAGAGAGAAATCACAACTAGGCAGAGAGGCAGGCAGAGAGAGAGGAGGAAGCAGGCTCCCCGCGGAGCAGAGACCCCGATGTGGGGCTCGATCCCAGGACCCTGGGATCATGACCTGAGCCGAAGGCAGAGGCTTTAACCCACTGAGCCATCCAGGTGCCCCTCTTCCCCAACTCTTAAAAGCAGGTTCGCTACCCCTTTGCCCGGTTTCACATCCTTTCAGGAAACCTTTCCTTAAACCCATGCTATGGAAGCCAGCTGATAGGACCGAGTCTCACCGCACTGCACACCTCTTGCTTTTTGCCCTGGAAATTTTTGGTCAAAGCACAGCTGCTTGTGGGAAATTGTCCGGCACCCACTCATCAGCAGCCTGGGGATGTAAGGGAGTCAGTGCTCTGGATCACTAGGTCAAAGGTGTCAGTAATGCTATCCTCTTCTACCGTGCAGGTGGGTGATTCTCAGGCCAGTGCTACAAGGTTTCTCTGAGGTCCTAATGGAGGGTTGCCCTCATGGTAACAGAAAGGAGAGCACTCTCCCACATTGGTTTGAACCCCTTCCTTCGTTCACGGTCCACAGTCCCCATTCTTTCACCCTAGAATCACTTCCTAAAATAAACGACCTATATAGAGTCTTTCGCTCGAGCTCCGTTTTTTGGGGTCTTTCTGGGGGAAATTTGGTCAAGAATAGCCAGTTTTGCAGGTAAAAAAAAAATGGGGTTTGGATTGGGATCTCTTCCCAGTAAGATGGTGATAAAGACTGTGTTACTGATGTAGACCTCCTGGGGATATTCCTGGCCTGCAGTAAACAATACAATTCCTAAGATTCTCAGGGTGGTAGAAGGGGAGAGAGTATAGTTAATAGTTGAAGACTTGGCCTCGGGCACTTGAATGGTACTAGACCAGAGATCATCATAAGATTATGGCATTGCCTGGTTTTATTTTATAAAGAAAATTTTATAAAGAAATGTCTTATAAAGAAAATGACCCCAAATCATCAACTCAAAATACACTGTCAAATCAGAAGGCCTCCATGCTAATATTTTAAGATATCTTAATTTTTGTATCTATAAGTCAGAGTCTGTTGAAAAAGCTGATTTAATTATAAGAATAGTAGAACAAATAGGAGACTGAATATATTTTCCTCAGTTATTTATGCAGAATCAGGATTTAGGAGCCCTGAGAGGGACAGAGTGGGACCCTAAGACCTAACATAAGGACACTAGCATGGATGAGCCTGACCAAACTGAACTTTCAGATTCTAGGCCAACAGAAGTAGCTTTTTCTTCCTAGGAAACAGCAACCTTCTCTTGCCCAAAGACCCTGAACAGACTCGCCTGGGCCAGTTGCTTGTCCTCCTGAAGACCTCTTGATTATTCTTGTTGGTTCTCACAGGTGGTAGCACAGGCCTGGATGAGAAATACAGTTTCTTCTCTGGGAGAAATTTTGCAGACACCCAGAGAACTGTGAGGTTCAACTAATATTTAACAGTAGGCACCAGGGAAGCACATATGGGAAAGGGTCTTCCAGATATTAGAACAGGAAAGGGTCAATTATAATATTTTCTGAGGAAGACATCATGACATGGGCAAGCTCTTCTGTAACATGGGGTTTAATGTCCCAGGAAGGATACCTGGAGTAGTTTCTAGTACAGAGATGGAATGTCTCTTCATGTTTGGACATATTCATGGCCTAGAGAAAATGAGGTAGAAAATGAAGGAACTGTCTTATAGATATTGAAGTCTCAGGGATAGGAAAATATTAGGATACAGTTATTATGTGAGACAGAGAAGCCACTCTTGGGTGCTTTCATAAGCTCAGCAGTGGCTCTTTGTAGGCCCGAGTTAATGGGAGGTGATGCTGTGTACTTAGTTTCAATAGCAGGGTCAGGATTCTGGAAAGGCAGAGGCCACCTGGGGGCACATAACCAAAAGAGGTAAGATGGGCGTAACCATCACTGTGGAAACCAAGAAATTCAGCTCCATGATAGTAATTCTTGAACCACGGTTTTCTGAGCGATAAGATGGATGAGGAACTGACTGGTATTATGGGGAAAAATACGGAGCTTAAAGGGGAGAAGGCTGAATGCACTGCAATGATAATGCAGAATCTGCTGCCGAGTGTTTGGATCTAAGCCAGTTCACAGATCCAGAATCCCTGGGTTAAAGGAAAGTTCTGTTCCCCAAGAATGGTCCCTGCCATCACATGAAAAGGATACACAATAAACATAGCCACAATCTTTCCCAAAGAGACCCAAAGAGCCACAATCTTTCCCAAAAAGCTATTTATTCTGTTCCTAGAATAGATAACCTGGACTCAAGGTGTACAAGTAGGATTGGTCTCTCACGGTGGCTCCTGTGTCCCACCTGTGGCATGTGTGCTTCCATCTCTGCTGCTTTAGGCTCCGAGGAGTCAGGGAGGAATGTATCCACTTGCAGACACAGTAAGGCGTCTACTCACCTACGGCAATGATGGCTGCCTGCTTATTTTGGATTCATCAAGCCAACAAAGCAGCAGACCAAGAAAGGAACTGCCATACAGGAGGGGTAAGTGACCCTTATTCCCACAAAGAGTAAGAGCTGCTATGACACTGTGAAGGCATAAAGTGCCACATCTAGAACTCAAAGGATTTGTCACGATGCCTCTCGCCACTTCCAGGCCTATCAATGATTGTAATTGGGCAATCATAGCAACCTGGGGTAGGCTTGGCACCTGGCAAAGGATTGAAACTTTTAGGGTTGAAGATCTGTCTCTCTCCACCTGAAAGGCAACCTAGATCAGCTGCTCTTGGGCAAGAATGAGGGAAACCTAGAATGACCAGTAGTGTGAGGAGATAGTGATTATTAATGCAAGTTTCATAATTAGTTGTAGCTGATTAGGCATAGCTTGCTGTGACCTAAGGTTCTTTTGGCAGAATGTGGCTGGCTGCCACCTAGGAGCCTTCACCATGGTGTAGGCTTTAATGAAGAGCACAAGTGGGTTAGAGTAGTGCAAACTATGGCCAATGTTGGCCCCTCAGGTACTCCAGGGTCTCCTGTCTTCAAGGTTCGTTTCTCACTCTCACCACTGCCCTGGAAACCAAATTCATACAGACACAGAGACACCAGCAGCCCATCTCAGATGGATCTCATACTTCCAGCTTTCTGCCTGGAGCTGCTCTGATGCTGTGAGGTGGGAATTCTGGAGGAATCTCTCTGGCACTCACACCTACACGGCCTGGGATTGAAAGAGAACTAATGATGCACAGGACCCTGATAAGTGGGAAAGAGCAAGAAAAGGATCAGTGCCTGCCCTCCCCTCTCCTGCAGAGAGAATTCTAAGCCACATTTCAACAGCTGCCTCAGAAAATCATGGCGGGGTCAAGCGTTTGTTGACCTCAGTGGTAGCCAATCTGAGAAGAGTCGCTTCTACTGATGTTCTTTGCTCCTTATTTTACTCCTCCCTGTGCCTCACTCCTGATTCCTGGGATCACCTCCTTAAAAACCACTACCTGCACACAAGCCCTGTCTTGTCTCAGCAAAGGAAAACCCAGGCTAAGGCACCACTTAATACATTGCTATATCCCATGTCAAGTGTTATCAACCCAAAGGTAAATGAAATATGCTTATGTCAAATAGGATTTTCTTGATAGTGGGCACCCTCCCACACACCATCCTTGAGTCACACTCCCACAGTATTGTTGCTTATTTTTCATTTTACATTATAAATGGAAATTTTTAAGATGGGTTTCAATGAGTGCAAGAACCAGAGGTTAAAGTGGTCCCCTTTGATCATAGGTGGAGCCTTGTATTTTGAATCATTGACAGGTCTGAGATAATCAGGTGTCGGAGGCTGCCTTTCATCTGCTAAATATCCCTGACCCTCCCTCCTTTGTGAAATACACAACCAGGGTTTGCTGACTAAACCTGACATGGCTTGGGTTCTGCTATGAAGGGATCATATAATTTCACGATTGAGCTTGCAATCACTGTGAAAGACAGTAACATAGGGACTATATAGCTTTTGTTTTATATTCTACCCTGCAAATGATTGCTTGAAAATTTTTCTTTATAATAAAGTATGGCAAATAAGAGCAGGTGTGCTAAGGTGAGAGAGAAGCAAAAAGTGTTGGAGCAATTAATCTTCTTCTTCTTCTTCTTCTTCTTATTATTATTATTTTTAGGGCTTTGAGTAAACTGGCCCTATTTAGTATCACAACGAAATAACTCACGAAGTGCAAATTTTGTGCATTTTTTTTCTTAAGCCATTTCTCCTAATGGTTGCTAAAAATTGGAAAAAAATTTTCTTCTCCAATTTTGCCATCTTAGAACCAACTTTCTGACATAACATTAGACAAGCAAAGCAGATATTTTGTTTGCAACTTCCCTCCCCATTCAGAATTGTCATGACTGTCACCTTCTGCCATCTCCTAGAATGTCTCTGAGGTGCTGATGTGGCTCACAGTGGCATCACATAAGAGAATCAATAGCCAGTTATTTGTCTCTAGGTCACTTGAGGTAAGCTTGAGCCAGGATGGTAATTAATGATTCAGCAGAGGTCAGGAAGGAGAATTACCTATGAAATTGAGCTTGTCCATCATTAAAAAAGCATATAACCAAAATTTATGCACTGAAATATTGTTGGCTATTGCATTAGTTTCCTAGGACTATCATAACAAAATACCACAAACCGAGGGGCTTAAAACAACAGACATTTATTGTCTCACAGGTCTGGAGTCCAGACATCTGAAATCAAGGTGTTGGCAGGGTCATGTTCTCTCTGAACGGGCCTTCCTTGACTCTCACAGTTTCTGTAACTCCAGGTGCTCCTCCTGTGCTAGTAGTTGTGCTTAGTAGTGCTCCTTAGCTACGCTAGCTTCCTGGCTGTCACTTAGACATCTTCTCCCTGTGTGTCCACATCATCTTCTCTCTGTCCATGTCTGTGTGTGACTGTCCCCTTCTCATAAAGACACCAGTCACACTGGATTAGCACCCACCCTAAGGACCTCATCTTAACTAATGACAACTGCAATGATCCCATTTCTAAACAAAGTCACATTTTGAAGCATTGAGGGATAGGACTTCAACATATCTTCTCAGGGGACACAATTTAATTCATAAAAGTGACAGTCGTGGCAACCATCTTACAAACAAATCTTAACAATTTGAAGTTCTCACAATGAATTCCTTTCAACTTGTGAGGACTCCACCATTCATATGAGGCGCTCTATGGAAGGACACTTTGAAGGGTCATGGGAATGCCAGGTATTAGGGTATCATGATTGTCCTTGGTCATGAGTTCACGTACTGCCTAGCATCTCTATGCAACAGAACAGACAGCCTGCATTGTATTTCCAGAAAACAAATATTACCATAAATTTATTTTGAGTTCTTCTTTCCTTATCTTTTGTGTGGCTCTTGCGTCAACTGCACTTTACTGACAGTAGATCGAATGATGTTCGAAAGAAATCACTAACAATATGAAGACAGCACTCCAAAGAAAAAAAAATCCAATCCAGTAGTTGCATTAGGCCAGAAGAATTTCAGAATGAACTGACTGAACATCAGTACCCCACGGGCAAGGACAGACTTATCAGAATGTAAGTGAATTTAGATTTTTTTTTAAAGTATTTCACCACAAAACTTAAAACACATTTTGCTACAAGTTGTAAGAAGGTCTGTACTGTTATGCTTTTTTTCTCCTTCCATTGGACCTCATTCACAATGAGTTTCTTGTGGTTAAGGATTAGCAGATGCTCCCTCTGGGATATTGGGATTTCTTATGTAGATCACAGAGATCTTTGGTAGAATGTACTAGGTACACAATCATAGCAGGAGAAAAGAAGTCTGTGCCAGGCCCAAACCCAGCTTTAACCCTAAATAAGTGACAAGGGTCAACAATAGACAATTTGTTGACCTATTTCTGAACAAACCAAAACCATGTTTGAAATGTAGTGAAAAATTAGAGACATCAACATGGAAAATTTCATGAAAAGGACACTTTAAATATAAATATATATACACTCATATGCAAAAATGTATAGATATATGCAAATATGTATAGATGTGCACACATGAATATATTATATACATACACACACACGAACACACACACACACACACACACACGTATGGTGTTGTGAGGTGCCAGTTCTCAGAAAACATGCAAATGGGTCAGGACCTGTTCTTTTCTTTCATGGTGTTGTCAAAGCTTGTTCGCCTGTTTCTAGAGTTGAATGGATCTTGATGTAATTTTTGAGAAATGTCCTGGGGTGGGGTGAGAAGCGCTAGGGGTGGGGACCCTTGAGAAGAATTATTTACTAAAGCACAACTGAGACTGCTACAATATACCAGGAAACGGGTAGACGGAAACTTTTCTGAGATACTGTCATCTATACTCATCCTCTGATTTGACTTCCTGAGGAAGCAGCTTGAGCAGGCTAATTATCCTTCCCGGGGCAGTTTGCTCTAGACAGCCCCAACTTTTGCTGGCTATCCTGGCTTAATTACCAAGAACAACATATTTCACTTCAAAAAGTGTTCTGGTCTGGACAATAAATTACTGGTTTTCCAGCAGAAACGGACTCTGAAGACAAACTAAAATTCTACCTCAGGAACACATCAGAGAGGTCAGTGGAACTCAGTCCCCTCATCTGTAAAACAAATACTCATAATCACAATACTTATATCCTGGGGTGGTGGGAAGGATTAGATGTGTTGACTAATTAAGAAAGTACTTAGCGGGGGCTCTTGGGTGGCTCAGTGGGTTAAAGCCCCTGCCTTCAGCTCAGGTCATGGTCCCAGGGTCCTGGGATGGAGCCCCGCATCAGGCTCTCTGCTCAGCGGGGAGCCTGCTTCCCCCTCTCTCTCTGCCTGCTTCTCTGCCTACTTGTGACTTGTGATCTCTGTCTGTCAAATAAATAAATAAAATCTTAAAAAAAAAGTACTTAGCGCAGTTCATAGTTATTGCCCAAAAAACACTAGTCTTTATTTTTCTTACCACTGTCCGATATCATTTATCACTTTCCAACTTAAAACATCCCCTCCTCATTCCCTCCATATGCAGTCACGACTCTAGTCCCTCTCTGAGGGTGTCTCCAAAGAATTTATAACCTGGATCTCATTCCTTTGTCAGAAGTGCAGCCACTTGACTTCTTTACCAGTTCTAGTTCCAAGTGTGTCACTTTTCAAACAAACCCCATCATTGCCCACTAATTTTCAACTGAATTTTTGAAAAAAGCTTATCATCCGACTTCTCAGGAAGTCACATCCGTCACTCTGGGGTTGCCAAGAAGGAGGGTGCTGGAATGATTCCTAATCTGTCTTCTGTTCTTTTCTGAGTGGGCGTTCATACTTGTACAGCCTGCGTTTTGGCCAGGAAGGCTTAGCTCTGGTGGGCAGGTTGGGTGGGAAAGTGGTGAAAGTGTAGCCCGGAGCGGATGCCAGGGTGGTGGGGGCACGGCGTCCTGCTGTATCAGAGTTCCCACCGAGAGAGATGGCAGTGACGCTTTAATTGTCCTCGACACTGAGCTCAGTTCATGGAGAACAGAAAATTATTATTTAAACAGATGGCAAACCTGCCCATCCATAACCAGGCATTTAATGAGATAAAACAGAGCAGCCAGGGCTGTAGGTGTGTGAGTCCAGACCATTTTGGAAGACATCAATTTAATTGCTCTTCTATTTTTGTGAAAGCTGTTCCCAAATGCCTATCTTGCCCTCTATTCTACCTTCCTTCTTCCTCTTTATTTTTATCTTTCTTGCCTTTCTGGTGTTTGGATCACAATCAGATGGACGCTTTCCTTCCCTGACTACCAATGCCACCGCTTCTGAATTGCAAATCTAATTGGGGCAACCTGGTAAAGCTTGAAGCATATGGAATCATGCTTAGAGAGACATGGGTGTGAATCTCGGCTCCTCTATTAAGTGAATGTTTCCTTTCCCATAAAATGGTCATTAGTGATCTCTATCTCACTGCACTTTTGTGAAGTCTGAAAATGTAATATAGGAATAAAATGTCAAATGTGGTTCCTAACTCTTAGTGGGTGCTCAACTAAAAAAAAAAAAAAAATGTGGCTATCATTATTATGACCAAATTTTTCTTGCATGATATTGAATTTAGGGATTCTGGAGTCACTCTCCTTGGTTAATTTTAGGTCTTCAGCCTAAGATCCAGGATCATGCTCAAGGAAATATAATTCCATGGTAGAGCCATAACCACTTAATTACTTGTACTCATCGCCCCACCTGAATTTCTCTTGCTCTCATGTGAAAGCATTGCCCTTTGTAGGGGTAGAAGGCCCACTAGTTGATACCGATTGGTGAATAAGTTCTGTATACTCAATTCAAATCAGTGAGGTTCAACTCTATGAGTGTCTACACGTGTGAAAATTGAATGCCCCAGCTGCAGTGAGTTAGGCTGATGTCATGGCCCCAACTTGTAAGTGTTAGACCATCAAGGAGTTAGACCTGGGAAGACATACGAAAGTGATCCTCTCATGGATAAATCATCCTGTTTCTATTCTGTCTTTGAATGTTTTATAAGCCCAGTGGTACCCTGATGTTTCTGAAGTTTCCTAGCATTATTTCTGAAATATTCTGGCATCATTTCTTAAGTATTTGAGTACTATTTCTGAAGTACTCCAGTATTAGTCTTTTGAGAGGTTCTTGCAGTTTGGAACAGAATAACTAGGTATAACCTACTTCCCAACACATAAAAGTAAAATTGTAAAATGAACCAGAAGATGATAACACATGACAGTTAGCAGGGTGCCTACCTGGGAAAAGCGAGGCTAAAAATGGAGCATAGGTCAAGATCAGCAATCAGCAGGGTAACATGGGTCACCAAAGCAAAGCCTGAGCCAAAATGAGGGAAAGAAGGTGGGAGGGGACTTCGGGTTCACAGGCTGTTTGACCATGAGTAGTTCCACACCTGCAGTTCAATGGTGTTGTATCCTCCAGGAAGGAAAATTGGGAGGAGAGACTTCTCCCTGGGCAGGTGAGACAGCAAGAGAAAGGAAGAATACAACTCAGGTACCAGATCAGCACCATCCAGTTTGGACACCGAGCTGCCGCAGGGGCTCCCTTTGAACATCCATTCGCTGAGCCCGTGGGTGTGCCTTGCTGGTCTTCATTAGGTGCCACTCAGAGGTGACATCCAGCACACAGCAAGCTTCATTCCTGGCAAATATAGCCGCTCGCTCCACCTAATTAACACCCTATCTTTAACTAGCAAAGCAGAACCCTACTGTAAGGCTCTGATTTGTTAAAAATAAATAAATAAGTAAAAATGAAAACAAGCCCCAAAGGCAGTCTGTTATGGTAGGCCCCACATCACCAAACCAAGCCTTACCTTAATTACAGTTTTGGCTCTCCAAGAAATGGAGTCTTAAACCAGTCAATCAGGAATGACCTAGTCAGGACTAGTGAGATGCTCTGCCTCATAGACCCTCACCATCACCTCGGAGAAGGTAACCTCGTGATAACTAACCTGCTTTTTCGTCTAGTAGAATTTCCTTGCTCCAGCTCCCTTCTGCCTATAAATCTTTCTTTTTGTATACCTCCTCAGCAATCTTTGCCATTTGCAAGATTAGATACTGCCTGATTCATGAATCATTGAATAAAGCCAGCAAGATATTTAACATTTACTCATTTTTGTAATGAACTTTTGTTGTTTTAAACAAATTTAAGAGATGACTTCATTTAGCAATAGTGAGTGCTATGAAAAAATATTGACTAAAAAGCCTTATGATTTTCTTAAGATTTTAGGAGTTCAAAGAATTATAGATTTTAACATCTAGATTTTTTCTGTTTTCTCTTTCATTACAGGGAAGGGTTTTGTGTGTATGTCCTATGTCCTCTCTTCCCAAATCCTGATCTATACCAAACCACAATATTTTCCTCATCCTAATTAGCTAAAGCATTATCCTAAGAGTTTCAGGCTAAGCTGAGTTCTCTGTGAAATGGGATAGGTATTTTTGTTTTTTGTTTTTTTTTTTGTTTTTTTTTTTTTTTTTTGTTTTGTTTTTTGTTTTTTTCCTAAGACTGAGAGGAACATGCAAGGCACCAGACCCAAATGTGAATGCTTTTCAGACAGGAACATAAATGCAGAGCGTAAGGCAATAGGGGATAGTAGAGCTGGTGGCCAAACACAGAAATGCAGGCCCCACTAAGGAAAATCAAGTGCAATTCATTCTTTTAAACATGGAAAGTAAAACTCTACTGCAGGTTGAATTTGGTCAAAGGCTTTCATTTGCAAATAGACCTTAAATTATTCAATATATTGCTTACAATCTAAAATTTTATCTCAAGGCATTTTCAGCTTTGTTTGTAAAACAACCTGCTGGTTCCTTTTCAAAATTTTGTTCCAGTAGATCCAACTTAACCTCCAGGAATTGAGAGTGATTTCTGCCTATCTCTGTATGGTCCTCTTAGTTTCCACTACTTTTTTCACACTGAAATGATGGATGTAGCCCATTGGGTGCAAGTGAAATAGGCTCAGAGACAACTTGTTTGATGACATATGTTCAAGCATCTAAAATTTACTTGAGAGTCTAGGTACACAGCTCAACACTAAGCAAGCTCATTCGTTAAATTGTTACTTTTCTATTAAGTCTTAATTCACTAAACACTTCCTGTGTGGAGGACACTGAGTGTATGGCTCTTAAGTGACTTTTAGACTATGAAATACAATGTGACACAGTCTATAGTGGAGGAGTGGATAATTTGATATGATTAAAGAAGAGGTGCTTTATCTAGGGGCACTGGAATAGTCTCAACTGAACCATGGAAAATTCAGTATTACTCTTGAAGGAGGAGGAGTTTGCCAGGCTGGTACATGAGAGAAAAACATTCCAGACATCTACATAAAATATATCAAAACAGGGGCGCCTGGGTGGCTCAGTGGTTTAAGCCTCTGCCTTCGGCTCGGGTCATGATCTCAGGGTCCTGGGATCGAGCCCCGCGTCGGGCTCTCTGCTCAAGCGGGGAGCCTGTTTCTCCCCCTCTCTCTGCCTGTCTCTCTGCCTACTTGTGACCTCTCTCTCTGTCAAATAAATAAAATATTTAAAAAAAAAATATATCAAAACAATGGGTATAAAATTTGGTTCAGGGGTGCCTGGGTGGCTCAGTGGGTTAAAGCCTCTGCCTTCGGCTCAGGTCATGATCCCAGGGTCCTGGGATCGAGCCCCACATCGGGCTCTTCTGCTCAGTGGGGAGCCTGTTTCCTCCTCTCTCTCTCTCTCTCTGCCTGTCTCTCTGCCTACTTGTGATCTGTCTGTCAAATAAATAAATAAAATCTTAAATAAATAAAATAAAATTTGGTTCAACTTTAGGTCTTCATGTATAACCCTTGTCTGTAATGAAAACTGGTGTGGTCTCCAAGACTGAGCAGATAGTATAGTTTCAGAAGTTAGGGCACTATTTTTGGAATGATAAAATAATGTTCTACCCCAGTACCTAAATGATACCTAGCACATGGTAAGTATTCAATTAGTATTTGTTAAATAACTCCTAAATGGATTGTTCAAGGTTTAGTTAACAGGACTGAAGACCTTGGTCTTGCATTTGATAGATAAAGCCCTTGAGAATATTTGGATTATCCTGATACTAAATGCACAGTGTTTGGTGTTCAGATACATGGTGGGTGCCTGGGTGGCTCAGGCAGTTAAGCGTCTACTTTCAGCTCAGGTCATGATCTCAGGGTCCTGGGATTAAGCCCCTCATTGGGTTCTCTGCTCAGCTGGGAGCTCGTTTCCCCCCTTCTCTGCCTGCCTCTCTGCCTACTTGTGATTTCTCTGTCAAATAAATAAACAAAACCTTAAAAAAAAAAAAAACCCAATAAGAGATACATGGTATAAACCAAGTTACACGGTACAGCTCAAAAGCACATAACTATCGGTCCCTGGCTATTAAAGACAGTTTAAATTTCAAACATTCAGTCCTGACCTCTTCATAATATTAATATTAGCTATCACTGCTTGAGCTTCTGTTCTTTGTGAGGCATGAGTCTGGGGCTCTGTGTGTACTGCCTTGCATTTCAAACGTGCTTCTGTCATGCTAAGACACAGTCACTCCTATACAAGGAGAGAAGAGGCTTGGCGCCAGCCAAACACAAAGTGTCAAAGTCCCATGGACATTTGCACTTCACTGATTTTGTGCTGTGGTTTTGAGTCCAGAAATTATGGTTACTCTGTACTTCATTGACTAAGAGTTGCTCTATCACACAGAATCACAGCTATCTAGAAGGTATAAAATGAAACAGCAGTTAAGATACAGAAGCACAAGATGCCACCACAGTCCTCCCATGCTGTTTCCACAGGCCTTCTGTCCATTTGCTCTACACAAAATGTTTTCCACTTTCACACGTGTTCTGTCTCCCTGGAGTGCTCTTCTTTACAACATCACTGCCTTTCCATGATACTCCAGTCTAAATCAGGGCGCCCTTATATTTTTGCTTGGCACTCTGTTATTTTTCCTTATAGCATTTTCTAATTCTGTTTTGTATTTAGTATTGTGTTCATTTCATGGATGTCCATTTCTCCCACAAAGACAGGAGCCGCATTTGTTCGTGTCTTAGTCAGCTTGGGATGCCGTAACAAAATGCCATTGACTGGGTGGCTCAACCAACAGAATTTTTTTTTCACAGTTCTGGAGACTAGAAAGTCTGAGATCATTGTGCCAGCATGGGTGGGTTCTGGTGATTCTTTCGTCCTGGCTTCTGGCTGTATCCTCATGTGGCAGAGAGAGAGAGAGAGAGAGAGAGAGAGCTTGTAAAAGGACAGGAAAAGAGAGAAGTGGGAAGACAGAGACAGAGAGATAGAGAAAGTGGGCTCCCTGAGGATCCCACCCTAATGACCTTGTCCAATTATCTCCTAGTAGCCCCAACTCCAAATGCCATCACACTGGGAATTAGGGAATTCGAATATTCAAATTCTGACAGGACACAATTCAGTCTACAGCAGTTCAACAGAAGAGTGCTTGGGAGGGCACCTGGGTAGCCCATGAATTTTACTATTGGGCAATGAGAATTTTAGAAGCAAATATAAGGGCATTTAACTCCTACATTAAATCACCAAAATTGCACAATTCACAATCCATACCTCAGTTGAGCTTCTGGCTCTTGATTTTCGATCAGGTCTTCATCTCAGGGTGGGGGTCTCGGGTCATGGGATGGAGACCTGTGTTGGTTCTGTGGAGTCTGTTTCTTTCTCTCTCCCTTTCTCTCTGTCCCTCTCCCTGCTCATGTGTACATGCATGCATGTGCAAACATTCTCTCTCTCTCTCTCTCAAATAAATAAATCTTTTTAAAAAAGTGATGGACATATCACAATGAATGGATGGATGCATGGATGGATGGATGGATGGATGGATGTAAAATGTCCAGAGATCCCTATGTCCCTTTGGAAGTTGCACAATTATAACTGGATCCATGAATAAATGGAGTGCTCCAGCATCAAAATAAGCATGGCCTCTCTATGCCAAGAGGTAAGGGGCTGAGGAGCTGCTGAGAAATCAAGGCTGTAAGTGAAGGAGACAGGAGAGTGATGGCTACAGATCTTGAAATGACACATAAGCCAAGCTCTGACTTTCCATTCTCCTTTTCTTTCAAGCAGGGCCAGGATTATGGTTTGTGGGGCTCAGTGAAAAATGGAGATAAAGGACTCCTTCAAGGGGCGCCTGTGTGTCTCAGTGGGTTAAGCCTCTGCCTTCGGCTCAGGTCATGATCTCTGGGTCCTGGGATGGAACCCCGCATCCTGCTCCCTGCTCAGCGGGGAGCCTGCTTCCCCCTCTCCCTCTCTGCCCACCTCTCTGCCTACTTGTGATCTCTGTCTGTCAAATAAATAAATAAAATCTTAAAAAAAAAACGGGAAGAAGTGATATTAAAACTACTTTTTTTTAAATTTTTATTTATTTTTTTTTCAGCGTAACAGTATTCATTCTTTTTGCACAACACCCAGTGCTCCATGCAAAACGTGCCCTCCCCATCACCCACCACCTGTTCCCCCAACCTCCCACCCCTGACCCTTCAAAACCCTCAGGTTGTTTTTCAGAGTCCATAGTCTCTTATGGTTCGCCTCCCCTCCCCAATGTCCATAGCCCGCTCCCCCTCTCCCAATCCCACCTCCCCCCCAGCAACCCCCAGTTTGTTTTGTGAGATTAAGAGTCATTTATGGTTTGTCTCCCTCCCAATCCCATCTTGTTTCATTTATTCTTCTCCTATCCCCCTACCCCCCCCATGTTGCTTCTCCATGTCCTCATATCAGGGAGATCATATGATAGTTGTCTTTCTCCGATTGACTTACTTCACTAAGCATGATACGCTCTAGTTCCATCCACGTCGTCGCAAATGGCAAGATTTCATTTCTTTTGATGGCTGCATAGTATTGCATTGTGTATATATACCACCTCTTCTTTATCCATTCATCTGTTGATGGACATCTAGGTTCTTTCCGTAGTCTGGCTATTGTAGACATTGCTGCTATAAACATTCGGGTACACGTGCCCCTTCGGATCACTATGTTTGTATCTTTAGGGTAAATACCCAGTAGTGCAATTGCTGGGTCATAGGGTAGTTCTATTTTCAACATTTTGAGGAACCTCCATGCTGTTTTCCAGAGTGGTTGGACCAGCTTGCATTCCCACCAACAGTGGAGGAGGGTTCCCCTTTCTCCACATCCTCTCCAGCATCTGTCATTTCCTGACTTGTTAATTTTAGCCATTCTGACTGGTGTGAGGTGATATCTCATTGTGGTTTTGATTTGTATTTCCCTGATGCCGAGTGACGTGGAGCACTTTTTCATGTGTCTGTTGGCCATCTGGATGTCTTCTTTGCAGAAATGTCTGTTCATGTCCTCTGCCCATTTCTTGATTGGATTGTTTGTTCTTTGGGTGTTGAGTTTGCTAAGTTCCTTATAGATTTTGGATACTAGCCCTTTATCTGATATGTCGTTTGCAAATATCTTCTCCCATTCTGTCAGCTGTCTTCGACCTCAGCCGCAGCAACATCTTCCTAGGAACAACGGCAAAGGCAAGGGAAGCAAGGGCGAAAATGAACTATTGGGATTTCATCAAGATCAAAAGCTTTTGCACAGCAAAGGAAACAGTTAAAACTACTTTTTTTTCCATAGTCTCTCAACTTGTATTGTTTTTATTTGCTATTTAATGTTGTTCTAAAGTAAGGAAAAATTGAGAATTATAATTACTAGCATGAATTTTATACTATTGAGCAATGAGAGTTTTAGAAGCAAATATAAGAGCCTTTACCTCCTACACTAAATCACTAAAATTATACTTCTTAATCCATACCTCATGTCTGCATTTGTATTTCATTCTTTTTTTTAAATTTTTTAAATTATTTATTTATTTGACAGAGAGAGAGAGAGAGAGGAAGGCAGAGAGAGAGAGAAGGAAGCAGGCTCACTGCTGAGCAGAGAGCCCAGTGTGGGGCTCGATCCCAGAACCCTGGGACCATGACCTGAGCCAAAGGCAGAGGCTTAACCCACTGAGCCACCCAGGTGCCCCTGTATTTCATTCTTACCAGAAGAATGGAAATGCTGCACAAGACAAACTCAGTTATTTTTATTTTATTTCTTGATATGTACACATTTTACCAACACTCTCTGCCTCTGGTGTCTGGATGAGGAAGGAAGGACAGGCAGGAAGATCTATAGGGAATGCTCTTTTTCCCTTTCCTTCTGGCATCATCATTTTCAGTGTGAGAGGTTGGCTACTACAGAAAAGCATCAGGAATAAGAAAGGGTATGGTCGGATTCTTGGTTGGTTGTGTCTTCAAACACCATTGAATTCTTTCCAGTCTCAGCAGACAGCTGAGCCTCTGGGGCTGTCAGTGCCTCCACTCAGTTGTAAATGCAACACTTGCCTTGTCCTCGGGATGTGTCTCATCAAACTCCTGCACATTGTGGGCCCACTGGAATTCTGTGCTTTAGGGCATCCAGATGCTACAAGAGAAGGGATAGGAAAGGAACTCACCCTCGTGCTCTGCTGTCCCACTAGACTTCTGAAACAGAAGCTCACCACGGTCAACAATGGCTAGAGGGAGAAGAGCCTGGAGAAGATGGCAGAGGGGATGGAGGGGTGGGAGAGGAACCAGATTAAGTCAGTTGTCTGAAATTCTATCCATTCTTTCTTCTTTGTCTCCATTTTCTACCCCTTATAATTTTTCACTTTCCTAGGGAGATAGAGATCACTCTGTTGCTATTCCCTCCCTTAATCTCTCTGTTCTAAAACAGCCTGTAATGGCCAGGAGAAGTGCTACCTTTTGCACACTTTTCTAGCTAATAGCAATAAAGCAGCCACTGGTCACCAGCACTGCTGGCTCTCCCCATGGTCTCCCACATAAGACTTTTGCCCTTTGTAGAGACAAACATGTTCACTTAATGATTTAAAATGGTTTTGAATTTTAAACTGTTTTAATTCAGGTCACATGAATGTAGGCATTACATTGTTAGATGAGTAAACATCAGAAATATATACATATACATATATATATATATATATATATATATATATATTGCTAACAACAAAAGACTCTCCTAATTGACACCCCTAAGGAAGAGGTATTTTAAAGGTATATGATTGAAGGGGTGCCTGGGTGTCTCAGTTGTTTAGCGTCTGCCTTAGGTTAAGGTCATGATTCCAGGGTCTTGGGCTCGAGCCCCACATCAGGCTCCCTGCTCCTCCCTCTCCCACTCCCCCTGCTTATACTCCCTCCCTTGCTGTCTCTCTTCCTGTGTCAAATAAATAAATAAAAACTTTTTTAAAAAAAGATATATGATTTAAAAAATCCTGCCCTATAAATAGTAATAATTGCTAATGATTCCTCATCAGAACAAGCAAAAATAGTTTCATTATTTAAACACGATATTTTTAAAAATCCTTTAAAAATTATTCCACTATACATCACATAAAAATGTAAGGTAGCATGTGCAAACTGTTTAAAGAGCTTGTTAAAGATTCTTATAATAAGAAAAGCTGGGAAAAGTAGAGTCATATCTTATCAAACCATCTAAGAAATCTTAAGAATGCTGCTTTTCTAGTAATACATAAATATACACGAACATGAGCAAGAATCCAAGTAAAGAAACAGTTCTTATTCATAGGATTGACAGTTTTATTATTACACCAGCCTGAAATAACATATAATGGTGTGTGAGTGTGCACTGGCATTTCTAAAAGCAGCTTTTAAGATAGGCTTAATGTGAGAAGGGTTCAACTTTCTTCTTTGAATTCTGGAGGATGGGGTCTCCTGGGGATAAAGGGGAAAAGGGGAGATAAACTTTTAATGTAATCTCCATTCTTGCCACAGTTTGTTGTATTTATTTTTTCAGCTATATTTATTGTGTAGCTACCATATGCCAGGATCTGTGGATACAGTGAGGGCCTTAACAAACACATGTTCTGCCTTCAGGGAGCTCAGAGCACAGGCAAAAAATGAAGTATTAGCATGGAGAATGCCACAGGGAAGTAAAAGTATTTAGCAACACTCAGTGGGGAACCTAACAATACCAAAGGTGGGAGGTCAGGGAAATCTCACAGGAGGAAGAGGTATCGAAACTAAAGGCTTAGGGATAAGTAAGACACAGCCAGGTAGGAAAGGGGAAGTGGAGAATGCTGAGTCAGTAGGAATCCTGAAAACTTCTTCTTGGATCTGACTTCCTCACTTTTTGTAAAAACTGCGAGTTGAAACTCCTTTTAGATGATCAGCGTAAGATTCGCTGAATTCGTAGAAATTTCTAGAACTAAAAAAATTAAATACTTGTTATGATATTAGGTTGTTTTGGATTTTTGAGTACGTAAATGATGGATGGGACTGAGTCAAAGAGGTAAACCAGTTGGGCACACTTAGTGGGGGCCAGTAGGGACAACAGCTACTCCCAGTAAGCTACATGAAAAGGAAGTACAGTGCTTCTTCTCTGGGCCACACCTTCTGGCTCCAGAGAATGCCCTTTTCTGGGTGAGAAAGTTGGCAATAAAAGAGGCTCGTCAGTTTGACCTAAATGTGTGTGTAAATCTTGGTGATATGCCTAACTGAAGAAAACTATGACACTTCTATGCTGAGACCTGTGATTGTACCAGGGTTCTCCAGAGAAATAGAACCAAGAGGATATATTGATATAGGTATTATAGGTATATAGAGATTTATTATAGGAATCAATTCTTCAAGTATGAAAGCAGAGTTCCATGACCTGCCATCTGCAAGCTGGAGAATCAGGAAAGCCAATAATATAATGCAGTCCCAGCCAAATGTCTGAGAACCAGGGCTGCTAATGGTGTAAATCCCAGTCCAAATCCAAAGGCCTGAAAACCAGAAGTGCCTCTGTCCAAGGGTAGGAGAAGGAGGATGCATCAGCAAAGAGGAAATTCACCCTTCCTTAGTCTTCCTGTTCTATTCAGGTCCTTAACCAACTGGGCAACACCCACCCTCACAGAGGAGGGTCTCTCTCTTTCCTCAAGCCACTGATACAAATGCTAATCTCTTCAGAGATGCCCCCACAGACACTCCCAGAAATAATGTCTAACCAGTTATCTGGGCATCATTTAGACCAATCAAGTCAACACATAAAATGCCAGTCCTTGGCCATCACAATTGTGTGCTAGGCAAAAGGAAGAGCATGTGAAAAGACCCAAGGCTAAAGAGGTACCAGCATCTTTAGGTGACAAGAAATACATAAATAAGGGTAGGGCCAAGTGTAACAGGTGAATAGTGAAGGAGTCAGAGAGTTGAGCCAGTAAGATTTTATGTGTTTTGAGATTTTTAAATACTGTAAATGGGAAGTCAGTTAATATTGTAAGCAGGGAGATGGAATGAATGCTCTGGTAGCAGTATGGAGGATAGACTCTAGGGAGATCAACACCTAAAGGAAATCTAAAATCAACACCTAAAGTAATCTAGGGGGAGAGGAGAGTGACCCAGCGTTGGAGAGTGGCAGTGGGCATGACAAGATCTTGGCCTAATACACCTTGGAGATTTACGATGTGTGTGTGTCTATGTTTGTGCATGTATATGTGTTTATAGTGAAAAAAAGAGAGGTGAGGTTGACTTCTGTGTTTTCTGCCATGAGAACTGGGTGAAAGGCTGGTGCAGTCAAAAGAAAAGACATATAGAAAGAGAAGTTGAGGCCTAGAGGGTTATTCCAGAGGTTACTACAACCTGACATATCAGTTTGTGTGTGACATGGAACTGAGTATTGCCAGAATAATGATCATAGCCATGTGACAGGAGTGTTTTGGAAAATAAAAATATCTGTTAAGGGGAGAAGGCACTCAAGAGATTTTATGGCTAGAAGGGACCTTGACACTGACTTCAATCCTTTCCATACCAACAGCATTCCCAATCCCACTCATCTTAATCTTGTCCTTTCTTTCTGAGCTCTAAATATTAATTAATCCATTATAAAACAGGGCAGCACCCTTGAATGGAGATGGCTGCTTCCCTCCCCAGTGTAAAACACAGTGAACCTCCAAGACAATCAAGATGAACTAGATCTAAGAAAAAGATTAAGCTTCACCCCAAACTCATTTTTACTCATTTTGTTAAGTATTTTTTGAATCAACTGGGAAGTGTTGTTATGACACTTATAAGAATGATGATGATCATTTTATCTGCCTTTCTTTATTGCCTACTATGTGCTAGTTACTTCACAAGCATTTACTTCTGAACTCACATAAATCTTACAGGTTTATTATCTCCATTTTCCAGATGAGCAACATGAGATCAAAGCTAAGTGGACCACAAAGGGAACACAGATCTTCACTTTGTCCTCCTTCGTATGGTCTAAGCAACTGATCTGTAAGACCAACTGTAGCTTATTTCAGAAAGAAATCACTTGAAATATATAGAGTGGGAGTGCCTTTGGTTCTGTCTTAAACTTTTTTTTAATATTCAACATAATATTTATTTGCGGTTTTTTTCTAGGTCTCTAAACATTGTCTTAATCTTTCATTTAAAACTTAGGAGTTTCTACATAAAAGGCTCATGATTGTTTAGCTACAATGATAACACTTTTTTTTTTCATTCATTTGTTTGTGGACATTTGGAATGATCTATTGATACAAATAATGGCAAATATTCATTCCATTTTATTAGTGAATCAGATTCCATTGAATATATGTGCCATAATTTCTTGGTCAGTAGACAGCTTTCTTGAATGCAGTGAGGCCTGCGTCTTTTCATTTTGAAGTTCCACAGAAGGTACTAGGGTGTGATGTCTAGGCATACAACTGGCAAACAGGTGTAGGGAATGTGGAGCTCCAAGGTCACCTTGACCCAGAAGTAACCCCTTCACAGACACATACTCCATGTGGCCAGTGCAAGCATGTTTGAAAATGTAGCTGAATGGACAACTGCTTGCCAGTGATTACTCTATGCATAAAGGAGGCCAAAATTGGACAGTTAAAGGTCTGTCATGACTATTTAACCCACCAATCTTTTCTTTTGTCGCTTCTAACTTTGGAGTCATGCTCAAAAGAATAGTTCTTCACTCAGGGATTAGAGAAGTAGTCACCAATATTTTTTTTTTAACATTTACAGATCTTCTCAATTTATGATGAGGTTAGATCCTGATAAAACCACTGTAACCTGAAAACATGTTTAATATCCCAAGTCTACCTAACATGATAGCTTAGCCTTGCCTACCTTACATATACTCAGACCACTTACATTAGCCTACAGTTGGGTAAAATCACCTAACATAAAGCCTATTTTATTAAAAAAAAATGTTGACTAGTACTTGTAACTTATTGACTATTATACAGCATTGTACTACTGCACTAAAAGTGAAAAATAGAATGGTTGTATGGGTACAAAACGGTTTTAAGTGTATCAGTTGTTTACTCTCATGACAGCATAGCACACTAAAACTGCCCTACCCAGCATCGCAAGAGAGGATTATCCCAAATGTTACTAGCCCAGTGAAAAGATTCAAATTTAAAATTCCAAGTATGGTTTCTACTGACTGTATATTGCTTTCACACCATTGTAAAGTCAAAATATCTTTAAGTTGAACCATTGTATGTCAGGGACCCTCTGTACCTGTTATTATATTTTTTTCAATCAGATAGCCAAACCTTAACACCATCCATATGAATACAGCATTATCTCTACCCACAAATCTGAAAGGACATTTTAATCAAATACTAAAGTGACACAAATACACACATAACACTTGGTGCTTTCGTTAAACTTTGTCGTATTCTATTTCTTTTTTGTTCTGGGCTCATATCAGCACTGAATTTTTTTTTTTTTTTTTTTTTTTTAGTTTATTTATTTTTGAGAGAGAGAGAGTAGGGGGAGGGGAAGAGGGAGTTGGAGAGAGAATCCTTAGGCAGACTCCGCACTGAGCCCAGAGCCTGAGGTGGGGCTTGATCCCAGGCCCCTGAGGTCATGACCTCAGCCAAAATCAAGAGTTGGCTGCTTAACTGACTGAACCACCTAGGTGCCCCAGCAGTTGACTATTTTAACTATAAAAATTCTATAATTTAAAATAAATTATCTGTGTCTCCCTGTCCAAAATTAGTCTTATTTTTTTCAAAAATTTTCCCATTATATACTCATTTATTCTTCTACATAAATTTCTCTCCAAATTTCTACCTCAACCTTAAGATAACCAGTATTAGAGTTTAATGAGTAAATAGATAGACAGATAGATGATGGAGATTTAGGGTAACTGATATATATATATATATATATATATTTTTTTTTTCTTTAAAGAATTTATTTGAGAGAGAGAGCACGACTGGGGTAAGGGGCAGAGGGAGAAGCAGACTCCCTGCTGAATGGGGAGTGCAATGAGGGGTTCCATTCCAGGACTCTGGGATCATGACCTGAGCCGAAGGCGGATGTTTAACCAACTGAGGCACCCAGGTACCTGGGGGTAACTGATAAATTTTCAATGCTAACTTTCCTATATAGGAGCCAGATGTTCATTTATTCAAATTTTCTTATGTGTCCCTCAATTATGTTCTCAACTTTGGAAACTTAGTATTAAATATTTGCTGAATGGATTATATCACTATAGTGTGTATATTGTGTTCACTGTACACCTTGCATTAAATGTACTCCTAGATATTTTACTTTATACTTTTGCTACCTAATAAAAATATCCCTCTCACTATTCTGCTTTAAACAGGTTATTGCTGGTATATGAGAAAGTTAATCACTTATTTTAGAATGTACAGCTTATAATTACTTAGAAGAAATCCATTACTCTCTAGAACCTTCATGACTGGGAATGTGTTGCTGTTGCTTTCATACATTAATGATAGTTTCGATGAATGCAGAATTCTAGGTTCAAAATTTCTTTTTGCTGAGGACTGTGGGGGTGACCCCTACTATCTGATAGCCCTTTTTGTTACTGAGATATCTGGTGCTAATCCTACATTTTCTTCTTTTTGTTCAGCAACTTATTTTTCTCTGATGGACGCTCACAGAATTTTTACATTACCAGAAAGTAAATCATTTCACCCAGATATGTTCATGTCTAATTCTCTTCATTGATTTTTTTTTTCTTCTGATGTATCCTAAAATCAAATTTTCAACTTAGGATCTTTTTAACAATGATTTAATAATTTTTGCTCCTTTTTCATGTGCTTTGTGAATAAGACAACTTTCTATTATAAATGTTCTTATTTCCTAGGTATTTCGTCCTTATCTCTTATCTTTTCACCATCAAAAGTATCTCATGCTTTTCCTCTAAGTTACAGAAAATTTTGAGAACACTGGACTTCTGTCTCACTAATTTATTTTCCTGAAGTGCAGAATCTACTCTTCAGTGCCTCCATTGCATTTTAATGTTTTTTAATTAACATATAAGTTACTTGTTTCAGGGGTACTGGCCTGTGAATCATCAGTCTTAACACAATTCACAGCTCTCACCATAGCACAAATCCTCGCCAATGTCCATCACCCAACCATCCTATCCCTCCCCTCATCCCCAGGAACCTGCTGTTTTTTTTTTTTTTTCCTGAGATTAAGAGTCTCTTATGGTTTGTCTCCCTCCCTGGTCACATCTTGTTTCATTTTCCCCTCCCTTCCCCCCATGAGCCCACACCCTGCCTCTCAAATTCCTCATATCAGAGAGATCTTGTGATAATTGCCTTTCTCTGATTGACTTATTTTGCTTAGCATAACACCCCCTAGTTCCATCCACATCATTGCAAACGGCAAGACTTTATTTTTTTGATGGCTGCATAGTATTCAATTGTATATATACCACAACTTCTTTATCCATTCATCTACTGATGGAAATCTAGGTTTTTTCCCCATAGTTTGGCTATTGTGGGCATTGCTCACATTGAGGTATTTCATCCATTTTGAGTCTATTTTTGTGTGTGGTGTAAGGAAATTGTCCATCCATTGCATTTTAATTTGGGGAATTTAAAAAGTCTGAAGGCAAGGTTTATTTTATGTAATTGGTGCAGTTAGGTAACAATTCAGAAAACAATTAGACATATATATTTTTTTAATTTCTTGTTAATATTTTAGTAGGTTTACTTCCTGGGGGATATTTACTCTAAATACCTTAGATTGGTGCCTGTGTTAGGAATTAATAAATGTTTCATAAGAATAATGTTATTTTTATTATTTATTTTTATAAAGATTTTATTTATTTGTGAGAGGGAGAGAATGTGAGCATGAGCAGCCAGGGGAGGGACAGATGGATAAGCAGACTTTGCACTGAGTGTCGGCCCTAACACGGGGCTCGATCCCAGGACAATGAGATCATGACCTGAGCCAAAATCGATGCTTAATTGACTGAGCCACTCAGGTGCCCAAAGAATGACATTTTTATAACTGAAAATTTGTACCCTTTTACCAAACTCTCTGTATTTCCCCCCCACCCTCAGCAAGGGGCAACCACTTTTCTATGTTTCTATGAGCTCAATAAGTGATACCATACAGTATTTGTCTCTCTGAGGATCTAATGTATAACACAGTGACTATAGCTGATAACATTGTTTGTGTAATTGAAATTTCTGAAGAAAGTAGAACTTAAATGTTCTCACCAAAGGAAAAACAAGTAAGTATCTGGGGTGATGAATGTGTTGATTCAATGGGGGGAAATGGTTCACAATGAATATGTGTATCAGATCATGTTGTACACTTTAAATATCTTACAAATTTGTTAACTGTATCTCTGTAAAGCTGGGAGGAAAAAAGAATATTCTTTTTCTTGCAGTTTACACATTCCTCAACATAATAATCATGTTTGTTTAGTTCTGCTAAAATAAGTATCAGAAATTGTCCCCATATACCACGTATTGTCCCTAACAAAAGCAGAGGGGGTTTACTTTCAACAGCTTCACTTGATTCAGAGTCCATTTTCCATTTGTGAGGTGGTGAGGAAACTATAACCAGAAGGATCCGCAGCTGCCACTTGTTTATGGTGGAGACCCAGTGTGCACAGACTCCCCCTGCTTTTCTATGGTATGGCTGTCTTACTGAGAGACCCTGTGGTAACCTCCTGCTTCACTCACACTCAACAGGCTTTCCCACCAAACGAAAGGCAGAACTGCCACTTTCTCAAGTTCTGGCTAAAGGAAAGTTAAGCTTTTTGTTTGTTTGTTTGTTTGTTTGTTTCATTTTTTAAAATCAGATCTCTTGTGGTAGCCCAATGGTAGCGGGCGCATTGCTCCCTGTCCCTCACTGTAAATAACTCTCATATGGAGCCCACTGTCTCAGTGGTCTCATTAAAGTTAGAACACCATCCAGGCAAAGCATAGGGCAGGAGATGGCCTTGACCTCTGGTTCTGGGCACAGCAATTGTAAAGTTAGAAGTTCCTTCTGGCCTTTCCTAGCCTATTATCATCTCCAACTCCCTCTTCTCTCATCCTAGGGATTTCTCCCTTATCTGTGGGTTTCTGTCCTTTTAATAAGTTCCACATAGGCTTTTCCTTTGCGAGGATAAGTCAAGCTGGTTCATGCTCACCTATGTTAGGTCTCAGGTGGATTCCACATTCCTGAATTCCCTCCAAAAATTTTTTTAAAGATTTTATTGATTTATTTGACAGAGAGAGAGAGTGAAAAAGAGAGAGTACAAGTAGGGGGAGCAGCAGGCAGAGGGAGAGGGAGAAGCAGATGCCTCGCTGAGCAGGGAGCCCGGTGAGGATCTTGATACCAGGACAGTGGGATTGTGACCTGAGCTGAAGGCAGATGCTTAACTGACTGAGCCCCCAAGTGCCCCTAAATTGCTGTTTTGTGAATAGTGAGTGCTCTTTCTGTGTTTTTTTTTTTTTTTCCTTGAATGCTTAATCCAATCTTTCTCTTATTTTCTATTTCTTTGGCCATATCAGTGGAGATGTCAGAGAAGAGGATGTTAAATGTGTGAGATCAACTTATTATCTCGAACTAAAGTGTACATTTCTGTATTAGTTTTCCTATTCTAGTCCCATGAACCTTAAATAAAAGTCTTTTATACCATTCACCTAAAGAAAATAAAGAAAAAAGGAAAAAAAGAAAAGGAAGAGGGAAGGAAAGAAGGAAGGAAGGAAAGTAGGAAGGTGGGGAGGGAAGGAGAAAAGAAGGGAAAAGTACCTAGATAGCAACGCCATCAAAACATCACAGTGGCTCAGTGGTTTAAGCCGCTGCCTTCGGCTCAGGTCATGATCTCAGGGTCCTGGGATCGAGTCCCACATCAGGCTCTCTGCTCGGCGGGGAGCCTGCTTCCCTCTCACTCTCTCTGCCTGCCTCTCTGCCTACTTGTGATCTCTCTCTGTCAAATAAATAAATAAAATCTTAAAAAAAACAAAAAACAAAAAAACAAAAAAAATCACAGTAACTGGCAAATCTTCCAATGATTAACTTTTTCTAACCAACAAACATTTGATAGCCAGTAAAAGCAGCGGTGGACACCTCATAATTTGAAAACAGTCTGAAGGAAAAGTTAGACTAAAAAGAAAAGTACTGATGTATGTCTAATTTCACTATCCAAAATAAATGCTTCAATCTGCCCAACTCGCCCTCTGGATCTACAACAAACCAAAGTTAACACTGTCCTTTGAGTAGCCTGATGTTGAGGTCTTCGGTCTTTGTGGAAGTCCCTGGAGTAGCTTTAATTTCAAGGATTCTCATTCCACAGCATGACAACTTTTTAGGGTGTTGCAGACCAAGTCAATCCCTCCAGGTTCACAATGCCATCTTTTAGATTACAAAACTGCACTTAAAATCAGACAGAGCAACTCTGGGCACTCTTGCTCGGTTCTGTGGCCTGCTGGCACGAGAACTCTTGGAAGACAGATTGGTGTCCTGCAGCAGTTCACCGTGCTGGGTGGACCTGAATTCTCCCCGGCACTGGCTCCAACTGTCCTCCCTTCACACACGGCTGCCTGGCCCTGCCCCTAGAGCTCTGCCTGCATCCCCAGTTACCTGGTATACCCTTTATTCCCGTGCCTCTTAAAGAATTCCCATTTAAAACAGTCAAAGGAAATAAATGTTCTCAAAGTTCACTTGTAAGCACATAACACCATTAAAAAATTAAGTTCCAAATACTTTACTAAATTATGGTATACTACCATGTAGCCATGAAGAATGTTCATGAGAATATTTTAATGTAAAATTTTTAATGATATGGGAAAATTCTCTAACATCAAACAAAAATAGAGGATATACAGGGAAGTACATAATACCAACTGCAGAAAAGGAAAAGGCATTCAAACAAGAGTGAAAGAGAATACACCAAGATCCTAACAGTTGCTGCTTCAGGATGGTAGTATTAGGCATAATGTTTATTTTTTCCAATTTAATACCTCCAAATTTCCATAAAATGCACTTTATTAGGTGATTTATACTTTTTAATTATTTAGGAACATCACATTTTTAATTATTTGAAATGTCAAGGTCACTACACATTATAAACATCTCTACATAGTATGATTTAACTAAACAATGTAGACTTAAAGACGATGAAAATATGGGAAAATAGTAATAGGCATTCTCTTCTTTAGGTGACATAACGATTGCTATTTTCATTTAATTTCAAAATGCACCTCTATTTTCAGACTGTACGCACCTGTAGTATGTTAATTTTGTATTAGAAAATAATGTGTGGGGTGCCTGGGTGGCTCAGTGGGTAAGCAGCTGCCTTCGACTCAGGTCATGATCCCAGGGTCCTGGGATTGAGCCCTGCATAGGTCTCCCTGCCCAGCGGGAAGTCTGCTTCTCCCCCTCCCACTCCCTCTGCTTGTGTCCCTCTCCCACTGTCAAATAAATCAATAAAACCTTTTAAAAAAATGTGTAAAACAGGAGAAACAAGAGAACCACTATGATCCTAATAAACCAGTGTGCTTCAAGTGCTCTAGACAAGTTAGAGTTGCCTTCAGAAATTAAAAATTTTCACTTTATCTCAAGATAATGTATTTCACACTCCCTAATTCACAAGTGGCAAATAGTTTCTCAGAAATATTCTTATCCTAATGGAAGTCAACCCCAAATGAGGGGAAATCCTTTGAGAAAAGGAAAAAAAAGAAAAGTCTAGTGAGAGGCTCATCATTAAACAAGGATCCTAGCAGGAGACTCCGACAGAATGGAACCCTTGCTAACATGTACATCCTACTCAAATTCCACACCATTTGAAGGAACTATAATCTATTCTGCATAAATAGAAAACCTAGTAGACTTTTTTTTTTCAAATTTGAGAAATAAATGGAGGGAATATTATGAAACATTAAATGTACCACAGAGTGTTTGATTTATATCACCAAAATAATCTGTAAATTTGCTTCAAAATTGCCAATTTTCAGCTAAAGATTTTTTTTTTTTCAGCTAAAGATTTTAACAGAGCCGAAGGTTGCTTTTCTTTTTTGCACTTTTCACCAAAATCAGGGGGAGAAAAACCCCCAAACAAAATAAAACCATGAAATCTTCAATTTTTTAAAGCTGAAATTTCAGCCTACTGTTTATTTTTCTTTGTGCTCCCACTGAGCTAATTAAACAAAGAACTCAACATTCAAAGCTGGTTTGGGAAAAGAAAGAGAGGGCACAGCCAGTTGGGATTTGGCCCAAGGACCAATAAATATGGAAGACAATAACAGTTTCCATTACGACTTTATATTCATTCACTAAACTTCTCAAGATAGTAAAATGCATTAATGGGGAAGGGGAAAAAAGAAAATCTCATAATTATCTCACTTAGTGCTCAGAGAAATTATAGCTCTTAAAAGGAAAAATTTAAAGTGATTACATTTTAAAATTCATTAGCTTCCAAAGAGGGATCTTCACTTACTATTTTCATATTGAATTCTAGTGCTGTATATTTTTTCTTAATATTCTTATTTTTCTAATTTATATCCCATCCCCCCAAAATAATTTACTCAAATAAATGACAGGGAAGTTTTTATCTCTAATATTATATTTAAAAGTTTTGCTAAATTTAGATAAATATTATAATGTGTGAAATATTTCATTAAGAAAAGCTACACATTTTTTTCTGACTGCCTTTTAGTTCTATAATTTGTTTTCCTATTTTAAAATAAAATACTAGATTAAAAAATAATATATTCTCATTACTTAAACATTCAAATAGTTAAAAAAATTCCTCTCATTTCTTCTCCCTTTAAATTTAAGTATTAGGTATGTGTGTTTCCACATCTCTTTTTATAATCTACAAACACACACATACAGAGACAGGAGTGTGTATTTTTGTAGGTAATGCTCTGGATATAATTTCATAACTGAATTTCTTCACTTCTTCTCTTATCCTTTCGTGTGGACATACTTCTTATCAGAATAAGTAGATCAATCTCATTCTTCTCAATGGAAGCAGGCAATTCCATTTTGTAACTGTACCATAATTTAACCAAATAAAATCATCATAAGGATGATTGATTAGAGTGTTGATTTTAAGTCTTTTTTTTTAATTTTATTTTTTTTTATTTGTTTACTTACAGCATAACAGTGTTCATTGTTCTGGCATCACACCCAGTGCTCCATGCAGTACATGCCCTCCCTATTACCCACCACCTGGTTCCTCAACCTCCCAACTCCCCCCCCCACCCCCGCCCCTTCAAAACCCTCTGGTTGTTTTTGGGAGAGTCCATAGTCTCTCATGGTTCATCTCCCCCTCCAGTTTTAAATGAGTACATGCACATATTTAAAAGGTCAAACTACATGGAATAATCTAAAACAAAAAGTTAAGCCCCCTCTTCTTCTGAAAGAGGAGTTTTAGTCAGTTTGTTTTTTTAAAGATTTCTGGTGGTTAACATTATACTTTTAAATCATAAATGGGTGCTACTTAATGCGTTACTCGACACAGTGTTAATTTTAATGAAAATGGAAACGTTAGGGTATCTACAACTACCTCATGTTTTGTTTCTCCTTTGTCCTCATTTTATTACCTTTCCTGCTGTTAAATTTTGTAAATTTTATATTGTTTTGTTTGATAAATATAATGAACTCTTCCCTGATCAGCATGTAAAGGGATTCTAAGATCCCAAAGGCAGTGAGACAGCATCCCCAGTATTTTGACTGGGTTTGAATTATTTGTTG
The DNA here is from genome assembly GCF_922984935.1 of Meles meles. Taxonomy (NCBI): domain Eukaryota; kingdom Metazoa; phylum Chordata; class Mammalia; order Carnivora; family Mustelidae; genus Meles; species Meles meles. The sequence goes on from NC_060075.1 coordinate 106,575,568, forward strand.
CAGAGCCTTACTGTGTGAGGAGCTCCTAAGAACTGGGTCTTAGGTACATGCACATAATTTCTCCAAACACGGAGGTTCAAAAGACTCTTCTCTAATTTTTTTTTTTTTTTTAGCTTTTATAGCTGAATTATGTTAAATGGAACGGTAACAAGGGTATTATCACTGAAATATAGGCCCAAATTTGCAACTCAAAAGCTGTGTGACTACAGCCAGGCCCTTCCATTTTCTTGTCCACACTCTTCTCATTTGTAGACTGAGAGTTAAACTAGCCCATGTCTGCTTCCCTTGGCATTTTACTATTCAAAATCATTGACTACTACACAGACACATGTTGCAGGTATATGGACAGTGCAGTCCTAGAAGCAGACTTCTAACAATCCTTATTTCCAACTCCACTTTTCTAAATGACTGCTAGTTATTGTGTGAGATTTGGTCTCCTTCATGCCTTCATTATTTCTGGTACTTGGAAAACTTTGAAAATATGAGGCAACCATCATTAATGGCTTTATAGGTTGTTTTTGTTTGTAGCAAAGAAAACCACGCCTATTAAATTCTAGCATGTGCATCTTAAAATGAAAATGATCATTCATCCCTCTCCACAACAATCAGAGACAATTTGGAGAAAGCTGGGATGTAGGAATATGTCGTACTAAACAGAGCAACCAGCATTTTCTTCTGCACTTGCCAGCCAGAACCTAGAATCATTCTCATTTTTCTCTTTCTTCTAATGGTTGTAGAGATGGAGGTGTGGGAGATGTTGCTCCACAAGGCTAGATTTGGGCACACAAAGCAGAAGGTCCTACGTAACTCAATCAGGACCTTTAAGCAGGCCTTCTAGCCATTCCATCAGGTCAGAAAATATTGTTGATAGATCTACCAGAGCCAATATGATCTCGATGTTTCTCTCTCTTTTTCTTACCAGAGGAGACCAACCCAACATTTTGGCCTTATCAGCCCCCGCAGATGCTGCTCAGTGTCTCTTCCTGCCAGTTTTGGCTCAGCATGGTGTCTCCTGGGCCCACTGACTGTCGGTTGCTATAACAACATTGGGGAGAGGAGGAAGGCCTGGCGGAGCAGTGGTTGGGCCAGGTGGAGAGGAGGAGGTAGAACAGAGTGGAGCCACACGGAGTCCCGTGTCCCGAGTCCCAGCAAGAATGATCAGGAGGCAGGTGGCCACAGGAAAAGAGGAAGCTGCTGCAAAAGGGTAGGGGTGATGTGGAAGCAGCAGAACCAGTTATTGCAAATTAGCAGAATCTGGCCTCAGATGCTGCCGAACTTAAAGAGAAGGAGGAAAAAACTAGTGCAGAAAAGTGGAAAGAGAAAATAGAAAAAGTAAGAGAAGCATTACAGAGAAATCAATTTTAAAAAGTGGGGAAAAAAGGAGGCATTTCTGCAACTGGAAAGATGTCAACTTCAAATATTGCGAATATAGTGAAAACATCCTTCACGGTCCATTTCTGCTTGGACTAACATGATTTTAACATGAAATTGGAGAAAAAGGAGAGATCAACTTCAGGACAGAAATGATATGCACCAGTCTTGGTTATGACAGATAACTGGTTCAGGCCTTATTTAAATTTGTGAACTGTGGCTGAAAATACCTAATTTGCCTTCCTCAGTGAATTATTAATAACTTCAAAGAGTTGTTGAATATTCAAATGCTTGGTAAACTCTAAAACATTCTACCAATGTAGGTATTCATCATTGTCTCTTGATTTTATCATTATCAATATTTAATGTGCTTCTCTTTTACCCTCCCAATCTCCTTTACACTATCTTTGGAAGTTGTTTTTTTTTTTTAATTAATTATAGGATATTTGGACCCATATATTTTTCTTATTGGAGCAAATGAGATTTACAATCAAATGAAGCTAGATAGCGTCCATCTGCCATAGTTACTATCACTAGAAATGAAATAAATTTGGAACCTAATTCAATTCCAATAGCACTCTCTAATATATTTAATAAAAAAAATTCTTTATGTTGCATATCCTTGATGGATTTCTTTTTCTCTGAAACAAAATGTCACCCCTTAGAAAAGCAAAATAAGATAAAATATATATTGTATAAATTTGTATAAAAGCTCCATGCTATAAATGAAAGTGACTTTAGGGATCAACAAGTGCAATGTTCCTTAAATTTTAATTTGAGATGAGTCATCTAGTGATATTGTTAAAATACAGATTCTAATTTGGAAGGTCCATCATAGGTCAAGATGGCAGTTCTAAGAAGTTCCCAGGTGTGCTGATACTGTATGTAGGTCCTTGAGAAGAAAGGATCTGTTAGTCAAAGATTTTGAGTTACAGATCACGTTCTTTTAAGAAAATCCAATGAAACAACTAAAAGCACAGCTGCGTGCATTGAAGCAATGGTGGGGAGCACAGAGACCTGTCTTCTCACAGTCCCTGGGGGGTTTGGACTAATTTTCTAGGCACTTCCACAGAAAATTTTCATCTTCAGAACATGATATGAAACACACAGTCTAATCTAAAACCTTCTTTTAATCATAAGGAAACAGGGACTCAGGAGAGTTTAAATATCAATAAATGAATTCTTAATATTATAAATTCATACATATATACACAATACACATACATTTAAAACGTTCACCCAATACACATACATTTAAAACATTCACATAAGGACATTTGTGTATGTGCTGTAGACAGCAGTTGCTGCTTTTCAGCATCCAGGCTCTACTTGGGAGGAAGCTAACCAAAAGACAGTCCCTCTCTCTATGGCAGGTAAGCTGAGAAAGTAAGTGACCTAGACTCACCGGATGAAAATCTCATTCCCATGATTTCAGACCTACATGGAAGGAAGCTAAAACTCAGAGATAGCTAGTTATCATTCATGTTGGGGACACTGGAAGCAAGAATTATTATTAAGAATTATGGTTTGAGAAGTTACTATTCCAGGGAAATAATTTTTAGAAAAACAGAGTGGCCAACATGATAGAAGTAGAGATATACCAAATGGAATAAATAGAGTATAAAAAAGTGGGAGAGCAGAAGAGCTTAAGATAATTGGAGAAAAGGTTTCATTGGTAAGTACACAGGAATGAGGCATACATTTGGGTTGTGTGGGCTAGCCCAGCTGCTACAGGGGCTTAAATGATAACTTGGCATGTTACTTTGGATAATCTCTAAATTCCATGAGGGCTGGATTTTATCCCCAGTCCTAGGCAAAAGGTGAGTCTTTTATATTTGCCAAATGAATAACAGATACATATCTAAACAAACATATATTTAATATTTCTCATAGGTGCCCTTTAGAAACATGGAGGACAAGTAGAAGTTCACAGGTAAGATTAAAACACTGGCTAAAAGATCATCATGAACTTCAAAAGCATAAAGAAATGGAAGTCAGAAAAATCCTTTCTAAATTATCTTTGACTTTTTGACTGCTGCTGGTAGTACTGAAGATAATGTAACTAGAATTATGGGGAAATATGGAATGGGAATGTATCATTTCCCTCAAGAAGCTTTCCAAATAAAAGGAAATACAAAATGTATCAAATTTGAAATAAAGACAAATGGTTGCTAAGGAGTTAAGGGACAAGATCACTGTGGTTAGTTTTGGTAAGGAGAGTGAGTGAGAGCCAGGAGTAAAAAATTCATCAAATTTTAGCCATATTTATTTGCTTATGATTTACAGTTTTAATGATTTCATAAAATTTTTTTTGCTTCTTCATTATATTATTTGTACATCTTCAGATTTGTTCCTTTATGTACCCTAATTTCTTTTACTTCTCATATTTTGGAAATCATTTTTCCAACTAATGGCTAATTTACAAGTAAAATACATTTTTTATTTAATTCTGTATATATCTCTATATACCATTTCAAAAATAAAATACATAAATTTGAGAACCCACCCCTCACATACACACACACATAACATGAATAATTTTGCAGTTATTCACACTCCTACTCTCAGACTTTGTTGGTGTAATCTGGGATTTCTTACCCAGAATATTATCATTTATAAACATTTTTTGTTTCTTCTGAAAGAATTACTTAAATTTTTTCTATTGTTTTTTTAACTTCTCACTACATTAACAACAGTGATTTAAATATTGATTATTTGACTGGTTTTAGTTATTCACCATACTTTCTAACACTTAATCCTCATTATTTAGTTTTTCAGTTTGATTCATTCCTAAGTCAGCTGGAATACTTTTTCAATTTTTTTAAATCTTTTTTTTCTTTCCAAAAAAGGAATGTGGGTAAAAACATTTGGAGTCCTTTTGTGTCTATTAATATCTCTCTATTACTCCAAATATGAATGATAGCCTGTCTGGCTATAACATTCTTGGGTTTCAATATATTTCTCTCAAGAGTCTTGTGTTCATTTCTCTTCCATATTTTTCAAATTGTGGAGAGTCTGATGTCAACTTGAATTTTTTCCTTTTATAAACAAACTTTTTCCCCTGTCATCTTGGTTTTTTAATTTTTATTTTAAAATTCAAGACTTTCATCATATTTTTAGATAAGTAACTTTCCCTGGGTTTTAAGTCCCCACCACCAAGAAAATACTCTTCTATTATTCCTTTGGTAATTGCATTTCCTATGAATGGTCTATCTTCTGCTGGATGTATTACTGACTTAGGGTTTTCATCAATGCCCTTTATATTTCTGATTGTACATTTATCTCATATTTTATTATAAGTTCTGGGACAATTTCTCAATCTGGTATTTACTGGTTCAGATATCTAGAATATTCAACATATATATTCTGCCTTCATGCCATTACAAACCTTTGTTAACCATCCTCTTCATCTGAAAGCTATCTTTTCTGATAGGTACCTTATTCAGATACAAAATAGGCCCCTGAATCAGATACTGCTAAAGATCTCTCATTTCTTGCAGTTAAATGTGTTCCACAGACTTTCAGGAGCATCTATTTTTCACAGGTTTTCTTCTTTTGAACTACTATTTCACATATCTGGTCACATTTCTCTATTCACCTTTACAGTGAGCTATTAGTTATTTCTTCTCTGTTTTGTTTTCAGTACTGAGAGAGGAAGATGCTAGTCATGAAATATACTGTGCTTTTCTTTTACACAAGATTAGAAGGAGAAGAAAAGTTTAGGTTTGTATTGGATTTATTTTGTCAACTCAGATCTTTTTCTTGAAGGTGGGAGAGAGGAAGTTTCAACAAGGGAGGTCAAGCCAGGTGGACAGTGCGCATGACCCCTATTCCAGAAGACTGATTCACTGATTCTGTTTGAGCTCTTCCTCTAAGCTGTATGACTACATTCAAAGAGGAAGCAGAATGTGTTACAAAGCATGATGTCAATGCCACACATTTCTGAGAGAGAACACCACTCCTACGTCAGTGAGCTAGTAACATCCCACCTTCTCCATGGTATTGGTACTGCCCATTGATTTCTCAATGGCCCGCCCTTGCCTCTGGCACTTATGGTAGATTTCCTGAAGCTTGTGGGGTTTTTCCATCATCTCAAATTCTCATTCTTCAGGCAAACATTTCTATTGCATCTGTTGACTCATAGCTTGATCAGTTCTATCTCAATCCTCTCCCCTATAATATATTTTATAGAATTCCTCCAAGCATCTAGTATAAAAATGGTATCTTCCTGTCACTGTTAGTTCCTTAATGGGTTTTTCTGATTTTATGTATCTTTTTAGTCATCTTGATGGTAAATGGAAGACTTACATAGTGAATGGAGACTGCCATATTTATCCCGACTTTCTTGTTTCTCTTAATTTTCTTTTCTGCACATTTCTGGCAGTATAAAAACAAACCATACTGCTTTTTTTTTTTAAGCTGATTAGTGAACTTTTGAAATTAAATTGAGATTCTGAAATCTCCTAGATCAGGTCTGTCCAGTGGAACTCTCTGCAACAATAGAAATGTTCTTCTTAGGTGTTCAATTCAGAAGCCACTAGGCTCATGTGGTTATTAAGGATTTGAAATACAGCTCATACAACTGAGGAAAACTGAAACTTAAATTTTATTATATCTACTTTATTTTCTTAGAGAAAGAGCATGTGAGCAGGGGCAGGGACAGAGGAAGAAGGAGAGAATCGTAAGCAGGCTTCATGCTCAGTGCATAGCCCAACATGAGGCTTGATCTCACAACCCTGAGATCATGACTTGTGCCGAAATCAAGAGTCAGATGCTTAACTGCCTGAGCCACCCAAGCACCACTAAATTTTATTTAATTTAAATTTAAAGAGCCACATGTACCTAGTGGTTAGTGTATTGAACAGCACAGTTTTAGATAAGCATCCTTTAAGTTCCAACATCTTTGAAAATGAAAGTCCCTATGCCTCATCCTAAACTTATAAAATCATAACCCTATATGTGTTGGTATGGGGGAAGGAGCTGACTTTATTTTTTTTTAAAGATTTTATTTATTTATTTGACAGAGAGAGGTCATAATAGACAGAGAGGCAGGCAGAGACAGAGAGAGGGAAGCAGGCTCCCTGCTGAGCAGAGAGCCCGATGCGGGACTCAATCCCAGGACCCCGAGATCATGACCTGAGCCGAAGGCAGCGGCTTAACCCACTGAGCCACCCAGGCGCCCAAGAAGGAGCTGACTTTAAAAAAGCTCTCTCTCTATTTTCAACATTTTGAGGAACCTCCATGCTGTTTTCCAGAGTGGTTGGACCAGCTTGCATTCCCACCAACAGTGGAGGAGGGTTCCCCTTTCTCCACATCCTCTCCAGCATCTGTCATTTCCTGACTTGTTAATTTTAGCCATTCTGACTGGTGTGAGGTGATATCTCATTGTGGTTTTGATTTGTATTTCCCTGATGCCGAGTGACGTGGAGCACTTTTTCATGTGTCTGTTGGCCATCTGGATGTCTTCTTTGCAGTAATGTCTGTTCATGTCCTCTGCCCATTTCTTGATTGGATTGTTTGTTCTTTGGGTGTTGAGTTTGCTAAGTTCCTTATAGATTTTGGATACTAGCCCTTTATCTGATATGTTGTTTGCAAATATCTTCTCCCATTCTGTCAGCTGTCTTTTGGTTTTGTTAACTGTTTCCTTTGCTGTGCAAAAGCTTTTGATCTTGATGAAATCCCAATAGTTCATTTTTGCCCTTGCTTCCCTTGCCTTTGCCGTTGTTCCTAGGAAGATGTTGCTACGGCTGAGGTCGAAGAGGTTGCTGCCTGCATTCTCCTCAAGGATTTTTTTTTTTTTTTTTTTTTTTTTTTTTGGCTTTAAAATCATTTTATTGTCGGCTTTTAGGTATCATTTACAAACAATAAAATTTGTCAATTTTAAGGAGACAAGTCTTTTGTTTTTTTTTTTTTTCCCTTTTTATTAATTTTTTCAGCGTAACAGTATTCATTCTTTTTGCACAACACCCAGTGCTCCATTCCTTTCTCACATTGAGGTCCTTCATCCATTTGGAGTCTATTTTCGTGTGTGGTGTAAGGAAGTGGTCCAATTTCATTTTTCTGCATGTGGCTGTCCAATTTTCCCAGCACCATTTATTGAAGAGGCTGTCTTTTTTCCATTGGACATTCTTTCCTGCTTTGTCGAAGATGAGTTGGCCATAGAGTTGAGGGTCGATTTCTGGGCTCTCTATTCTGTTCCACTGATCTATGTGTCTGTTTTTGTGCCAGTACCATGCTGTCTTGATGATGACAGCTTTGTAATAGAGCTTGAAGTCCGGAATTGTGATGCCACCAACTTTGGCTTTGTTCTTCAATATTCCTTTGGCTATTCGAGGTCTTTTCTGGTTCCATATAAATTTTAGGATTATTTGTTCCATTTCTTTGAAAAAAATGGATGGTATTTTGATAGGGATTGCATTAAATGTGTAGATTGCTTTAGGTAGCATGGACATTTTCACAATATTTATTCTTCCAATCCAGGAGCATGGAACATTTTTCCATTTTTTTGTGTCTTCCTCAATTTCTTTCATGAGTACTTTATAATTTTCTGTGTATAGATTCTTAGTCTCTTTGGTTAGGTTTATTCCTATTGCACTACTGGGTATTTACCCTAAAGATACAAACATAGTGATCCGAAGGGGCACGTGTACCCGAATGTTTATAGCAGCAATGTCTACAATAGCCAGACTATGGAAAGAACCTAGATGTCCATCAACAGATGAATGGATCAAGAAGATGTGGTATATATACACAATGGAATACTATGCAGCCATCAAAAGAAATGAAATCTTGCCATTTGCGACGACGTGGATGGAACTAGAGCGTATCATGCTTAGTGAAATAAGTCAATCGGAGAAAGACAACTATCATATGATCTCCCTGATATGAGGACATGGAGAAGCAACATGGGGGGGTAGGGGGATAGGAGAAGAATAAATGAAACAAGATGGGATTGGGAGGGAGACAAACCATAAATGACTCTTAATCTCACAAAACAAACTGGGGGTTGCTGGGGGGAGGTGGGATTGGGAGAGGGGGAGCGGGCTATGGACATTGGGGAGGGGAGGCGAACCATAAGAGACTATGGACTCTGAAAAACAACCTGAGGGTTTTGAAGGGTCAGGGGTGGGAGGTTGGGGGAACAGGTGGTGGGTGATGGGGAGGGCACGTTTTGCATGGAGCACTGGGTGTTGTGCAAAAAGAATGAATACTGTTACGCTGAAAAAATAAATAAATAAATAAAAAGGGAAAAAAAAAAAAAAAAGCTCTCTCTCTCCATGATTCTTAATACACATTAAAGCAATCTTAGATGGTTGGTTTGGTACCAGGAATAATGGAAATGAGGCTTAGAATCTAATGACCTTGTGTTTTGCTGAGCTTTAATACAAACGAAGTAACTGTGGATTATATACATTAAAAGAAATTTGACTGAAAATGATGGATCTATGTTACCATAGCCCTCCCGTGTCTGAGGTACACATCAACCTGTCAATCACTGAACACTTTTCTACCCAACCCCAAAGCAGAATCTTTCTCAAACAGGTTCCTAGTAACCTCTGAGGATGAATTCTAGAGAGGAAACTTAATTTGTATCTACATCAAAAGTTGACAAACTTTTTCTTTAAGTGGCCAGACAGTGAATCTTTTAGTTGTTAACGGTCCATATGCTCTTTGTTCCAACGATTCATTCTGCCCACTGGATCACGAAATCTGTCACAGATATATACAAATGAATGGGTGCTGCTGTATTCTAATAAAAGTTTACTTGTGGACATTGAAATTTGAATTTCACATAATTTTTCCATGCAATATTGTTTTTTTTTAAATTTTTCAGCCATTTAAAAATATAAGAACTATTATTAGCTCTTGAGCATAAACAGGCATCAGGCTGGATTTGGTCTCAGGTGGTAGTTTGCGAACCCCCATCTAGATGACAACTAAGTTCTCTTCCATTTTTAATACTCTGTGAGTCAAGGACTTTTTGCTATACGTTTCTTGGAGTAGGACATTAGTATGTGCTTTGTCTCTTTATGTCTCCTTAGAACATATCAGGATCTGAGCAATTCAGTATATAAAATACAGACATAATAGTAATAATTTCCTGAGGTAAAATTTCTACAGTATGAATGGTTCATGTATATATATAAAGCCAGTTAACAGTGATGTCTTAGCTTTTTGCCCTTCAATCTACTGAAAACATTTTTAAAGCCGTTCAAATAAATTTCTACTGAATTTCATTTCAGCAAAATAGATCAATAAAACTTTTAATTTGAAAGTATTCTAGTCATGCCATTTTTACAAAAGAACCAAGTCTATTTATATCTAAATTGCAATTATGTTCTAAGTTAGAACAATATTTATTTCTACAACTCTACTACAATTTTAGTTAACATTTAACTTCCTTCTATGCATATTAAAGTGGATGAATAAGCAACAAAAGCAAAAGCTTCTGTAAAAATAAATAAAGGAAACCTCATTTAAAATGGAGTTGGGAAGCCCTGAAGGGGGAGCTCTCATGCACCCCCCGCCCCTCCTTGCAGCTTGCATAACCAGCAGAAAGAAGGAAGATAAGAATTATTTTAACAAGGGAGGACATTTTTCACATTGGAATTTCATCTCCTGCTCTTAAAAAAAAACGGAAGATGGGGCACCTGGGTGGCTCAGTGGGTTAAGGCCTCTGCCTTTGGCTCAAGGTTATGATCCCAGGGTCCTGGTATTGAGCCCCCCATCGGGCTCTCTCTTCAGCAGGGAGCCTGCTCCCTCCTCTTTCTCTCTGCCTGCCTCTCTGACTGCTTCTGATCTCTGTCAAAGAAATAAATAAAAAATCTTTAAAAAAAAAAAAAAAGATGGAAGATCCCTCTCTGCCCTAGCAACAACACATTAACCACAACATGCAACCAACAAGAAACTGCACAACCTCAAACTTTTGTCCTTTTCCGATGAACTTTTGTTTGAAAACAACCTTCACCAATTTCCTTCTGAAACCTAAAAAAATGGACGTTTCCTTTGACTCTTCGAACTTGCCTATGGTTCACCATAACTTCCATTCAGAATTGCAATTTCTCTGCTACTCCTGATAAACTCATTTTGCTAGTAAAATAACTAGCTATTTTTAGGGCTGACACAGAGGTGCTAAGAGAGACCCTTGTGAGGATACCCCCAAACATCAACTGCTATTCACCCGTAATCTCCACTCTCCACCTTACCCACGAGGTCACTCACATTTCTAGGTTAGAAAATGTTTTCATGACTGAGCATTAATCCCAGAAGGGCTCTGAGGCCTGAAATGACATCCACTTTGCATTTCCTCAACACCTACACACTTTATCTTTGGTTATTTGTCTACCATTATTATTATTACTGCCTTCACCTAATTCTACACTCTTCACATTTCATTTAATACAGAGTCAAGGCAAGAGAAGACAGTTAAACATCAGCACATGATTTTTATGCATTTATATTTTTAAATTAAGGGGCATTCTACTCTTTCAACTGCTATCATGGGTTTTAAAATTTTGTTTTGATTTGTTTTCTAATGACTTTAAACATTCCCACATATGTTGGGAAGTCAACAATAATCTTTTCTATAAAGATTATCTTCTTTTGGAAACTACTTTTGTAACCTCTAAACTTGAATTTTAATTTTATTTTTCTCATTTCTCTTTTTTAAATATATTATATTGAATGCAATTTCCAAAGTCTTCTCTACTTATTTAATAAAATTTTTCCCCAAATAAATAGGAAATTACTAGCAACCTCTGACTGGGTTGTTAATTACTATCCTGGGGCCAAGTTGATGTAGCATTGTCAACAATACTAAAAAACCAAAAACATGCAAAACAAATTTACCTACAGATTTGAAAATAAATATACCAAAGTTAAAATGCATAAACCACTTCATGTATACTTATTATTCAGCATTTCTCTTATGTAAAATTTGCAAAAAGACTAAAAATACTGAAGTAGAAAAAAATATTAAAAGAAAAATACAGAAGCAACACTTGTCTCGTTTCCCATGAATTCCAAACACAAAAAATACTTAAACATTATGATATTCATGAGTCAAATGTAAGAATTTCATAGCTCAAACTAACTTTAAAAATCCTTTTATTTCTAGCTAAGAAACAAAGACTGAAAGAGCTGGGTGATTGGTGTTCATTATCAATAGAATCAGTACAGAGATGTTTTGAAGATAGTTCCTTACCTGCCTGTCATGCAATCAGTCCTGGTAAAATGATTTAATTTCAAGTGGCTCTTTTGGGGTCAATAGTAAGCATGACATAAAAAAAAAGTTCATAGTTATGGTACAGCTGCTATTTATATTACTTGTAGGCTGAGATAACCAACATGTGATTTTTTTACCGATATGTTAATTTTTCACGCAAAAACCCAAAATATAAGTAGCCACACTCATGAGGAATTATCCTATTTGACCCACCTAGTATGTCAAGAAATATGAACAGATGACAACCACTAATCATCATCATCTTCAAATTATTTTAAAACAGAAAACATACTTTGATACACACCAGTCTGCCTGGACACAAGTGACTGAGACTGATAATTATTTTTCACTGGGTTAATAGGTATGGTAAGTCAACACTGAATATAACAGAGAAAAGGCACAAACTTCAGACACTGAAATAGCCAGGTCTATGAGCCAATGAGCCCATGAACCTATTTCCTCACATGCAAACAAATTTATAACATAGTCTAGTACTGTTTGTGAAGATGAGTTAAGTTTTATGTAAAATACCTGGTAGATTATCTGAAGTAATATATTCATTCAATGACAGTATTCTTTCTCCTGTCTGTTACTCCCTGTAGGAGGTCCTGTAGTAATTTGCTAAATATTACCATTTTGGTCTGACAGAATTATTACAACTTACATACCTAACTGCTAGAGTTACTTAAACAAAGATGATATATAATTGCTGAATTATAAAACCATTAGCCCAAGAGATTAAAAACCATCACAAGAAACTCAAACTTCTCATCTCTCAAGACCACTGAGCCAAAAGTGGAGTGAGTGACTTCCTTTCTGTATCTTATAAGAAGCACAGAAATAGAAGTTTGGAAGAGTCAGACTTCAGACTTCTGGCGAAATGAAATTGGTAGGCTACTTTTTTTTTTTCCTTTTCAGAAAGAGGAGAGTTTGGGGATTCATGCTCTGACAGCTCATTCAATGACTCTCCAGAAAGCGGTGGGAAAGAATTTGAAAATCGAAACTTCAAAGGAAAATAATATGAACATATCTCTGTGCAATAAATAAGTAGCCCTGCTTTATATGCCAACTTCAACAGCTATTATTAGACTCCACTGGTTAATTAGACAAACATATTTGGCTAATTTCCCTTCAAATTCACCATCAATGTCAACACTTTTGGATAATCCTAAAAGGCTGGGAATTTACAAGTCATAAACATTTAACAAAATAGCTAAGCTTCTTAAAATACTTTTCCCATCTGTGTTAAGCCACAGAAAATCTAACCGGAACAGCATTATATCCCCCAGCCTACATGAGTTTTTATTAGAGATAGTAAGTCACTTAGAGCTCTATGCTGTAAGTGTAAGGGGAGAAACACAACACAACCAAACAAAAATCCATGTTTTGTTTCTGTTAATAACCTAAGATTAGTAGGAAAAAGCACATATTAGTTTATAGCTAAGTGGTCATTTTTCACTGGGCCAAAATATACGTGCTAAACCCTTAACATCTTTTTGTTCAATGATCCAATTGGGAATCACATGTCAATAAGGCTCTGTGCAGTCCTGCTCTGACCATCTCTCCCTCCTTCCTCTGGGCTGAAGCCAGTTTTCCTTCTACGCTTTCCTTGAATTCACCAGCTCCTTCCCTCCTTGGGGACTTCACATGTGCCTAGACTACTTTTCATCTACCTGTTCCTTCCTCCATCAGCTCTCTGTTTAGACGTCTCCATCGCAAAGAGGCTTCCTCTGATCATACTTCCCCAGTAGATTACTCCTCCCTGGGGATCCTGTGTCGCTGCACCAATATCCAGTTCTTTTACTGCATTGCCCATAATACGTTATTAATTTGTTCTCCTGTTCAACCTCTGTACCCTGCTGCTCAGTCTATTTTATTTACCAATGTCTACTCAAACCCTAACATGGCGCCTGGTGCATGACAGGTATTCAGCAGACTAACCAATCAATTCACAAAGAACACAGAGAATAAACTGATGAAAGAATGGATTGATGAGTCCCTGCTCTACAAACATTTTTGTTTTAAATCAGTACAAATGACCAAATGTCATAGTCTTGTAAGTTCTGCCATGGAGACTATGTCTATAAAGATCTAACAAGTTACTATTTAGACTTCTGGTCAGTCTGAGAGTCTTCCATTTAAATATGGATATTTTTTTAATTAGAAGAATTGAAATTTCCAGTGTATAAATAAATATGAAGACATTATACAACAGGAAAAACAACTGGTGATAAGAAGCTGCACGGTATTTGGACAATTGATTTATTTTTTAAAACCTCCCTTTGTCATATACGCATGCAGTATACTTTTACAGTTTGGAGAAACTACATTATGCCTACTAGATCTTTCCAAGTGCTCAACTGTCTCTTCTCCTAAACATCATCCTCATGGCCACACTTAGGGTTCCTGCCTAACCATCTCCCTACCCCCAAACCAACAACCAAACATCTACTATTCTACTCTCATTCCAACCTAATTCAACCCTACACTCACACTCTCTACTCTAGCTCTTCTCTTTTTGACCCAACTTCTAGTACCAAAATTCTTGCTTATTTTTGAGCAAGTTTATTTTTAATCCATAAATGTCTTTTCATGGCCTCCTTTCAAATCATCACCTGTGCTGTGAAACTTGGCCTTTCTCCTAATGATCCCTCCAGCACTCTTGCTGGTACTTTTTTTCCCCTACTCTACCTAATGGGCTACAAGTCTGTACCTTGCTCCCCAGTGCTACTTTCTGATCACTGAATAACTCTATTTCACTTTTCTACATTCAAAGTCCAGAGGATCTATTTTTATCAGCCTTTTTACCATCATTTATCATCCTTCACAACTCACCATTACCTTCTTCAAACATTTCTGTGCCAGATTCATCATTTTCTTTCTGCCCTTCTCTTTTGTCATCATTAGTAACTTCAACATTACAGTTGATATGCTGACTCATTGCTGTTTACCATCCTTTACTTTCTTTCACATTTGACTTCAACATCCATCAGACTTTAATGAGTACAGTCATATCCTGGATCTTGACCCAGCACCTCCAAGGTCTGAAATATTTTTGTCTTCTCTGAGCGTGAGCTGATTATAGGTCACATGACCTTTAGCTCCTTTTTTTTTTTTTAAACTCCATTTTTTAAATTGGGTTTTCGCGTTCACTAGCTTTCTGCTTCCTCATTTTCTAATGACCCCTGCCAGTACTGCCTCTTGTTGGGGCTCTTCGGTTAATTTGCCTCAATAGAGAGTGACACATTAAGCACCGTATTTCCTGGCTTCCTCTCACACACACATTGCTTTCCCCAACCTCTTACTGCTTATGTCCCCTGAAGCTTGTTCTGAATGGGTGCATAGGAGGCTATGTCCTGGTCCTCCCAAAGTGGACATGCCCCATGGAGCTCAGCCTTATGGGAAAATGGGGGATGTCTTCCATCCAATGTTCCAAATCACTCTTTGTCACTAGTGCTCAAAGTGGCACGAACTTAGGTTCAAAATAATACAAATCCTGCCATGAGACAGCTCCCATTTTTTCTCCCCCTGTACAAATTCCTCTGCTACATACAATTCTCCAGGAGACCCCACCCACCACACACAAGCAAAGGACAAACACATATGCAAACTAAACAATCCCATATTAACAACATCATAAACAACAGATCTTCATCCCATAATTTCTCATAAAACATCCTCCACTCCTCCCCCAGACATTTTGGCTTGTTCTGTAGATAGACATTGACACCTCATTTCTGTTTTTCTGATAAATCATTCATCCTTAAAAAAGAGTTTACTTCTAGTGTACTAAAATGATACTTATCAGAGTAGAAATCACCTGTATTGAAAACGTTAAGGGATTCTTGTTTAATAGTCAGATCCCTGAGTCCCATTAAGCGGTATTAAACAAACTCCAGAAATTTGCAAATGTGCACTTTAACGTATATTATTTAACAAAATTATTTAATATTATTAACATATATTAACATATATGTACTTTAACATATTCGGGGGCTCCAGTGCCCACATACAGTTCCCATTGTGTCAGTGCCAGCCCCAGGGAGCTAATCAGTTACCAGGAGAACTTTTACAAACTACTCAAGCTCATGCCTGGCTTAAAAATCAAAATCTCATGGTGATGAAGGTACTATTTGAAGAAGTTTGTAGATTGAATTTTTTTTTAAAAATGGAATTCAGAGGCAGATATCGAAGTTAATCAAACTTTTCAGTTCATGGCACATCATCATTAACATATGTAAGGGCCCCTTTTGTTTGGTTTGATCTATTTGCCCCTTCATGCCAGTAGTCCTGCTCTGAGTTCATATCCTTTGGTATGTACAGTTATTGCAAAATAGGTAATGCCGTTTGTGTATCTATGGGCCTTTAATTTGCATAAGTATATCAGATGATAGATTTAATGTTATTTTTTTCATTCAGTAATGATTTTTAACAGTTGCACATGTTACTGCATGTTTGAGAGTAATTCATGTGCTAAGTCATTGTTTCTAACTGCTGTGTAGCATTACATGCATGCATCCACACATCCAAGAAACTTCATTTATCCACTTATCTATTCCCCTGGGGAGAGGCATCTAGGTTGCTACCAGTATGCCACCATGATAAAAAAACAAAAACAAACAACAAAAAAACAAATAAACAAAAAAAAACTATAAACAAGTATTTTTCTGAACAATATGGTGAGGGGAGAGATTGCTAAGTTATGAAAATTTCTCTTAGTTTCACCTCGAACTGTCAGATTGTGCCTGAAGACCCACTGCATTGAGCTTACGTATTTACTAGCAAGTGAGGCTGAGAACTTTTTCATGGACCTCTTAGTCACCCAAAACTCCCCTCTTATGGATCATTTATCCATATATGTAAGGACCATTTTTCTACTAGTCTACATATTTTTGTTTTTGATTTTTTAAAAAAAAATTTCATTGAGGTATGATCGATGTGCAAAAAGCTACACATATTTGATGTATACAATTGTTTGGAGATAAATATGTATCACGATAAACAATCACTACCCTCTGTATCATAAACATATCTATCACCTCCAGAAGTTTCCTCTCACCTTCTTTTATAATTTGTTTTCATAATAGGAACACTTTTAGGATTTACCCTTTTAGCAAATTTTTACGTATACAATAACAGTATTATTAACTACAGCCTCTGCGCTACATAGGAGATCTTCAGGACTTCTTTATTTTACATAAATAAAACTTTGTACCCTTTGAAAACTCCCCAATTCCTGGCAACCATTATTCTATTCCAGGCTTCTATGAGTTGGACTATTTTAGTTGCCTTCAATAAGTGATACCATGCAGTATTTGTTTTTCTTGTGTCTGATTTATTCACTTATTCACTTAGCATACTGCCCTCCTTGTTCATCCATGTTGTTGCAAATAACAAAATTTTCTTCTTCTTTTAAGGCTATTATTCCATTGGATATATGTAACACATTTTAAAAAATAAATTTTTTGTCCAAGTAAACTTACTAGTTTTAGACGTTGTAAATATCATTATGTCATTTGCCTATATTTTATTAAACAAGAAATTCAAAATATTATGTCAAATACATTTTTTCTCCCCCTTTTTGTGTGAATTTGGTTCATTTAGATCTTTAAAAAGTCCTTTACACCAAGATACAAAACCATTAGCTTGCATTTTTATAGATCTATAGTTTTAATCTATCTTAAGTGTTTGATCCTCCTATCCTTTTTTTTTTTAAAGGATCTAACCTTATTTTTCATAAAGTGAGCCAGTTACTCCAACACCAGTTAGTAAACAATTCATCCCTTCTCTTCTGAGTTTTATGCTATCTACTTCATATACTGAGTTTTCACAGGTACCAGATTTGTTTCATTGATCTGGGTGCTCCTGCATCAACATTTTATTCTTTTCTAATGTGACATTATACTTTGTCTTAAACCCTGTAGGGCAAGTCATCTTCCTATAGACATTTTACAGTGAATGTGTAGAGTTCTGAAGTACATCCTACCATAAGTCTTACTGGAATTAATGTGAATTGATAGATGACTCCGTATTAGTAAACATACTATATCTCTCCACTCAGTCAGATATTCTTCACTATTTAATATATTTTTATTTACTTTACAAATGCATTATATTTTTTCTACTCTATTTCTTATGATGTTATTACTAGAATAAGGGAAAAGAATATTTCTAAGGGAAATCTTGTGTATTTGATTATTTTGTTCTTTGTTATTTCAAAAGGTTGCCTAATGCTTTTGAGGGACTTTTCTTAGTAAATAATCGTATAATGTATAAAAAAAGTTTGCATCATCCCTTCAGATATTTCCTCTTATTCCTTTTTCTTATCTTATGGTATTGCTCAGGACTTTTGAAAATCTCTTGAATGATACTGATTATAATGGGCATCTTTATCTGGTTACTTATTATAAAATAGGTTCATATAAATTCTCTTACTAAGGAATGCCTGGGTGGCTCAGTCAGTTAAGTGGCTGCCTTCGGCTCAGGTCATGATCCCAGCGTCCTGAGACTGAGTCCCATATCGGGCTCCTTGCTCGGCAGGGAGCCTGCCTCTCCCTCTGCCTGCCATTCTGCCTGCCTGTACTCTCTCTATCTCTCTGATAAATAAATAAATAAAATCTTTAAAACAATAAAAATAAATTCTCTCACTAAGTTGAATGTTTGATCCAAGTTTTCGATAAAAGGCTTTAACTTTAAATATGGTTTTACTTTGTCTCTGAATTTTTTATTATAAATGTTTTAAGATTTATTTATTTGAGAGAAAAAGCAAGCACAAGCAGAAGGAGCAGAGGGTGAGGGAGAGAGAATCCCAAGCAGACTCTACCCTGAGCATGGAGCCCAATGCAGTGCTCGATCTCATCACCCTGAGATTACAACCTGAGCCAAAACCAAGATTCTGATGCATAGCTGACTGCGCCACCCAGGTGCCTCAAACATGTTTTTTAATCAAATTTAATCAAATGCTTTTTCTCAGTTTTTAAGATAATCAATGTGTTCTTTCATGGTCCATGACATGGCAAATTATGGTGACATCATGGCAAATTATGGTGACTAATTTCTGATAACAAGGCATACTTGTCCTTTTTGGAGAAACCTGAATGTGACATACTGCAATATTATATATAATTTTAAAAATATATTTATAATTATATAAATTCAAACATAAAATATATGATACATTTTGTATATGATACAAAATCCTAACATTTATGTAGGATTTTGCATGTATTTTAGTAAGTGGGATGGACTCTGCATTTCATTTCCCTATATCAACTTTATCTTCTGTTGGTATCAAATTAATACAAACCATATATTTGCTTTAAAAAAACACTGATGTGCACGTGCTATGATGAGTACTGGGTGTTATACACAACTAATGAATTATTGAACACTACATCAAAAACGAATGATGTACTTTATACAGCTAATTGAAAATAATTTTAAAAATAAATGCTTTCATTCCCTAAAAAAGTAAACATTTAAAAATTAAAAAAAAAAAGACCTGTATAAGCTAAAGATGATATAACACTTAAAAGTTCGAAAGAATTTACTTAAAATACCATCTGAGTTTCTGCATTAGGAAAAAAAGGTTGAATAGTATTTCAATTTATTTAATGGCTTTTCTGTTTTGTCTTATGTTGTACTGGCAATCTTATGATTGAGAAAACCATATTTTAGTAATATTTTAATAGGTATTGTCATTTAAAACTATTGTGTACTTATTTTTAATTCTACCTTTTACCTTTTTTTCTCAGTGCCACATTTTTCTCCCATTTATCTTAAAAAACCCAGATTTTTCTTTAATGTTCCCTATTGTTTTTATTCTGTCATTAATTTCTCTCATTATCTTTAATAGTTTTACTTAACTCTTTCAGTTTATTTTGAAATCCCTCCTCATATTGAGTTGAAAGCTTTGCTCATTAACGTTCTGTATTTCTTCCTTTTTGATAATGTACTTAAGTCTTTCAATTTTTCTGTTTCTTTAGCTGTATTTATGAAATTTTTACATGCTTTTTCATTCAATTCTAAGAATTTTGTCTTTTTTATGGCTTATTCAACACAAATGTTATTAAATAGCATAATTTTTAGTTTTTTTTTTTTAAGATTTTATTTATTTATTTGACAGAGAGAGATCACAAGTAGGCAGAGAGGCAGGCAGAGAGCGAGAGAGAGAGAGAGAGAGAGAGAGAGGGAAGCAGGCTCCCCGCTGAGCAGAGAGCCCGATGCGGGACTCGATCCCAGGACCCCGAGATCATGACCTGAGCCGAAGGCAGCGGCTTAACCCACTGAGCCACCCAGGCGCCCTAATTTTTAGTTTTTAAGCTATTGTTTATTGATTTCTAATTTTATTGTCTTGAGGTTAGAAAACAGATGCCGATTCTTTGTTCAGACACACAGTTTGTATATGTGGGGGGAGGGTTACATGTCTTCAAAAATAATACGGAAACTCTTTTGTTGGGTATAAATTTCCCTTATATCTATCAGTTAAAAACACATTGTTGTTGCCTTATTCTATAACTTTGCTTTCTTTTTTGTATTTTTTTATTTAAAATTTTTTATTTATTTCTTATTTTTTTATAAACATATAATGTATTTTTATCCCCAGGGATACAGGTCTGTGAATTGCCAGGCTTACACACTTCACAGCACTCACCATAGCACACACCCTCCCCAATGTCCATAACCCCACTCCCCCTCTCTCAACCCCCCCTCCCCCCAGCAACCCTCAGTTTGTTTTATGAGATTAAGAGTTACTTATGGTTTGTCTCCCTCCCAATCCCATCTTCTTTCATTTATTCTTCTCCTATCCCCCTAACCCCCCATGTTGCATCTCCACGTCCTCATATCAGGGAGATCATATGATAGTTGTCTTTCTCCGATTGACTTATTTCACTAAGCATGATACCTTCTAGTTCCATCCACGTCATTGCAAATGGCAAGATTTCATTTCTTTTGATGGCTGCATAGTATTCCATTATGTATATATACCACATCTTCTTTATCCATTCATCTGTTGATGGACATCTAGGTTCTTTCCATAGTTTGGCTATTGCAGACATTGCTGCTATAAACATTCGGGTGCACGTGCCCCTCTTTTTTGTATTATTGATCTTTGGTTTTTATGGTCGAAATGGATAAAAGACCTCAATGTGAGACAGGAATCCATCAGAATCCTAGAGGAGAACATAGGCAGTAACCTCTTTGATATCAGCCACAGCAACTTCTTTCAAGATATGTCTCCAAAGGCCAAGGAAACAAAAGTAAAAATGAACTTTTGGGACTTCATCAAGATCAAGAGCTTCTGCACAGCAAAGGAAAATAGTCAACAAAACAAAGAGGCAACCCACGGAATGGGAGAAGATATTTGCAAATGACAGTACAGACAAAAGGTTGATATCCAGGATCTATAAAGAACTCCTCAAACTCAACACACACAAAACAGATAATCATATCAAAAAATGGGCAGAAGATATGAACAGACACTTCTCCAATGAAGACATACAAATGGCTATCAGACACATGAAAAATGTTCATCATCACTAGTCATCAAGGAGATTCAAATTGATGGTCCTAAATTTCATTTTAATAGATCTTGACCTTGGTGTTTTTCCCCCTTAACAATATTCTTTCACACTTAATGTCATTTTAGCCTGAGGCATTTCATTTTTCTTAAACTATGGTAAAACCTCTATGATTAGCTTGGTGGTTATTTCTTTCCACTTATTTTTATCTCTCATTTCAAGATTCCTAGTATTTACATACTGATAATTCTACCTTTAAACCTCTTAAATTAAAAAAAAAAAAGTTCGTCTCTTTATCCTTTCTTGTTGGCTCCTATAGTAATTTATCCATCTGATTTTACAGAAACCTATTCATTCTGTGGCTATTTCCATTCTACTATTCAATATCTTTTTATTGAATTTTTAATCTACTATGCCATTTCATACTTAATTTTTACTATTGTTTCTTGATTAAAAACTTCTGTCTCCTTTCATCAATATCTTTTCTTACCTCTTTGATAAACTTAATGTGATTTTTTTAAAGATTTTATTTATTTATCTGACAGAGAGAGATCACAAGTAGGCAGAGAGGCAGGCAGAGAGAGAGAGAGAGGGAAGCAGGATCCCTGCTGAGCAGAGAGCCCGATGTGGGACTCGATCCCAGGACCCTGAGATCATGACCTGAGCCGAAGACAGCGGCTTAACGCACTGAGCCACCCAGGTGCCCCTAATGTGCTGATTTTAAAAAATTATTTTCTTGAGACATTTCTACTTCTTGTGGAATATAGGTTTATTCAGATTTTTGTCTCTCTCTTAAAGGAGTTATATTCCTCAGAGATTTTATTCTTCCCTAGGATCTCATATTCCTTACCCAGCAATATACAGCCATAGGGAGAGATTGAAATCCAGACACTAACATGCCCCTTCTGATAAATTTAAGGCCTTTGTCCTGACACCCTGGGTTTCATTGTTCTTGGTTAACCAAACCCTCAACAAATGGCCCTGACCACCGAAAATCTCTCCGTATTCCTACCCGGGTACTGCTTCGTCTCTAAAGCTATGTCCCATGCTTATAATCGCTTAGACCTTGGAGTCCAAAGGAGGACAGGGGAGGTATGAAGGAAGGAATATGCAAGAGTTTGCTGGGCTACTTCTATAATCCACTCACTAATCTCAAACATTGTAGAGAACAATCCCTGACCTGCTCTTGGCAAATGTGGCCTATTTTCTGTCTCACGGTGACATGGGAGAGGACAATCGTTTCACCTAATAATGTGCACAGCACCAGGGTCTGCAAAAACACACAAATGCATGCCATGAAAAGGTCTTACCCTGCCGTGACCCCTAGAATTTCTTCCCTCTGGGTTGCTGCATCACCCTTCAATCAATCCTACCCTCTTTTCCTGAGGTTTCTTAGGATGTAACACTATGACTCCTGTTTCCATGGCATCAGTACATATGTAGCATTTACAGGGTTGACTTGAGAAGGAAATCAGAGGATTATGTTCGTTTGCTATCATGATGACACTAAAATCTACCCCAGGGTTTTCTTTTCTTTTCTTTTTAAGATTTAATTTATTTATTTGAGGGAGAGAAAGAGTGAGTGAGAGCATGAGATGGGAGAAGGTCAGGAGGAGAAGCAGACTCCTGGTGGAGCTGTGAGCCCACTGTGGGACTCAATCCCAGGACTCCGGAATCATGACCTGAGCCAAAGGCATTCACTTAACCAACTGAGCCACCCAGGTGCCCTCCTCAGGTTTTCCTAATAGATGCATTTCCTCCCATGTTGAAAAACTTTAATATTTGTCCACAATTTGGACATATTTGGACAAATATTTGGCTATCAGTTTATAAAAGATAGTGTTGCTTTTATTAAAAAACAAGGTCAAAATGCTTTTATAATTTCCTGAAATCAATGTTTTTAAAGAATATATATGTAATTCTTCAAGACATCTATAATAACATTATGCAGATTATATTATACTGATAGGGTCTCCTATATTTAAACATCTGTATTACTGGATATATCTTACTTGATAATGGTGGATCATTTTTTCATTTTTTAAAAATGTATCTCTTCATTTTTTTATTTAAGGCTTTCTTATCTACTTTTATAAGTGAAATCTCTATTATCTCAAAAAACTTTGAAGTTTTTATTTAAGTTCCAGCTAGCTAACATACAGTGTAGTATCAGTTTCAGGTGTACAATATAGTGATTTGGCACTTCCATACAACACCCAGTGCTTATCACAAGTGCCCTCCTTCATCCTCGTCACCTATTTAACCCATTCTTCCACCCATTTACCCTTTTTTAACCATCAGTTTGTTCTTTATAGTTAAGAGTCTGTTTCTTGGTTTGCCACTCTTTTTTTTATCTGCTTTGCTTGTTTTGTTCCATGTATGAGTGAAATCACATGGTATTTGTCTTTCTCTGACTGACTTACTTTGCTTAGCATATATAATACTCTCTAACTCCAACCACATTGTTGCAAATAGCAAGAGTTTCTTCTTTTTGATGGCTGAGTGATATTCTAATATATATATATATATATATATATATATATATATATATATATATATACATATACATACATACACACACACACACACACACACACACACACATACCACATCTTCTTTACCCATTCATCAGCTGATGGACACTTGGGCTGTTTCAGAGTTTGGCTATGGCAGACAATGCCACTATAAACATTAGGGTGCATGTATCCCTCTGAATTAGTATTTTTGTATTCTTTGGGGGAAATACCTACTAGAACAATTGCTGGATGATAGGGTAGTTCTATTTTTAACTTTTTGAAGAAACTCCATACTGTTTTCCAGTGTGTTGCATCAGTTTGCATTCCCACCAACCTTGTAAGAGAATTCCTTTTTGCCCACATCCTTACCAACACCTGTTGTTTCTTGTGTTAATTATAGCCATTCTGACAGGTGTGAGGTGATATCTAATTATATTGATTTGTATTTCCCTGATGATCAGTGATGCTGAGCATCTTTTCATGTGTCCATTGGCCATCTGTGTGTCTTCTTTAGAAAAGTTTCTATTCATGTCTTCTGCCCATTTTTTAACTGGATTACTTGTTTTTTGAGTGTTGAGTTTTGTAAGTTCTTTATAGATTTGGATACAAACCCTTTATCACACATGTTGTTGGCAAATATCTTCTCCCACTCTGTAGGATGTAGATTAATTTCTCATATTTAGTTCTCTAATCTGTTTGAATTTATTTTTGTGTATGGTGTGAGAAAATGGTCCAGTTTCATTGTTTTGTATGTTGGTATCCAGTTGCCCTGACACCATTTGTTGAAGAAACTATCTTTTTCCCATTGGATATTCTTCCTTGTTTTGCTGAAGATTAATACATCATATAGTTGTGGGTTCATTCCTAGGTTTTCTATTCATTTCCATTGATCTATGTGTCTACTTTGTGTCAGTACCATACTATTTGGTCACTGTTGCTTTGTAATATATCTTGAAAACTACAAAACACTGAGGAAAGAAATTGAAGAGAATACAAAGAAGTGGAAATATATTCCATGCTCATGGATTTGAAGAACAAATATTGTTAAAATTCCTATACTACCCAAAGCAACCTACACATTTAATGCAATATCTATCAAAACACCAACAGCATTTTTCACAGAACTAGAACAAATAATCTCAAAATATGTATGGACCCACAAAAGACCCCGAATGCCCAAAGCAACCTGGAAAAAGAAAAGAAAAGCTGGAGGCATTACAATTTGGAACTTTTGGTTATATTTTCAAATTGTCTTGATGGAGTGTTATTTTATTTAAGAAACTGTCACATTTTCTTATAAGAATAAGAGACAGCATCCTATATCAATCCCTTGAATGTTGAAGGAATTAACCAGTTAATGTATCTATGGAATGGACTATATGAAATATCCAATATTCAATTAGTTTCAACCTAGAAAAACAGACATTTCATATGGCTTCACCCATGAATGTTAGGAAGAACACTCCTTAAAGTAATTCTAAGCAACTTTTTACTTCACTAGGAGTAAACATTGATATACCGGTATTACTATTTTGATTAAGTGGAAAAGTATTCTTAATTTCTCTCCCAAACCTACCACACACATTTGGAATGATATACAGATGTATACTTTAAGAACAATTCTAGAAAAAATTTTTAAAAATCCCTTTATTTACTAATTTTCCAGCCTGTGATGTTCTAGACAAAGAGAGCAAAATTAGTTTTATCTATTGCTTGCCTTATTCATTCTGGCCTTTCTTTCAAGGCAAAGTACATGGGAAAAACAAAACAAAAACAGTGAACCAAGAACTCATGGGAGAGTCTTTTAAGTTCATTTTCTGGGTGAATGCTTCTCTATCCGACCACCAGAACAGAGGAGCTTCTAGGAAGTTAGAGAATTGAAAAATAAGGAAAAAGAATGAGTCATAAGAGGGCCTTATCATTTTACTAAGAGGGAGATTCGATAAAGAACTTGGAAAACCACTGCAGCTTCTTATATACATGCAATTATCACGGAGTATTTTATTTCTCAAATTAAGCATGCACTATAATTATTTCGTGGGGCTATGAAATTCTTCTAAAAATAAAGATTCTTAAAATGCTACAGGTCATGTTAATGTAAAGAGTTTGTCTTAAAATTAAACTGTATGATAGAAATTTGGGGATTTTAATAAAGAAGTCCCTTTGGATTGAGTCCAATATAGACCTTCCACAAAAAATATTCTGTTTTAAAAGCAAAAGATAGAACATATGCTTCCAGGGCAAAAATACTGAAAATTAATTGTGATCCTGTATCAACCTGTTAACAATTGGCTCTTTGTATGTAGAAAACAATTTTAAAAGGTAAGCTAGTGGAGAGAATTAAGTATTCACCTACTGTACCTTCAGAAAACACGTTTCAGAATGTACTCACTGATTCTAGGATTGTTTGGGCTCTTCAGACACAAGCTTGTGTTTCAGAAATCTTCCTCCCCATTGACTCTGTCCTTGCTCTTCCTGTGATCATGATGGCTTCCAGTTCTCCTGCTCTGAGAATCCAAATCTATTGCTTCTTTCATGACCTGTTTCAAAGCTCATCTTTTAAAGAAGGATCTTCTAAATATTCTGCAACTCTACTTCTCACTCTATTGACTACTCTCAGGTAGGAGAGTGGATAGTACTCCCAGGAAAGTGAGCTACAGCCTCTCAAGTCCACCAGACTCTCTCTCATTCCTTAAATTTTCATTATTAAAGACTCTTCTTGTGTGTCATACATTACCCTCTCCTTGATATCCTTATTTTAAAATACAAGACTCTGCAGGGAAGGGCTAATATTAGACCCCTAATACTGTAGTATGATTAAGATTAGACTATATCCCTTTCGCTCAGAGTTCTTAGCAGAGTTCTAAGTACCTAGAACAGAAAATGGATGATGAAAAAAAAAAAAAAAAAGAAAGAGAATGTCTATAGTGAGAGCAGCTCACCATTTTTTCTTTAGCTCTCCTAATTTAGCACATTAACTATATTTTGGTTTAGTGTCAAAGGTAAGATTCTGGGGATATAGCAAAATTGCCTAGATTCAAAACCAGGTGCTACCACTTACTGTATTTGTAATACTGGGAAAAGTATTTCATTTTCCTATTTCTTGGTTTTCTCATTTGTAGACTGAAAACAATGTACCTACCTTGTTGTGAGCCTTACATGAGATACTGCATATAAATTCTTAGAACAGTGGGTGGTACAGAATAAACAGGCAATATTATCTTTCTTTGCTTTTATCTGCCTTGTCTCATGCAATATGTGCAGCTCCAAGGCCTAGGATTCTGATGTTTTAATGGATTCACAATTGAAATCTGCACTTGCTTCTCTCTTTATATCATAATAATCCATACCTTTGTCAATAAGTAGGTTGGCAATTGCCTGGGACACCTGTCCTGCCTCTTCATGAACACGTTTTCCTGAAGACAAAGCTCTTTGTTAAGTCACAGCCTGGTTGTTATTAGCTTAGAACAGTGGGAAACTTGAAAATACAGAGTTCTTAATTTACCACTACATCTCAGTGCCTTGTGTAGCATCTGGAAAATGATGACCATGGGAAATACTAGCTGGACTGAAAATATACTATTGTGATAATAATAGTAACACTTGGGGTTTACCCTGATATGTTAGTTTGATAATGCATCTCTCTGATAAACTGGAAGTAGTCTATATACCTTGTCAACTATATGATATTATACTTGTTTCACATAGTTTTGAATTGGAAAATTATCCCCATTTAGAACTAAAAAGACATTTACTAAAATGCCACTAGGTGCTCGGCCCAGTGTTGGAAAATTACAAAAAAAGAAGACACAGTTCCAACTCTGTCCCATCTCCCTCTCTTAAGGACAGCTGGGGTTTCCATTCCTTAAGTACAACATTTCCCCTCTTTGCTCTGTGGCCCACTCTCAATTCTCCATGTCATGTCCTTTTATAGTAAGAATGACTCCATAATCACATATACAGGTTTTATTCACACTTGATTGCAAAACTTACCAAGACTTTTCTTAACACTGCTGATCTTACTTTTTTACCCTGAATTGCAATAGCTTAATAATGCTTGCAGTGTACTTTGCAATAATCATAATATTTCATTTTAATCAGTGACAAAGATAAAAACAAACCATATTATCTTATCTTTAAATTGTGTGATGTTATACATTCTCTAAATAACAGGGCTGTCCATGCTTTGGCCACTTTCCTATACCAAACATGTGCTAAAAAGTTGTATTTATATATTTATTTGGTTGTATTTAATAGTTGTATAAATATGCATTTACTCTGAGCTTTTCCTGGTACCTTCTTTAGGGTTACATGGAACTCTTTAGTTTTCCTTTGTGGTTAAGTACACATTTTTTTGAAATCTGAGTTCATAAGAAAATCTTCTTCCCAGAAGCCACATACGCCAAATAATCTTTCCGCTATCTTCTCACTGGAATGGCATTTATCTCCCAAGGTTCTCCTCATTTTCTGATCACCAGCCACTGAAGGACAGCACAGTTTATCCAATAGAGTACGGACTCTGAGTTTCTAAGTTCCTGCATTAATAACTAGTTTCTATTACATAGTTATTAATCTCTGAGTTATTATTTCTCCATCTGAAAAATGGGGCTAGTAAATCCTCCATGAATTGGATTTTAAGAAGCCTCAAGGAGATGATGGCTGCAGAATGCCTGGAAGAGTTTGATGAATGTTAACTCTTCTATCCCCATTTTGCTGACAGGATTAAAGGCCAGAATAACCATTCCCCTGTGGATTCTTCTGGCTCTTCAGGCATAAAAGAGACTTCTGGGTACATCAAGAATGTATTAACTGTTCAGCATTTAGAAGAAAGACACTGCCAACAGAAGACTAATTTCAATTCAAAAAGCATTTTGCTAGAATCTAAGGGGGATTCAAAGATGAGAAATATAAGGTTTCTGACACTAATAGCCTGAATACTTGAGTTATAATCTATATTAGGAAAGCATCAGTTGTATCCTCTCTCTCTCTCTGAGCACTCTGTGGTATCTCTCAGCAACATCATTTACTTTACTTCTTCTCTTATTTGTCAACAACCTTTTTAATATACTGTTTAACACATCATTATATTTTTAATGCACAATCCGCTTTGTACATTAGATCTCTTTAAGACAGAGATCATCTCCTTTTCCACTGCTATTCTACATCCCTAAGACTCATCCCCACCAAACTTTAGTGCTATCCATGTATGGACTTCGCTTATGTAAAACTGACTGTATTAATCAAATACCACATGCTGAGTGGTTCATGTCAAAACCCCAAAAGATTATGTAGATTCTGTAAGGTTAAATAGGTGCATAAGGTAAATGCCATGTACTGATAAAGAAGGAGACAAAAATGTTTCTAAAAGAAGATGGAATCAGTAGCACAGGCCTAGAAACCACAACAAGTGGGGAAGGGTAGCTAAGAATAAGGGGTGAATTTTAAAGTTGAATAGAAGAGCAAACAGCTAGGCCAGCAGGCTCAGAGATGAACCAAAGAAAACAGTGTCATTACAAGTTGAGGTCTCAGGGGAATTATGAAGTCAGAAGGAAATGGAAACACTGGAGTCAGAATTGGTCGGAGGACTCAAGGAAATCAAGATATTTAAGCAAATCAGATACTTTCTGTGGTAGCCTTGCTCTGTCCAGTTTTTAAGGTGTACTCTTACTCCAGAGTGACTGAGTACTCACATGATTCCTGACAAGCCCAGCTGAAGTTACGAATACTGCTCAGGAACTATCTATAGCACTTCTGAGAATCGCAGTTCAGTGTCCCATCCTATATCTTAGGTTGTAATTCACCTTCCTCCACAAATTTCCAATTTAAGACTTGCTTGATCAGTTTGCCACACATATTTTTCTCTCAAGCTGATGTGAGCTAATAATATGGTACAATTGTTAAGCAAGTGAACATAATTGCATATACTTTTAATATTAATATAAATTTACAGTCCAGATAATAGAACTCCTGGAGCTTATGGTTTTCAAGACTCATTTCAAGTACTTCGTGAAATTTGGGGCTGTGCTTTTAAGCTTTGAAACACTGAAAAAGGACAACAAGAATAGTAAATGTTCTACAGATTTTTTTTTTTTTTTGGAATTGAAATGTCTGATGAACCTGGTTTTTACTGAAAAATACTAAAAGAAGAGATGCTAGATGATCCTTGGTATTTGAAATATTCACATGTTAATAGGATAGATTCTGTGGCAAAAGTAGGAAATATGGAAAAATATTATAAGAAGAAATCAGAAGCCCCTATGTTGGCAACAGAGGTGTCAAAACTATAAAGCAAAGGCTGATGCCGTGAGATAGCATGCATTCTTTTTAGCCTTCAGTTCAACATCACTCCTTATACCTTTCATATAGGCCTTCAGTAGAGGCCAGGTGCTGAACTAAAATAAGACATTTTGATTTCCCGTTTCCTATTCTTATTACCTTTGATCTTAGCTATTATTTCAGTCTTTGCCCTGCTCTTCATATCTGAAGCAATTTGGGGTATTTTGTTTTCTTCCCAGCTACCATCTTCTCTCTCCTTGATAATGATTATTTATCCCTCAGGCTACTCCAGGTTTGACCTATCAACTCCGTCACCACTCCCCTACAATTGGCATTTGGTGTTCAAGCAGAAACAAAAACAAAAACAAAAACTATCAGAAATTATGTTTTTTAAAAAAAACCTGCATCAAGCAAGAAATTAAATACTGAAGATTTGTGTCTCCTTCCAAAGTTAAGACATAAAGTCTTATTAAACACTAAAATTATTGCCAAATCCAGAGAAACAAATTTCTTTCATCTGGGAGAATAACTGAGGAGAAAATCTTTACATTTTTAGTTGTTTTTGCTTTTACGTTTTTAAAATATTTTGTTTATTTATTCATGAGACAGAGAAAGAGAGAGGCTGAGGGAGAAGGCTCCCAGCAGAGCAGGGAGCCCAATGCCGGAGCAGATTCCAGGACCCCGAGACCATGACCTAGCTATAGGCAGACACTTAACAACTGAGCCACCCAGGTGCCCCATTTTTAGTTGTTTTAACCCAAGTAAAACTATGTTCTTTGTGTAATTACTGTGAATAGCAACTATGGAGGGAATAGATGAAAAAAAAAATACCAAGTAGATTAGGTTTTTACTGACAGCGCAGTGATTCCACAGAGGCTGGACAGCACTGAGCAGGGGTTTTCTGTCTCATTTTGCATTCATTTTCAGGTAAAACACAAGCAATTTATAAGTGATATTTAAAGTAAGGGCTGTCAGTAAAATACACCACTATGCCCTCACTCATTCCCTCGCTTTCTTCTGGGCTTTCTTCAGTGGGGAGAATGGGATGGAAACAGAACGAATATATACACACTGCATTCAGTCCTGGACACGAGGGTTGTTTCTACCACATGGGTTGGTGGAAGTAAATCAAGGTCTTAGCTTTGTGCCAGTTCAGACACCACTGAACTACCACCCTGAAACGTCTGGTTATCCTTACGGGCACTGGTAAGATCAGGAAAATCTAGGGTTCAAGAAGAAAGCTGTAGCGACCCTGAGATGAAGCCAAGCTGGCAGAGCTAGGCAGGGAGGAGGAAGACCAACCTTTACTTAGCGGCCTCCAGAGCGCTCGACGTGCCCAAGTTCACTTCTAGATGTTCTGGCTCATCCCCTGGGAGGGCTGACGTCCTGTGAGCAGGCTGCACCGACAGAACGGAAGTTCAAAGCGAAGTACAGCTCCTTGCCCCCCGCTGCCGTGGGGAAGAGAGCCTAGGCGACAGAGTACCTGCCGGGATGCTGGGCGCGCGGGGCCTGCCGGGATGCTGGGCGCGCGGGGCCTGCCGGGATGCTGGGCGCGCGGGGCCTGCCGGGATGCTGGGTGTGCGGGGCCTGCTGGGATGTGGAGGTGGGTTTGCGTGGCTGGTCTTTGAAGCGGCCAGGCTATGGCCCGCTCCCTGGATCACGTCTTTTTTGGTGACTTGGCATCAGGTGGGGCCACATTTACGCCACGTCGGCTGGACAGGCCCTCATTTCACCCAGCGTGTGCGTGGAGGCTGCAGAGCCAGGCCAGCTCCATTGGCCCTGCGGGTAGGCTTCCGCAGGCTGGGGACTGAGGCAGGGGCCACACCTCGACTGACTACTACTGGATGAAAGAAACCTCGACGCTCGTGGACTCGTGGGGTCTGAGAGCAGGGTCATGCGAAACAGAGATTTATGCCACAGATTTCACCGAAGCTTCTGTGGAATTTTTGGGAGGGGGGGGGAGCCTAGGTCTCCAAAGCTGCACCGTGCCTCTGAGTCCCTAGCGAAGGTGACTGTGCGAGGACTTTGAAGCTGTCCTCAGTGGTGCTGAAACAAGCTGTTTGGAGCCCCGAGACAGCTACTGATCCACATCCTGCTCTGGACCGTGGGCTGTGGAGGAGGCATTTTGTATAGTTCTGGTCTCTTCTCGAAACTCTTGGATAACACCAAATTCACATGCTGGGACAGAAATACCCAGACAGTTGGCGGGTAGTGTAGACTGAGCAACAGTGACAACAGGAGCGTCCCGTGAGGGTAGCTCAGCCACGCCCTCCACTACCTCTGTACATACTTTATCCTCTTCAAAAGGGCTTTTAGAAAGCACTACGTATCTGGAAAAGCACTTGGCACTTCTTGGTCATAACGTACCAATCTGTAGGATGTGATGGGAATATAAAAAGTTGGAGAAGAAATGAAAATGATTGAAGAGGGTACCCTTCAATTTTAAGGAACGAGATAAGCCAAAGTAAGCAAGGTGAGTCCGAGAAACAAAGTGCACAAAGAACAGGACCCATCCCAGTCTCCTCTGAAACTTTTTGCTTCTATGCTCAAAGAAAACACAATTGGCCAAACCAAACTCCCGTGCCAGTAGTGGAAAATCCCTGTATACCCTCTGACTCCTGATAAATTTACTATCTAATCTAATCTACTGTTCACCAGAATCCTTTCTCATAACAGTGGATTAACACAGTTTCTTTCTATGTTATATATGGTATATACTGGATTCTTACAGTTGGGTAAGCTGGAAAAAAGAAAGTGTTATTAAGAAAATCATAACAGAAAATACATTGACAGCACTGTATCTATCAAACAAATTCCACACGGGAGTGGACATTCATGGGTCAAACCCGCATTGTTAAGGGTCAACTATATTAGTCTTTGTATTGTATGTGTTCATGGGACATTTGACTTCTTACAGCCATTCATATGAATTTATCCTGTAGTATTTACCAAGGGCAGAGAGTTAGGAACCAATTATAGTGGCAGTTTCTTGTCATACCTATTCTACTTTTTCTGTGTTTAGCTTTCTTTGTTATTGTTACTTTTGTTTTGCATATATGTGTAGCCAACGGGGACATAAATGTGTGTACATATATCTGAGTGATTCATCTGCTAGAACTGCTAGAATTACATTGTTTGTTTTTTTATTTTACTTTATATATTTTTTAAGATTTTATTTATTTATTGACAGAGAAAGAGACAGGGAGAGAGGGAACACAAGCAGGGAGAAGGCTTCCCGCTGAGCAGGGAGCCGGAGGAGACAAAGCTTGATCCCAGGACTTTGGGATCATGATCTAAGTGGAAGGCAAACACCTAATGGCTGAGGCACCCAGGCACCCCAGAACTACATTTTTTTAAATGAAACAATTATCTGTGTGATTAGCATTTGGCTTTAATCAGGTGATGAGAAATTAGATAAATATTTCAGAAAAGCCTGTATTTTGAACTTTTACCCTTAGGAGTAGAGAGGAAGCCTTTTATTATTGATATATACTTCCAAATGCATGAAGGATGGTTATATACCTCGCATCCACCTGTTTATTCACTGTTTATGATTCTTTCTCTTCACATGGGCTCTAAATAAGTGTTTCCTCTTGCTAGCTTACTTTCTTGAACAACTCTTGAGCACAGAGGAAAACGTTATATTGAACTGAAAATGCATGAACTGATCAATAATATTGGATACCATATGTAGTTCTTTTAAGATACATTTGGCACAAAATTTTTGGTTCTGTCCTGTTCTTCATTTTAAGTTTCCTCAGTGTCTTTTTTTATTTATAATACCTCTTATCCGCAAAAGTCTTAGCCAACTTAGAAAATGAGTAATAGGTAAGGCAAGTAGAAATTCTCAGAAAAAGTCCTGCATTTTTCACAGATTAAAAACATGACTGTCTTTAGTAATTTAAAAAGTACACCCCACTGGCTGAGAAAAATAATTTAAATGATGGCCTCAAGCATGTTTAGACATTGGAACATGAGGCAAGTTTTAAGGAATTGCAAAATAGCTCTTAAATTTTTATTTTTATTTTTACAAAGTTTTTTTTTTTTTTTTCTAATTAAATACTCCCTGTCCTGCACCCCATTCCACCTCATTTTCAGAATGTTCTCTTGTAGTGATGGTTAGCAGTACACTTACATATGGCCAAGGGGCTAAGAAAATATTCCACTGGGGTTTTAGGAGCTTAATCTGTGGCATAAATCTCTGTTCTCAGGCCTCTGCTCTCAGACCCCACAGAGCTGTCAAGTGGTGCTGGAGGGCAGTAGGACTTAGTTATAAGTTTTAACTTTTATAGCATTTCACATGACTCTAAGACAATTGTTTTCCACTGGATTTCAGATGAAGCTGTTAGTTCCTCAGGAGTCCCCCATCTGGGTTTCCATTAATCTTAGAAACAGGCTCAAATCCTTTCACACTCACATGCTTTGTCTGCATCTGTAACAGGGCGATGGTGGATGGAACAAATTACTATCTTATTGTTTTCTGGTATCCTTACTCATGACAAAATCTTCCATAAAGGATGGTACCTTGTGGGTGGGATTTGTAAAAAGGGCAAAACAGGAATGGCTTAAAGAGATTAAAACATGCACATTTGGTTTTGTATTAAAATATGTTTTTCTAGAAAGACCTTCATGCGTATGTAGGGGAGGCAGTGGGGAGTTAGCTCTGTGTTAAAATAAGGATCAGTGAGATTAATTTACACGGAGAGAAATTCACTTTTATAGGTATACAGCTCGATGCATTTTTAAATAAGGTATATCTTATGTAAAGCAAAATCCATGCATTTTTAGTGAATAGTACAAGTTTTTACAAATGTGAACAAGCATGTAGCTATGGCTGAAATCAAGATATATAATATTTTTATCTTTCTTATGCTCCTTTGTGGTCAGTTCTCTTCTCTCTACTGCCACTGATCTGATTCCTCTTTCTTTTTGTGTCTAGCTTCTTTCCTTTAACATGATGATTTTGAGATTCACCCATGATTTTACATGAATCAATAGTTTATTCCCTACTATGTTTGAGTATGATTCCATTGTATGGATATATACATGCATTCGCTATTGTATGGGTATATCACAACTTGTTCACTCGCTATAGATACATTTTGAGTTACTCCTAATTTTTAGTTATTATCAAGAAAGCTACTATAAACATTCACATATATGTCTGTGTGTAGATAAATGTTTTCATTTACCTTATAGAAAACACCGAGAAGTGGGGTTAGTGGATTGTATAATTGTGTATTTAACATTATAGTAGACTTCCAAGCTGTTTCAGTGTAGCTGAAGCATTATTGTATTCCCACCAGCAAAGTAGGAATATTAAAATTGCTCTAAATCTTCATCAGTACTTGGATTTTTGGATTTGGTTTTCAGGTTTTTCTATTTTGTTTTGTTTTGGTTTTTTTTTGTTTTTTGCTATTGTTGTTATTCTCTGTGTGTAGTGATATCACACTAACTTTTCAATTAGAATTTGCTTAATGACTAATGATGCTTTATATATGTGTATGTGCATCTATATATAATGATGATATATATCTAGGTATATATTTAGGGTGAGTGTTATAATGTATGTTCTGTCTTCTATAATGAGGATAATCCCACTTTGGGGAATTGAGTTTGACATTGTGGGAAAGGGAACTTTTGGAATCAGGCAGATAACGGTTTGAATTCTGACTAGTACAGAACTTGTGCTTCTGTTTCCTCATTTATTAGGTGGCAATAATAATACCAGTCTCCTACAGATATTGGGAGTATTACATAAACCAATGTATCTAATGCAGCTAGCAGAATGCTGCAGTTCCTTTTCCCTCTGGGACAATGTTGGCCTTAACATGTGTGAATCTTCTGCAAAAATATCCTCCAGAGAGGTCTGATGTCTGAAACTCCGAGAGTCAAAACTTCATCGTTTCTATGTCCTATGTGGAAGGGAAGGCCTTGGTAGGGTGAGGGGAAGTAAATAGTAACCCCACAAAGGGTCAGTTAGTCCTCTGGGCTGTTCTGTATCATTCAACTCACGACTTCACCATTGTCCTGCTTTTTAATTACATGGGGAAATGGCCTCTCCTCTCACTAGACCATGTACTTCACAGGGATAGGGACTATGTGTTATTCACCTCTGTATCTCTCTTCTTAAATGCTGTGTCTAGTTAGAGGTCACCTGGTACCTTAGTAGTGTTTTACCTGCAGCCTGAAGATTGGAAACACCATTTCTCCTTGTATAAGGAAACAGTGGTTTGACATGGGACTGACAGCAGCCAGTGTTTGGACAATCAAGTTCGTGTTTTGTCTGAGGGTGAAGGTTTAGTGTCAGGGTTACATTCTCTCTAGCCGGTGTTTATGCACTCAGCTTGGCAAGCTTAGCTGGAGAGTTCCAGTAGTCTGTGGGATGGTATGTATTTCTCCCTCTTCTTGCTTGAGCCAAGAGCACACATAGTCTTTCTGCCCCCAAACTCAAGTAGTCCAGGTATTCCAAGGAAAGCTGTCCTCTGAGACACCAGAAAGAAACTGACTCAAATCCTAAACCACATACAAAGCCTGGATTTTGTTGGTTCATTTTGATTTATGGATTATCTATACCTTATGTGCTCGTCCTTTGTCAAACCCAGCCTATTTCCTTTATTTCCACAGAGAAGCAAACAAAATAAAAAACCACAAGCCTAAATCCACCACATTAATATCCCAGCAACACAAACCACTTTAGAGTAAATATTAGACATCTCCATGCTCACAAAAAAATCCTTGGGTTTTCAAATTCAGTCCAACATCCTGATATTTGCCTAGATTTCTTTCTTCTACCTTTCTATCTTGAGTAAACTAAATAAAACAGCAAAACCTTCTCTTTTAAAAACCAAAAAAAGTGTTTCTATTTTCTTATAAATGGCATTACATTCCTCTCTTCTTACTTGTAAATACAATTTCCCCTTCATGGTTCTGATTCTAACCTTCGTCATGTTTTTTCAGACTTTCCTATAGCCCCTTCTTCACATCCTTTTAAAACTACTAGGTGTCTTTTGAAAGTATAGATACAGTCAGACAGTTTTTGCAGGAAGAGAAAAGGCCTCATATCCCTCATTTTTAAAATAAGTTTCTTGCTATTACTATCTAAGAGCCTTCATAATCTGGCTACAAATTAACTTTTTCCAATGAACTTTATTTTTAATTTAATTTTATTTTTTCAGTGTTCCAAGATTCATTGTTTATGCACCACACCCAGTGCTCCATGCAATACGTGCCCTCCTTAATACCCACCACCAGGCTCACCCAAACCCCCACCGTCCTCTCCTCCAAAACCCTCAGTTTGTTTCTCAGAGTCCACAGACTCTTATGGTTTCTCTTTCCCTCTGATTTCCCCCAACTCACTTCTCCTTTTCTTCTCCTAATGTCCTCCATGTTATTCCTTATGCTCCACGTGTAAGTGAAACCATATGATAATTGACTTTCTCTGCTTGACTTATTTCATTCAGCATAATCTCCTCCAGTCCTGTCCATGTTGATACAAAAGTTGGGTATTCATCCTTTCTGATGGAGACGTTAATATTCCATTGTATATATGCACCATATCTGATTCATTTGTTTGTGGAAAGAGCCAAAATGCCTCCAATGAACTTTTCAACTTAAATATGTGAAAATGATTGAAAACTCTTTGTTTCTTTTTTTTTCTCTTCTTCTTCTTCTTCTTCTTCTTCTTCTTCTTCTTCTTCTTCTTCTTCTTCTTCTTCTTCTTTTTAAGATTTTATTGATTTACTTGAAAGAGAGTGAGAGAGAGAGCATGATAGGGGAGAAGGTCAGAGGAAGAAACAGACTCCCTGCTCCCAGGACTCTAGGATCATGACCTGAGCCAAAGGCAATCACTTAATCAACTGAGCCACCCAGGTGCCCTCTTTATGTTTCTAAGCTACTTCCATTTGTGAGTTCAAGACCAACATTTCCAAATGCCTTAGAGCTATTCCTCATGGATGTCTCTTACAAACACTTCAAAATCAAAATGTCCCAAGTCAAATTGATTATTTTTGTTATTGTATCTTCCTTAAACAATCCTCTGAGGATTAGTAAATGATAGCCATGTTGTAAAAAAGAAAAAAAAAGAGGTAAAACTTAACAACACATAGAGTTTGCTTTCTAACAGCCTTGGCATGAATGGCTATGGGAATTGAAGGAAATTATGATATTATTAACTAGAATATGTCTTGTATCTTGCATATTTTGGGTGGGAAGAGTTGCCTGATTAAGCAGATTTTAAGTTTTGATTGATTGATTGATTGATTGACATATAATTTGCCAGTTAATGCTGGGTCTAACTTGGAAGCATCACTTGAGTGACCTTTCTAAATTGTGAAAAGAACAGGCAAGTTGTTACACAGATATTGTAGCTTGACAAATAATATGTTTCTCAATACTCCTTTTATTCAGAGCTGGTTGCTGGGAAGGGGTGAGTATGAATTTGCGGAGAGACCAAAGGACCTCCAGGAAACAAATGGTTTGAGACCACAACTCCTTCTGTTATGAGTTTCTATATTATTAGATATTTGAGTTTCTCATATTATCATATATCTCATAATATATTATCTCATATATCATGAGATATATTATCTCATATTATGAGATATATGAGTTTCTATATTATTAGATATTTGCTGAATGATTTTCAAAGTATGCAAATGAAATTCATCAACCAGAAATGCTTTCCCATGTGCCTCACCCCTCCCCAACCTAAAAGAATGACAAAGGGAGGTCTTGGGATGAAAGTATGGACTGAAGGCTGGACTGAAAGCAGGAGCCTACTGTGTCTGTTGTGTGAAGAGGTTGGTCTGAATGCAGCCTGTGATTGAATTCTGACTCCTGTGATCCAGTTAGGGTAGCTGGCATACTGGGTGTGTCTCACAACGGTGGCTTAGCCTTAGGTACAATGGGAATATAAATTAATGAGGTAACATTCATTAGTGATTAAGCAGAAGGAGTCTTCAGCTGGATTGCTGAATTCGAAACCTATTTTGGGCATGTTACTTGTCCATGCTTCAGTTGATCTTCCTATAATACAAAGATAGTAATATTACAAATTTCCTAGGATTCTTAGGAGGATTAATAAGTTAATATTTGTAAAGTATTTAGAATGATCTCTTTTACAGATAATAAGTGCTATATAAATGTGTTTGTTAAATAAGATGAAATCTCAGGAAGTCAATGGCATAGCAACTTAAAATATGACAGTGGTCAAACTGCCCTCTCTTTAAGAACTAGTTTGTCTTGTAAGGATTTAGTAACTTTAGTTACTTAATAAATAGTACACATTTTTCCTAAAATAGTTTCATTTTTAATTTTGTTTCCTTGTGTGTTCATGGATATTTTAAAAATTAGAATACATAATAGCACTAATGTTTTATTTAAAAATCCATAACTGAGTATCCTCTGACAATTCAAACAAGTTTTCCCAGTAATGGCTTCTAAAACAATTCTATAAATGTAAATGCAGATGTTTGGGTACTATAACATAAAGCTATGTCTTTGGGCTTGTGTGTATAAGTAGTCCGATACATGTAAGTCTGGCAAGTTGTGATTCCTGTTTTTAATCAACACCAATATGGAAAAGTGGACTGTTTTCAGAGACCTACTCCATTGGAAATGACATATCACGTTCATTTCTCTGTCTTGTTTTGTGTCCTGAAACTGGGCATTGTCCCATTTTGTTAACCTCAGAGAGTCTATCAGACATTTGGTCATCCCCCTTCACTAAAACTAAAAATTACTTTTCATTAAAAAAAAAAAAAAAGGATAGTTGACCCCTCCCAGTAACCATGAAGAAATCACAACACCAAGGACATAAACAGCATTAGCAAATTCAAACAGTGTTTCCTTTAATTGCTTCAGGCATCTGAAAGACTAAAAGAACTATTATATTCTTAGACAAGGTTAGCCTTTGTAGGAAAACCAGAGACTTTAAAACTCATTAGATTTCTGCATTTGGTAATAGTTCTCAGCAGATCATTGTTATAAAATAGAGTATCTTTTACACCTGAAACATAAATTTAATGACACATTATTTTTGTAAAACATGAGTGCTTTATCTAAATTATAGCAGAAACTTCTATTATTTCACTTGTCCACTGGTCACTTATTTAACAAATCAAATCTTTGGAATATGAACAAAAATCTGAAATTAAACAAAAAGGTGGTTAATAACACAGTCCATATGCTTTTTTCAGGTTCCCACTTAGCGTCTATTTAGTCCCGCTTTGAATCCCGTTCCAACAAGTTTGAGAGCCTGGTTTCTTAACCCATGTAGATTAGAGTTTGTGTACTTTGGGAAGGTAAGGTCAGAAGGTTTAAGTAAAGTCAGGTTGGCACCCGACTGGGCTTAACAATGCAGGACAAACATAAAAGATACGTAATTATCATATGGTTTTGCTTATTTGTGGAGCATAAGGAATAACACAAAGGATATGGGGAGATGGAGAGGAGAAGTGAGATGGGGGAAACTGGAAGGGGAGAGGAGTCATGAGAGACTGTGGTCTTTAAGAAACAAACTGAGGGTTTTGGAAGGATGGGTGAACCTGGTGGTGGGTATCAAGGAGGGCATGTATTGCATGGAGCACTGGGTGTGGTGCATAAACAATGAATTGTGGAACACTGAAAAGAAATTAAAAAAAAAAACAAAAAAAAAAACAGATACAGCATCTCACAAAAAAGCATGAGGACATTGAACTTAAGAGCAATTAGCCATTTATCCTTCAATAAAACCTAAAAATACCAAACACCAAACTAATATTTTTTTCTGAGTCATTAAAAATAAGTTAAATTATGCTTAGAATAATTTTGACACATTTTAGAAAGTTTCCAAGAAAAAATATTTGGGGAGGGAGTGATTTAAAGCGGTGAACTCATGTAAGTGAAAAACCCACTTATATTCAAAACCTCATTCTCTGTACGTCTCTTGTATCTGCGGTTCTAATCTATAATCATACAAAATACATTATCCAGTGTCTCCTTAATATTAATCCCCATTTTTAAGTTAGAAAATTTGGGAAAAGATTTATACCGTATGGAATATTTTGACAGAATAAGCTGTATTCTAGTCTAAGAGTTCCTGAAGTTATTTTGGAAAGATTCCACTTATCTAGAATTTCATCTATTTTCAGTGCCTCTTCAAGAAGATGAACATGCTTCTCCTCTTCTTCTACCACCTTCTTCATTTTGCAACTAACACATAGTTGAGAGACTCCAGGTAGTGCTTTATTCTTTCTTGAAGTCTACCCTTGTTTGACAGAAAAAAAAAATTTTTTTTTTTTTTAAAAGGCACAGCTTAAGAGAGAGACAGCTAGAAGCATGAGAACTGAAAAGGAAGCCAACTTCTGCCCTTCCTAGGATGTACCAGAAAGAAAGATGTGAAAGAAGTGATGACAATGTGAGACTTTTGCCAATTGAAACCAGATTTCAAAGATTATGCCTCAATGATATAAATAGGTGCTGAGATGCCCAATTTTGTATAGTTGAGGAAAACTCCAGAAATTCAGTATCTAGCCTATCTCCGACTAATAGAGGTGGCGTGTTTCGCCCACTGGTATACATTTTAACAAATAGTGTTCCCAAAAGTTCAAGGGCAAGACAATGCAAACTAGTGTTGTATTCATTATCATTGCTCTACCTTCTCATAAATGTCCTTATGACATCTAGGTAGTGTTTTTTCTCCTAGACTTAGTTACAGCCTTTAGAACATAAACAAACATCAGTAGACAGAGTAAACTCATTTTACTTGGTAAAACTTAAAATTGTCCTTGCCTCAAGATATGAAAATATCTTATACAAAGCGTTTGATTCCTCACCGATTGTATTTATAGTTATTAATCTCACCCACTCCTAAGTACTTCTGAACAAGAGTCATCAAACTAACCCTTTGTGCACACTGTGTGAAATGGTAATCACACATCCTCTCACCATCGTCTTTTTTAAT
Organism: Meles meles; assembly: GCF_922984935.1. Classification (NCBI taxonomy): domain Eukaryota; kingdom Metazoa; phylum Chordata; class Mammalia; order Carnivora; family Mustelidae; genus Meles; species Meles meles. The sequence goes on from NC_060075.1 coordinate 106,617,421, forward strand.
GTACTTGGAGAAAACGTAAATTATGATTTGAATAGAAAAGACCTGTGGCATTTAGTCTCATTCATTTACATTCTGAAACATGATTTTGATTTGAGTTCTCATTATTTTGTTAATGTTTCTTGTTTATGTGGCTTTTTGTTGTTTTGAGCCAAACTTAAGGATATTTTTAGGCATTTACAACTGATTTGTTGGTGATGGTTTAAATTTGATTGCAGGGAGTCTGAATGAAAATTTCTAATTAGAATTTTTATGAAGTGTATATTCAATTATAATTTGATTATAATTGTAATGTCTTTAACCTTTAATAGCACAAACCACCAGCATAAGAAGCACGTTTTACATCATGGAGTCATGGAGTAGACTGTAGAGTTTTATTAGCACAAGCCTTGGGTAAAACTGGCATAGGTGACATTTGGCTTTGCTATTCATAACCTCATCTTTTTTTTTTTTTTTCTTTCTCTGAAACGTGGTACAGCTGGTATTCCTTCTGGCCTCGAGCACCCCTGTGTGCTCTCTTTCCTTCTATCGACCCATACTTGCTGCCTTAGGAAATGTCTGATTTTAGTTTTCATCTCTTTGTATGAATTTAGGTCTACGTGTTACTCATATTGTGGAGGCAAAATTGATTGATTGGTCTCCTACTTAAAGTATTTCAGGTATAACTGAAGGTGGGAGAGGAGGCAGAGGGCCTTCCCAGTGACCTAGGGGTAAGGTCAGCCTTGATGACAGGAGCTGAAGGAGTCCAAGGGAAAAAAAAAAAGAAAAAATCTGAGCCAAACTTAACAAATACAGATGAGTTTGGTACAATTGATTTTTTTTCATAGAATCATTGCAGGCTGAATGAAATGGCAGGCTGAAAGTCAGATTCTGATTTATGTCTTTCCTGTTACAGACACTAATTTCATCCAGGAAAACTATTTTGCAAACCACTTTGCATTTCTCTGTTCTCAGTGACATTGATCATCCTTTTTTTTTTTATTAAATATTTTATTTATTTATTTGACAGAGAGAGAGGTCACAAGTAGGCAGAGAGGCAGGCAGAGAGAGAGGGAGAAACAGGCTCCCCACCGAGCAGAGAGCCTGATGCGGGGCTCGATCCCAGGACCCTGAGATCATGACCTGAGCCAAAGGTAGAGGCTTAAACCACTGAGCCACCCAGGAGCCCCTGATAATCCTTTTCCACCAGCCCATGATTAGACAAGACACCTGCACTAAAGATATGGGTCAAGGAATGCTTTTACATCTGAGTCAGCTATGGCTGCATGTGTTCAAGCAATAGAGACATTAGTGAAGAAAAATTAAATGGCAAGAGGAGACAAAGATGGTATGATCATTAGGAAAATGTTGATCAAATAACCTATTTTTTTCTTGATATAATCAATTAGTTTGCATTGTTAGATTGTATCTCAAAATACACAGTACATGAAAGGATTTTGACAAATTTATAAAAATCTCGATCTGATCCCACTACTTCATCGACCTGATTTCTTCATAGACTAAGTCCAGTTTCCATTTTCAGCCTCATTTCTAGATATGATTTAGCCATTCGTACTCACTTGAGCCCATGTTTCTCAAATGAGATAGAATGGCCTAACTCTGGGGTAGTAGTTTATGATGTAACTAAGGCATACACAAAGTACATGAAGTAACTAGGACACATACAAAGACACAGGATGCACTTGATATAGCTTCCTGGAATTTCAAATATTCTTCAAGATAACAATAATTCACATGGTAAGCTATTTTAAAACATTATTTATAAACAAACATAGTCATGGTTTGGAATAGCATTCCCAATATTGGTTTTTTAGTAGAGATCGAAACTTGAAATTCTACTTTGGTAATATTATTTCTATCTTCACCCCAGTATTGCATAAAAACCTTCACCCTACTCCTTAGGGATGTTTAGGAACAGATATCTGAGAAGTACGTCATTACCTATGCTAGATTATTCACAGGTTTCCGAACATTCCAGACACTTACTTGCCTCTATTCCTTTGCTTATGAATTCCCTCCATTTGGAGCCCTTGACTCATCTTATTTCTTTAGAGAATCCTCACTCAAGAAGTAGGTCTGGATCAAAAAAATTCTCCTTTTTTTTTTTCCTTTCCTTAAACACATCCATCCAAACTTCCAAAATAAATCCTTTCTTAGCCCCTTCACATTTTTATGAACAATTTTATGTTACACCACATTATCATTACTTACTTAACTTTTTTCCTCTAGACTGAGAGAATTGTAAGAGAAGGGACTGTTACATTTTTGTTCCTTAGGTGTGTGTAACATCTATGCCTATAGTATGTCAGGTGTTTCTTGAATGAGTAATGAATTTGCTCAATATAGTAACATATATAATATAGTACATATAAGTCCCAAGACATGGATCATAGCAAGAAGGTAGGCTGGTGTCTTTCATAAGACTGTGGCTAATATACTAGAGATAGCAAATATTTTGAAATCAGATCTAAGTTTGAATCTCAACTTCACTATTTCCTATTTGTATGAATTTGGGAAATTACTTAATTTACTTTTCTAAGTCTTAGTGTTCTCACTAAGTGTTCAAAATGGGGATCATAATAACTACCTCACAGTATGGTTGCATAGATTTGGAAATGATCCTTGCAAAATATCTGGCCCCTAGTAGGTACTAAATTTTGTTTCCTTCTCCATCTTTACCAATTCCTCCCTATATGATATAATTTGATATAATCCTTATCAGTTCCTCCCTATATGCTGGATAAACTCCGACCTGTTTAATCATCCCTTCCCAATGAGTCTGAATCTCAGAAAATGATTCAAGAAAGGGAGAGGGCTGGTTAGGTCGAAGAATGCAACTGAGACAGAAGGATGAGGTAAATGAAACATCATGTTTACAGTGGGAGGCAAAAAATAAGAGCAAATCCAAATTTAAAGATCCATAGCAAAGCACCCTGACTAAAGATCCTAAGCAAGATAAAATGGGTTGGCTGGAGATTCCCTTTGATGTATCCATATGGGTAGGGGAGTTAACTCTCCTTGGAGCACCTTTCACTGACTTTATGAGAAGGGAGGGGGTCAGCTAAAGCTTTTGAGCTATTTAGAGATGTACTAAAAAATATATTACCAAAGCTTTAAATTTCTGCCCATCATATTTCCTCCTTGGGTAATTTGTAGAGATGCCCACCCCCCCCCCCGCCACCACCGCAATTAGTAAAATCTGGCTTAAGAGCAACTTGGAATTTGATTACAGATTGTTGTATCAAATTTAAAGACACAAAAACATTGCCTATTGAGTCAGGGAGTAATTAAAAATGTAATTTTTTAAAATTACATTTTTAATGTAATTTAAAAATTAAAAATTGCCTGATTTCTGATGGAATATTTCAAGTGGCAGGTAGTTCTCATCAAAGGTGAGTTCTGAGGTACAGTTAATATCCACGGGGATTGAAAGGAGAAGAATATAGGGTTGGGAAACCAAACAGATACTGGAAAAATCACATTTTCCAAGGCCCTTTCATTTCACAAAACTCATGAGATTGGGAGGCTCTGCTTGGATCCTGGTCCACCATTCATGTAGCTGAAAATCAGAGAACTAGTTCATCCATTGAGTGGAAATGGATTAAAAGAGAGTTCATAGAGAGTGGAGGATCATTCCTACCTGTTCCTGTCCTTCCTTTCTCCAGTCCCACAGATAAACCCAAATTGTCGCCAGTTAGGTGTAATCCTATACAGGCACTTCTCCTGGCTTTGCTTTTTCCTTTGCATTCTCTTTTCTCTCTCCATCTCCCTCCTGCTTCCGATGTTGACCTACAGATAACACAGCAAGATGAATCTGTGTTCTTTTCCAAATATCGGTACACAATGGTATGGAGAGAAATAACTTCCCTTTTCTAACATTTTCCTTTCCTGACTCCATACCTTTTTATCCTTTACCCATCTCCATCAACTCTGGTGATTTTAATAAAAGGTTCTCTAACAACTGCTATTTAAATACCCCTTCTTGAAAATGTTTAACTTCAACTGATTAATATAATGCTCATAGACAGGATTTTGGAACTGAGTAAGAACATTATTCAACAGAATAAGGATAAACTTGCTCATTAACTATCAGTTCTCCTAGTGAACTTTTCTCACATGGAATCTCTGCTACTGATATATTTCTTTGGTTTGAGGTAGAGATGGTTTATGATAACATGTTGACTACTAGTTACCCCTAAGGACTACCTATCCCTTTCCTAAGACCTAAGGAAAATACACTGTCTTTGTTGCTGACACATAGGCTAAAGTCAGGAAACTCTTCAATAAAACTAGTTAATACTATTTGATTCCACCTACAGATGTCACTGGCATAATATTTGTGGTCATCTTAAGAAAATGTGGTCTGTCCAAGCATGGAAAAACAAAATTAAGTACTTGTGAATTAAATAGCAAAATAGTTCAGTAAGTATATTTCTTGAAAACACATTTGCTGAAAAAATCCCATAACGTTACATAGAATTCGGTGGTAACTTGGTATAATTTTAAACCACCAGTGACTTATTAACTTGAAAAGACTTTTATGGGGTCACCTAATTGAACTCATTCTCTTCAACTGAAAGGAACCCAAAATAGATGGTTTTCTATCATTCTTCTAAACATATTCGAGACCAGAGATTTTGCAGCTTCCTTCAGTGAAACAGTGTGAGGTAGCTGAGTCATTCCTTGAGTTTCCCAAGTAGCAGCCGTAGATCCGCACTGCAGAGGTTGGAACTGGTCTGCTCCCTCCTTGCTGCAGAAAATAGCAGGGAGGAGGAGAAGGGGCTGCATGAAGGAAAAGGAAAGGTACGACTACCCCCTGTAGAAAAAGCTGAGCTTTACTTGAGTTGCTGAAGTTTATTACTTGGAAGAGTTAAGAACATGCTTGGCATTTATCAGGGATAACTTGATCTGATTTAAATATATGAGCACTGCCACCCACTGTTACTACTACCCACTGTCATTGGGGGATGTGGTTCCACACCCAGGCAGCTCGTGCCTCTTGTGTATAATTTTGTGAAATTACTGCTACATGCAAAACTGCAATTTGGATCAGTGGGACTTTATTGATGCTTGAAATTCTTCCTGCCAGGGAATCTTCGTTCAGTTTGTGTGACTGTGACCTCCGAGTATCCCACGAGAGCCTAGATAATTCTTTGACAAGGATTCTTCGTCATTTTGGAGCATGACCTCCTTGAGAAAATAAGGACCACTATGGACATAATACACGGGGAACTGTGCAGACCCCTTGGTGCCCATCTGTGAGTGCCTGAGTCACCTTCCACCACTGACATTACAGAATATAGCAAGTACAGCTGCCAGACTGAAGGGCTCACATATTCTTTTCTTTTCCTTCTTTCTTTCCTTCCTTTTCTTTCTTTCTTTCTTTCTTTCTTTCTTTCTCTCATTTTAGAAACAGCACCACCAGGAGCAGGGACTTTCACATATACAGTAAAAATGTACAGTATCTTCAATGCAAAGTTGGATGGGTGCCAACCCCCTCCCCCTCTCCACCCAGAAGCATCTTCATTTGAATTTAAAGGGGTGGATGAGTGACAGCAAGACTCTGTTCTCCTTCTGACAGGGCTTTGGCAGATCATTGGTTGTCATCAAACCTATTCCATTTCTTGCTCCCTGCCAGGAATTCCACCTACATGCCTGATGGCAATTAGTCCCTTGTAGGTGCTAATGAATAAAACGCAGCACGTAGACTTCACGAGGATGAAAAAGCCTACGATCCAGATCTAGAGTCACTCCAAGTATCAGTCCCCCACACCAGTCCCCCTCAAATGTAGCTTTCACTCTGTCCAGCACATGCTGGGACCAGCCAGCCTGCCCCCTCCTCTGCACGGTGCAGCACAGGAAATAGAAGGGAGCTATGTGATAAAGACAGGGCTCAGCAGAAATCATGATTTTAGAACCTGAAGTGTTACCTGTTTTTTTGTTACTGTCACAGGCTGCTACAGGTTTCGGACCGTTTGTGCTGGGGCTGAATCTCCAAACCAAAATGTGCTTAGGAAGAAATGTTTGGAGACCATGGTGGAGAGCATTCTGCACTGAGTAAGGTTAGTTGATCAGTGGTTCCCAGGACCTGGTGATAATCAGATGCTCCTAAGCAGCCTTTAAATGAACAAATTCCTTGGCCCTGTCTTTAGAGAGGCCTAGGATAAAGCCTGAAAATCTAAATTTTAAAAATCTTCCCAGATCAATCTGATACTCCTGCCAGGATTGGTACTCCAGGACTAGATGAGCTCCTGTGTCCCATTCATTCAACTCGAAAACTCTAGGACTACATGTCAATCGAAAACTTCTCAGAGATTTCGCTCACTATTCATCTGTACCTTTACTATGTCTTGAGAATTTAAAGTGAGTAAACAATTCTCTTTTGTAATCTGGCTACCTACCAGAGATGAATCAATGTTCAAATATTCTTTTGAAATGAAGCTGTGGGTGATTTTTAAATTTTTCTTTAATATAACCTTTAATATAACTTAGTTTTATACCTTTTCTAAATAATGAGCATGTATTTTTTTATAATTAAAAAAAAGTCAGCAAATGGTACTTTTAAAGATATTTTCTGCATCCCAAGAGGAACTAATTTGCTCACAGGGAAAACTGTATTTTAATACAATTGCTATTCTTTAAATCCTCTATTTTCATTTATGTGTTTAAAAATATTACTTAGAAAAGGGTCCAGAGACCTTACCAGACTGTCACCTTGACAATCCAAAAGAGTGAGAAAGATAAATAAAAAAGGTTAAAGACACCTGATAGACCACAAAGACCAGTTTCTTACTCATATTTTGTGTGCACAAAACATTGCCTTCTAGGGCCTCAAAGCACATTATAAAACAATTGCTAAAGCTTTAGAATGATGTGTATAGTTTGGTCTCTTCTAATGGTAGCAAACCAAACAAAGTCTCAAGAAAGAAATTTTTCTCCCAGTTTTCATGGGCTCCAAAACTTAAGATAGTTTGAATAGGATTCCCTAGAGCATTCAAACTCCATCATGTTTATCAGAAAGAACTTAATCCAAACCCTTTGAGGTTTGTTTTTCTCTAGTCAATATCTATTTCGGCAAAACAATCATGGTTTTAAAGTATAACAGAGAAGCAAGGAAGAAAAGAGAGATTTTTCTTTCTGATAGTGGAATGGGCAGGTGCAGTTGAGACCGAAAGTCCATAATTAAAACATTGTTCAGCTGAGGCACTGCAGAAGTTCATGCAACACTGCACAAATCCTCCCCCTGCCCCACACACCCGAGTTCAAGGTTTTGGCAGGAAAGAAAGCACTAGGTGCACTGCTATTCAAGAAACAGAGCCCCGGAGCCTGAACTTTAGTACCCCGGAGGGACACATGGAAGAAATTCTATACTGCTGGACCAGTAAAATTGGCCTGTTTAAATCTATACATTTTAAACCACATAAGAAAGGAAAGAAAAATAAGCACTTTTTAATTGAACATATAGTTATATGGCAGGACTTATGTATATACACTGGAGTTTTAAAGATCTAATGAAATAAATATTATTTCTATTATACAGATGAGAAAGTAAATTTGGAAAGTTATGTAACTTGTCCAATGTCAAAATCAAAAGTATTTATTTTAATTGGCTGAATTCTGGGATGGACACCGTGTTTTTATATGATCATATTAGAATATGCAGACTAAGAAAAGTGATGAAAACATGGTTAAAAAATTCCTGATTATCCTCTCAACCCATTCCTATGGCAGGCCTCATAAACTGATGACTGTACTTTCTGTATGTGTGTTTGGTTTTTTGCTTTTTTTTTTTTTTCCTTTCTGGCCCAGAAACCTGCCCAAGGAAACATTTGAGGAAGTTACTATAGATCACCTAGCATTAGCACATAGATGACACCAAGTACCAGCATAGCAAGGATCGGATGGCAGTGTAGAACTCTAGAGGAGAAAAGCAGGAGCTAGTTGATAGAGCTTCCTGGTCTCTGGCTTCTTTCCCAGCCCTGTGGAGGGCAATTCCACAGGAAATTCTTATATCCCTTAAAAAAAAAAAAAAAAATCACCCAAATAATTGAGATCGTAGTTTGCTGTGTTCACCTTTCTGTAGAATCATTCATAGGCTCTGGATTCAGAGGAAATAGATTGCTTTAATGCAACGCATTTATATCTGTGGAAGAAACAACTTACTCCTTGACTAGGGGTTAAGACAGCTTTCTTTCTTGCGTTTTATTTTTTTATTATTATTTTTTTAATTTGATAGAGCTTTCCCACATCTCTTTGTGGGTAGCTGCCTCCTCTGCATATGCATAAACCAGCTGTCCTTTGGAATGACACAGGCCCCCACAGTGTCATGGGGTAAGACTGGGGGGAGTTGACTGAGAACCTTGAACAGCGATGATGGTTGCTGCTACTGGCAGTTGTGGGCTAGCTAATACTTGTCAGGGTTCAAAGCCAGAAGGCCAAGACCTTTAACCTGGACCACCATCTTTCAGGCTGCAGACCAAGGATTGCTGAGGCCTAATATAGGCAGGGAGTCAATCAGGAGAACTTAAGAGTGAAAAAAAAAAAAAAAAAAAGACTCTGCCTTTGCTTAGTTCTCCAGATTGGCTCTCCAGATGGCCCTCTTTTCTCTGGTAAATTATGCAACAAGCTGCTTCAGCCGAGTTTTGCAGACCTGGATGATCTTGAACTGATTTCAACAAACGGGCGGACTTGTGGGGTTGCAGGGCTTTCTCTTAGTCCTTTCATCCGAGGAAGAACACTGGGGAAGGAAAACCAGATAATTTCTGGTACCAGTCACAGAAATAGAGTGATACACATACAAAAAGTACTGTTGCTATATGCCCACCTTATAAGAAATGATTTTGAAGAAGCTAAGAGGCTATCTCATTAGGAAAGGTTAGAGTTCATCAAGATTACTCCACAGAAAGGTATTTGGCTCTGCAAATTCTCACTAATTAAATGCCAGGATCATCCCTAGTAATACTACTGGAATTGAAAAAATAGAAGCATTGCTTTACAGCATAAAAAGGTATGAGAGTCTCACTCTTTGCTGCTATTAACATGTCCTGGAACAAAAATCAATAGTGCATGTACATGAGTCTCTTATTATTTCTTTGATTTGCAGAATATCTCTTCCACTGTACTCTCCTGGCTGAGGCAAGATGGCTTCACCAATCAAGCCCCAGGACTGCTGCTAGTGATGAGGAAGATGAACTGAGGGAGGGTGGGCGGTGGGTGGCAGGACCACTCTCTGCTTTCCTACCCCTAAAAGCCAGATCATGGCCCGACACTGATTCTTCCTGTCCCTGAACTGGAAAGTAGAGGCATTGGGGCCAGATTTGCCACTAAGCAGGGAGGGAGGCAGAGTGAGAACAGGAGGCAGAGTCAATAGGCCAAGTGGCAGGGGGAGCAGATGGGTAGGTGGTGGCTGAGCTCAAAGCTACAAATGAAGAGTTATAGGAACGGGGAACAGCCCACTAAGAAGTATAATTCAGGAACTAAAAGGAAAGAGGAAGCAAAGTATCCATGGTAAAATTATTTCCTGAGGAGATGAAAGTGTTCAAAAGCCACATTATAATTCACCCAGTCATTCATTTTTTTTTCCAGTCATCCATTTAACCCAGACATATTTAAGCACCTTTCAGACCCTACACTGTATGTTGGGATGCAAATGGGAACAAGATATGGTCCATGTGCATAGTCTAGTACATGAGTGAAAAAGAACTAAAATGTGATGTGATAAACTGCCTAAAGAGAAATATCAGGTATTATAGGGACACCAAGGGAAGACTGACCCAAGGGCTGAGGTATAGGGGAAGCTCAATAGAGGAGAAGATACTTTTATTGGATCATGAGATTGGTCAGAGTTTTTCAGATGACAAGGGGAACAGCAAAGCAATGTGTGGATGAAGAGGTGGAAGAGCCCACCTGTGTGTGTGAGACAGTGGTACTTCTGAGACAACTTCAGAGGACAGGCTAGGAAAGCAGAAAGTGGTCATCCAAGAATATGGAAAGAGACTGGCACCAGACTTACATGTCATGCTAAGAACTTTGAATTTTCCTTTGGAAAATAGAGCACCTTTGAAAAAGAGAGAGAAAGAAAGAAAGATTAGTAGAGAGTAGAAGATAGATAGGGAAAGGATTAGTGACTCTTTAAATTCTAGTTTCCCAAACTAGAGCTTCTTTTCTTTCCCTCCTTCAAGCATAAAGCCAATAACTATCTAATGGAGTAGGGCCTAATCAATTTAGTGACTCCAAATATAACTCACAGCTGATTCAATTATTAGTTATGCATCTGAGAAGGACCACTGTAACCTAATAGTGAAGAAAATGGTAGTATGAATAATTACTATTTGTTTATTCAAACACTACTGCTAGGAATACGTTCTACCAGTCAGATACTGTGCCTGGCACTGGTTAAATTATAGTCATGTTTTCTGACCTCCTGAAGCTTTTGATGAAAATGGAAAAATAGTAAACATGTAAATAAATACATAATTATAAATCATGATATAGAAAATGAATGAAAAGACCAGAAAATCAAAAGTGACACAGGGTAGAGGGATGGTACCAATTTTGTATGGCATGTGAGTGGGAAATTGATGAAAAGGGTAGGATTGTAGGAGATGGAGGGAGAGGAGTATAGGATAGCACATGTGAATTGATGTCGAAGAAACAGTGAGAGGACAAAATGTGCATGGTCTTACAGGCAGCCTAAGAGGTTATTCCATTATTCTACATAGAGTTGAAAGCCCATTAAAGGAGATGCTTTGAGTTTTTTAAAAGATCACTGTGGATACTATGTGAGTGGATCTGAGAAAGGAAAGATTAGAGGTGGAGAACCTCAGCCAGAGGGTAGTGCGCTAGGAAAGACATAATGGTAGCTTAGGAAATATTTGTTCATGGAGACTAGAAAAACAGATGAAGAAGAGTGTTTCTGAGGACCCAATATAGAAAGTAACTAGAAAGCACTCTGTTTAAAGTAGAGGAAAATAAAGGAAATTTAATTTATGGATTTGCTTATCAGGTGATGGAAGAGCTGAGCTAGTAAGGGAGGATGAGGCAACCTTGACCTTAAGAAGACACTTTCTTCCTTCTCTGCTGGAGAGACTAGAAGGAAGGTGGCCCCATGAGAGCTCCTGGGCTAGAGTCACTCAGTGAAACTTAGAGCCATTGCAAAGACGCTTACCTAAAATGACGTGGAGAAAGAAATACCCTTTTCTCTCGTTTCATCCTATTCTCTGCTGTCCTATCAATGCCCTCCATTTGTGGAATACAGCCGGAAACCATCTGGTGTAGGAGCCTGGAAACACACTTTTCAGAGCTAAGTTTCCTATATCATAGGACAGAGAAGATAAAAGGTGAAGAATAAAGCTGAATGCAAATAAGCCCAGGACTGATATAATATGATACTTGTATTTTAAGGTAGAATTAACATGACTTGGTAAGTAAGTGTGGGGTAAAATGTGGGGAGATGAACAGAGAAGAAATGTCAAGAATGATCACTAGGTTTTTTGGCTTGAGAAATGGTACCATGTGAGAATGATGAAGACATGGGGCAGAAGTAGATTTGGTGAGGAAAAGCATAAAAAATTCAGTTTGGGAGCAGTTAAATCTAAGATGCCCATTAGATGTATATTTAAGAAGTCATTAAATCAGGGGCACCTGGGTAGCTCAGTGGGTTAAACCTCTGCCTTTGGCTCAGGTCATGGTCTGGGATCGAGCCCCACATAGGGCTCTCTGCTCAGCAGGGAGCCTGCTTCCCCCTCTTTCTCTGCCTGCCTCTCTGCCTACTTGTGATCTCTCTCTCTGTCAAATAAATAAATAAAAATCCTTAAAAATAAATGAAGAAAGAAAGAAGTCATTAAATCAGGAAGTTGAATTTACAGATTTTGAGCTCAAAAGAAAAGTTAGAGCTTTTAGTTTGGGAGTTATCGACATTTAGATTGTATTTACAGCCATGAAAATTTGGTGAGGTCACCAAGGAAGAGAACTTAAAATAAAAAGATGGATAGGATTTATACCTAAGAAGCCCAACATTTAGAGGACAAAGGAGGAATTGTAAAGAAGATGGGGGGACCCCAATAGAGCAAAACAACAAACAAAACTAACCAACCTTGACTGACAGCAAAATGTCCTTTAGTTACAACTTACTTTTCTGCTCCCCTTTTAAGCAGAACTTCTTGATTTAGTTGTCTTTATTATCTCTGATTCCTTTGCTCACATGTTATCCTGAGCCCCTTCCACCCAGGACAGGTTACCCCATACCCCTCACCACAATCAATTATGTCAAAGTCATTAATAACTTTTATATTTATGAATATTAATAGTCAATTCTCAGTTGCTCTTACATGACCTATCACTTCACTTATGAGAATGAGAGCTGGTGCTATTAATAACTGTGCTGAGAACGGGTGTGATAGAAGACTGTCCTAGGTAAACCAAGACCTGTGGTCTCCATATCTATTAGCAGAAGTAGACAGGGTTTTCACTTTCTCCTTGATGCATTTGTCTTATGTGGTGTTCAGGGCATCACATTTAATGTCTTTTCTGCCTCGTTTTAGTTCTTCTCTATCTCCAGTGATATTTCTGTTATCAATCAGACCACCTCACTTTGGAGTGCCATAGGGCTTGCAATTCTTTTCATCCCTATCAAAACTCATTTTCTTGGTGATCACATTCAATATAATCAATTTCAGTCTATCTGTATACTAGGCACTCTCAAATGTTTCTCTCTAGTTTGAAAATCTCTCCCAACTCAAATATTCAACTACACAAATACACCCATTTCTACAACTGAAACTCTGACCATCCTCCCCTACCTGTTTTGTAATCTTTCCCATTTCAAGTTGATGCATTTCTATCCTGTTTTTGTTTAGGTAAAAAACCTTGATGTCCTCCTTGACTTTCCACTTCTATTTTCACACTCAAATCTAACTCATCAAGAAAATACCAGCATCTTTCCCCTCCAGGTGTTTCCATAATCCAAATAAATGCTCCTTACCACATCTACCATAACCACCCTGTTCCAATGAGTAGACAACTGTGGCTACTTCCTTGCTTCTATCCTGCCCCTAAATACTCTTCTCAATTCAAAAGCCAGTGTAGGGGTTCCTGGTGGCTCAGTCAGTCGGTTAAGCATGCAACTCTTGGTTTTGGCTCAAGTCATGATCTCAGGGTTGCGGAATCTAGCCCTGCACTGGGCTCCACACTTATCAGGGAGTCTGCTTCTCTCCTTCTCCCTCTTTTCTCCCTCTGCCCCTCCCCTACACTGGGATAAATAAATAAATAAATCTTAAAAAAAAAAAAGCCAGTGTGATTCTGTGAAACATGTTGGATCTTGTCACTTGCATGCTCAAAATTATGCAGATTCCTATATCACTTAGAATACAAAGCCAAAGCCCTAAAACACCTACCAACCTCCCAAGCCTCCTTGCCTGACATTGCTTTCTCAGCCTCCTTGTCGGTCCTCAAGCCAAGAATAATCCTGACACTGAGCATCTGCTCTAGCTATTCCCTCTGCTTGAACAGATCTCTCCCCATTTACTCACACGGCCTCTCCATCCTTTTTGCTCAAATGTCATTTCAGTGAGAGATTCACTTTTCTCTGTAACATTTATCATTATCTAATATTCATCGTATGTGTTTACTTTACTGTTTTTCTCTCTACACTGGACTGCAAGCTCTGTGAAGTTGGAGTTTTTGTCACTGTTGTTTGCTACTACTGTATCCCACCTCTTGGAACTGTGCCTGATGCAGAGTATAAACTCACTCAATATTTTTTAAATAACAATGAATAAAAAAATTGGTCATAGAAGAAGAAAGAAAACCAGAAGAGGATTGTGTTACAAAAGCCAAGAGAAGAGGGTTTGACAAAGAAGAGAGTGATCAGTGGCACCCAGGTTGTTGAGACATCTCCTGAGTTGGGATTTGACACCATAGAGGTCTCCAATTATCTTGGCAAGAGTAGTTTCATTGAGAAGGTGGAGGAAGAAGACAGACAGAAAGGACATAGAGACTGGAGGTAGTAAAGGTTGAATGGGAGATGATAAAGGGGATACTTCAGCGTGCATAGCCAGGAGGCTTGGAGTGACAGAGCTAGGAGGGAGGGCTAAAGCTGAGCCAAGTCAGTGCCATCATCGATACACAAGTAGCCGTACTCCAAAACAAATAACTTTCTTTGATTCTTAATCTACCATCCAATCATAAAATTCTAACAACTGAATCTCAGTCAATTGAATTTCAGTTGTTAGAAAGACCTCTCAATTCCATTTACTCTTTCTGTTGTCACAGCCCTAGCTCAAATTACCTTGGCATTAGTATTTCATTACATTCCTTGCCATCAGTAAACAGACTAGCCTCAGGCTCATCACATTTTTGGAGTTTCCCTCAGGGGAATTAAATAGGCTAAGATCAGGATTAACAGAGGTCAGGGCTAAAGAAAACACACAAACAAAACAAACCAGAATAGTAGGGACGATCATCCAGCTCCAACAGTCCAAAAACATGTCCAAGGAGGCTTATCAAATTTGTCTAACCCTTACCAAGATCAATAATCACGATAATGAGGGTTAGAAAAATTGATGTGGTATCCAGACTTCCAGATGACAGCTACTCTCAGTGTGTGATGACTTTACAAGCCAGGAAAAGACATTCAAACTAAAGATGTGAGAATACAGGCTGCACGGTCTATGCCTGGATAAAAAGAAACTGACAAGTAAATGGAGTTACTGTTCTCAGCTGATGGGCTGGAACAATGAAATGACTACTAAAGAGTAGAAAGAAATGAATGAAAGGACACCTAGAACCAAGCAGAGATTTTAAGAACAGATGGGTCAGATGGGAGGAAGGTAGATGGGAGACTATACATCCAGGCTCCCAGGGGCACAGGACTCCAGGATCAGGATAGCTGGATATTTTCACATCTCCTTTTCTGAATGGAAGGAGACTCATAGTATATTGTCTGGTCTAGTTTTTATTAAACTAGGCTCTGAGTTGGTGAAAAGCCTAATTACAGATGCTAAACTGGGGCTAGAGGAGGCTGTGGCCAACACAGGTCTTTACACCTTCGGAGCCCAGAGTGCTCACCATTACACTATGGAACCACCGGTCTTCACACCTTCATTCTCTCTCCTTTAGTTCCGTTCCTTCCTCTTCAGGGACATAAGAGTTATCTTCCTAAAGCACGTTCTGATCATGCCACTTTTGTGACTTCAATCACATAATCATTCTCCACTTAACAACATTTACTCTAACTTGACTTTCAAACTTGTATGCCCCTCCTCTTCTCTCCATTCTCTAACCATGTAAATAGGGCCACATTCTCATTCAGGTCATCTACTGCCGCTGCTACCTCAGTTCTTACTGCTGCGGGGCTTCACCTTCTCCCTGCTCTGTCAGATGAACTCCCACTAGCCATGTGTCAAAGTTCATTTTACCATCAGCCTTCCCCAGCCATAGAATAGCATTAATCATTGTCCTCTGTTCTTTTTTGTTTAGTTGTTTACTACTATTACAAGAGCTTATAAACAGTTATAAAATATAGTATAATAGTACAAATATGAGATTTTTGCATAAAAGATACTGAGAAGACAAACAAACAAAAAAACAGCTCTGGCTGGGCTTCCTGGGTGGCTTAGATGTTAAGCCTCTGCCTTCAGCTCAGGTCATGATCCCAGGGTCCTGGTATTGAGCCCCATGTTGGGCTCCCTGCTCAGCCAGAAGTCTGCTTCTCCCACTCCCCCTGCTTGTATTCCCTCTCTTGCTGTTTCTCTCCCTGTCAAATAAATAAATAAAATCTTTCAAAAAAAAAGGGGGGGGGTGGAAACAGCCTTGGGGACTGGAAATGAAACCAGGAATGAGACTGATGCAAACATGGGTTTTACAGGGCCCAATGCAATTGTGTATGCCTAATTGTATACCCTAATCATTAGGCCACAAATTTAGCTTTAAGCCTTCTAGTAGCTAAGATGAGGAGAGAAACTGGCCAGTTGCATAATATATTCTTGTCCATAAAATAAACACCAAACTGCTGGTTAGTGGATGCACAATTTAGTCCTCACATTTAAATCAGAAGAGATTTTTTTCCCCAAAGGATTAACCTATAAAGAGTAAACTGCAACAGAAAACATCTTTAATAAACATCTCCACAGCAGAAATAACTCCTAGTATCATAGATTATTATGCCTTAAGGACTGATGGCCTATCAGCAAAGTGCAATTCTTTAGGGGAGCCTGGTCCAGATTGTGTACTTCTCATTTTCTCTGACTTGATCTAGAGAGGAAATACTGTTTAACTAAGACATCTTAGAAATTCTCCAGTTTCCTAACCTCTCCAAAATTCAACACACATTTTTCTGAACATTTTCGATTTATTGGCACTCATAAACCTTTTAAAACTCAAGGACCTCACAATTGAAGAATCTATAGGGAAATGGACTATCTTTAGGAAATTCTTTATATAGGTTTTTTTTGTTCCTTATGTATTTAGAATGCAAATATTGTGGTCCTAGTGAAAGACGGAATCTTATGCCTTGCTACCCATTTAGCAGTCTGATCACGAGTGGGAATGAAACACCAAGTCACTGACTGTGGACACATACCTAACTAAAAGGCTATCCTACCTTACCTGAGAAGGGAAACAAAAAGAACTTATTGGAAAGATAGAAATCATCCTTATAATTTTTGAATCCTCATTAAAATTAACCACGGAGGTCCCAAATCTCTTCATTTTATATGATCAAAATAGTTTGTCTTAAAAAGCTTCCAAAAAATGAAAAGACTGTTTACATCATCATGAAATAGTCTTGATAAAGCATCCATAGGATGCCTAGCTTTGACCAGGGGCTAATTTGGGACATTCTTGAGAATTATATCAAGGTAAATATATGATGTAACTTGCTGAATAAGATTGCTAATACATCAGTTAAACATCAAAGAACTTTCATTTCAGGAGAGATTGTCTATAACTTTTCATTCTGGCAATAATTTGATAGGAAAACCACTTGCCCATAATTTTCTGCTCTTTGGCACTGACCTATGAACCATGAATGGTTCAGACTCTGATTTGTGGGCAAAGTCGTGCCACAAATCTTCTCTCCCAGTTCCTTCCACTGCTAAGAAGCTCTTACTCTCTAAACAAGCCTGGGTATTAATGAAGGACTACATCAGATGCCACAAACTAGAAGCAAATGTCTTAACACTTGAGATAATTTCTCAGTGTTTGTCTCTAGCATTTTAAAGCTAGAATGTAATGACCCGGATGAAAGTGGCAATAAAAACAACAGTGTTTATTTATTTATTTTTTTTTAAGATTTTATTTATTTATAGTCAGAGAGAGAGAGAGAGTGAGCACAGGCAGACAGAGTAGCAGGCAGAGTCAGAGGGCAAAGCAGGCTCCCCACTGAGCAAGGAGCCCGATGTGGGACTTGATCCCAGGACGCTAGGATCATGACCTGAGCTGAAGGCAGCCGCTTAACCAACTGAGCCACCCAGGCATCCCAAAACAACAGTGTTTAGCATCATCTTGTATGTTCATGTGACAGAGCAAGTTATGAGACCATGGTTCCATTTTTTTCAAACCAATTCTTTTGAAAAGTCATTATTAGAATCTATTAACAGCATCCCTGGCCTTTGTATCAGGCAAAGTAGGTTTATAGCAATAGTTCTCAACTGGGAGCAATTTTGCCATCGAGGGGACATTTGGCAATGTCTGGAAACACTTTTGATTGTTATAACTGGGGAAGGGAATGCTTCTGGCATCTAGTGAGGGGAGGGCAAGGATGTTGCTAATATTAAGTAAAGCGCCATGGATCAATTTATTTTAAGAGGAGCTTTGAGAAGCTTAGAATTAATGCCATAGAGAAAGAGCTCTGTCTTACTGAGACGAGGGAGCAAAGTGGAGTTAGATGCATGAGGCCAGCAAACGGGCAGGAGGTAGCCCCAAGCAGGCTACGCCAAATACAGCACTTCACCGAGTTGAGCAGAGACACTACTAATGTGGCAATAAGAAGATGGGGTTTTAATTCATTTAGATCTTTGGTATAATGTTGATTCTATCACTTAATAATTTAATAAATTTGGATAAGCTATTTAATCTCACCAAGTCTTAATTGGCTTCTCTGAAAAAGGAATAATAGTGATCACTTCCCAGGGTCATTGCAGGGGTTAAATAGGGTGTTTATAAAACTCCTAAGTCAGTGCCTGGGACGTGGTACCTAATATTTGTTAATTTATCTTAAAGTAAAGTCTTTCCATCCTGAAAAATGCCATAGTTAGCCCCAGAAAGACTGATTGGAAGATCTTTAAAGTTTGAAATTTATGACTATAATTTTCACTTTTAACATTTAAACAGTATGACTGTATAACAATATTATTTCAAAAGGAGAACATTTCAAATCTTGTATGTCTAGGATAACCCATTTACCAAAGCCATTAGCAAATTTTATTAATAAATTTTTGTAAATTTCTGCAAATTTCTACAAATTGTAGGAGAATGAGCTGTTATGTACTATAGACACGTAGAATATGAATGTAATTTGTTGTAAGAGTAGATCAGTAGATATCTATTGCTATACTTTCCTGGACTAATGTACACACTTTTGCTGGGACATCTTTCTTCTACTTTAATATTAGGGCTTAAATAGAAGCTTCTCTCGGTTTATAAATCCTTTCCCCTTTCATTCCAAGGGAAGACATTTAACCCAAGCTGGAACAACATTCTTGTCACCCTCCAGCTATTCCATGCAAATATTGCCTCCCGTTCTGTATTATACCAATAAAGCCCTTTCCTGGGATTTTGAGTTTGGGATCAGAAAGAGAAAAAGCAAGTTTGAACTCTCTGTGGTGGTGAAATTGGAACATATAAGCCAGCTGGTGGGTTTCCCACAATCGGAGAAAATGAATAGGAAGCAGAGATGTGGGCATGTGCATATATCATTCTGAGGGGTCAAGGCAGTGACAGAGACTCCTCCATTCTAGGCATGTCTCTAGGGCCTGACTGTCCACCTGCTAAATTCCCTGCCTTTTTCCATGCATGGGTACGAAGCAAGGAATTCTCTCTTTGGCCTAATCTAGTTCTGTTCAGTTTTCAATCCCTTAAAACCATAAATGTCTTGAATAAGTCATTCAAGGTGAGTTGTAATCAGTTAAAAAAAGAAAGAAAAAAACTCTTTCTGCATGTGTCTAACTTGAGGTTATTAGAGTGGGGGCTTAAGTTGGAAGAGATTTATTTAGTCAGATAAACTCTAGTTTATCTAGACATCACACGTTGGTTGTGGGAACTTCCAAGTTAGCTTCCAAGTTAATCTATTTAAGTTTTAGATTCAGTCAGGAGACAGAAACCACTCCAGTTGATTTAACAAAGAGGACCCTGTATAAAGAATGGCTAATTTTGTATGGAGCATCTCAAAGAGTAGAAGGAGAATTCTAAAGTATCATGGAAGTAACAACGACCGGAAACAGCCAGCACCCATAGGGCTGGGAGACGTAAGGGAAGAGGTTGGAATTATGAACCCTTCCAAGGTTGGAGGAGCCACACGGTGGGCTGGGACCCAGACCTTTGAGAGGGTATCCTCAGTGGGTGCCCGTACCTCTGAGGCAGTTTCCTGAGACTGACTCTGTCATTGCAGAAAAATCATCCAGCTAGATAGACTCAGCTGCTGCTGCAGGAAGGCATGGTCATGGCTGGGGCAAAGGAGCGTGGCTCTGCTGCTGAGCACAGACGGGGAGGAACGAGTCCTGCCGGCTCCCTCTGGCACTGTCTATTGGCAGAGCATAACAAGGAGGCCTCTGACAGGCAGAAATGTGCTGTCAGCATCTCAGGCCCAGAACACAGAGCTGCTGGTAGAGGTAGGTTTGAAGCTGAGGGACAACAGTTTAATAACGGGCACAATCTTTAAGATAATGAAGTATGCTTCTGGAGGATTGGGAGACCATAACCGACACAAGTCTAAGAACATTCCCTGAAAGTGAGTATAGTTCAGCTAACAATTCTCTCCCTTCCTCCAGTGATAATTTGGCCTCCTGAGACTGCTGCAGGCCCTGGTGGAGGTGCGTAGGTCTCCCTCCTCCTCTAGGAAGGACTAGTCATTTGTCTTCACTAGGGTCAATGTGATGCTGTATTAGATGGCCCCAAGTCAACTTCCCAAGCTTTAGCTGTAATTAGTCATTTCCAGTCTGTTCCCTGCAATTCCGATTTTCCTTTCTCTTTCATCATTTGCCTTCATAGAATGTCTTTTTCAGCTGTTGTCCACCTTCAAAACCCAACACATATTCTTTTCCCTCTGGGAAAATTTCCAGCGTAAAGTGATTTTTCTGCCATAGTACATTTACTGTGTTTTTTTCTTCTTTTCCAAATAATGGTGACATGCCTTGTAATGTGTCTGGGGTCCATAGCAAGGTTCAAATCTCTCTGAACTGGGGAAGAAATTGGAAGGAAATAAGAAGGAATTGGTGAGGAAGACTTGTAGCCTGGGCTGAAGTGCTAGCCATGCGGCCTGCATCTCATGGTGGGACTGGGGAGGGAAACGAAAGCAGAGTGCCCCCACTAGCACTGAGTACCCTATTCACTTCCACACTCTTGGACCTTAGGGAGAAGACATGACTAAACTATCTCCAGTTCCTACCTGCTCAAGAGGAAGAACCTAAGGCTATAATGCCAATTTAGATTTGCTTTAATTCCAGGACTGGGCATGTTGAAGGCTGTGCTTCAGTATCATGATGGGCTTCTGGAGTTGAGCTAAATTTGACATTGTTTAGATTGGGCCATGATTTGTATCCTCATGGGTCTTTACCTAAGTTCTTGATAAGCTACTCTGTGTAGGGGAATAATATTCATTCTTTCCAATGAAGATCTGCCCTCCCTCTGGATTGAAAAGGAGACTTTTCCAATCTTATACCAGTTCTGTCCCAAGATTGCACCTAATTTTGCCTCTGGATACAAATCTGAGATATCATTTCACTATGTAGAATTCCCACAATTATCTATGGGCCATCATTAACAAAGATCATTCTACTCATAGCAGAATCCAGAAATGACATGGAGGGGCAAAAGTTTTTGCTGATGAACATTACATTTTTCCTGGAATAAACCCTTTTAATGGGAAGATATTTTTATGTTAGCTGATAACAATCTTCCCCAATTACTTGCAAAAGTGACTTGGTAGTTTTTTTTTTTTTTTTAAGATTTCATTTATTTATTTGACAGAGAGAGATCACAAGTAGATAGAGAGACAGGCAGTGAGAGAGAGGGAAGCAGGCTCCCCGCTGAGCAGAGAGCCCGATGTGGGACTCGATCCCAGGACCCCGAGATCATGACCTGAGCCGAAGGCAGTGGCTTAACCCACTGAGCCACCCAGGCGCCCAGTGACTTGGTAGTTTAAAATTTCTTTCGAAGGTACTCTATTAAGTACATCTCAAACAGTATTTACTATCAAGACAAAAATTTATGCCATAAAAATAGAATCACTTTCCTTTCTTAACCTGTTATTAACATCAGATAGACAACCAGGTTGCAAAAAGAGTTTTCAATAACATTTACCCATTACCAAGAGAAAAATGTTTTATCTCCTCATCCCTTCATATATAAATCCAGTGACAAATATATCTACTATTTATTACGCTACATGCCAAACATTGTACTTAATGGTTTATGCTCATATTTGACAGTGAGATCAAATACTTAAATGGGTTGAAATTCAGAGCCTTTGATAATTTTCAGGCCATATTCTTTGTAACAAGTGTGCTCATTGTTTATTGGTTTTGTTAGAAATGCTTATTGAAAGCACTGCTTTCCTCTTAGTTCCTTGGTTTCTCCTTTCTAGGCAAGCAATGAGTAGTGAAATGAGGAAAGATGGTTTCAAAACACACAAAACCTGTTCCTTGTGTAGATACAGCTTAAAGAATATAAACAGATGGGTTTCTCCCACAAGGACAGGTCATCATACCATCAGGGAAAATGAGTTGGCTGCTGCTGAGTTAAGAAGCAATGAAGTCATTGCTATGCACATAATTAAAATGTGATATTTCAAGAGGAGTGAATCCAAGGAGGAAAAAAGAAAAATCGCAGATAATACACACTGTGGCCGTGGCTTTGAATTAATGTGTGCCCGGGTGCAGAAGAAGCAATGCAAACAAATGTCAGCCATCAAAAATAGGCAAAATGACTATACATTTAGCTTGTAACATTCTCCACTCCACCTCCCTTGACACACAACTTAAGGCTAATAGAATCTACTTTTGCTAAGCTCATTTGAACTCTGTAAGTGTTGTTAGCAGACTGGATCTAGGGTATGTAGAATAACGTGATGAACACCATTTTGATGCCCTTGTCAGCTCATAAGACAAACCAATCCAGAAAACATGCTCTAGGTCAAACACCTCTCAATGTTGCAATGACAGCTTTTGCATTGAAGTCTGAATTACAAAGTGGACCAATTCAGGGAAGAAGCTCTTTCCTTGTAAAGGCAGATAGTTGGCTTACACAGGTCTTCTCCTTTCTAAGCAGCCTTAGGCCTAAATAAAGAAGAGAACACTATAGGATTTTGAACAATGGATCCTGTGCCCTTCCTGTCCAGGAAGCTGCCTAGTGAGGAGAAAACAGCAGATGCACAAGCAACTGTTATCTCGGGTAAAAGA
The DNA here is from genome assembly GCF_922984935.1 of Meles meles. Classification (NCBI taxonomy): domain Eukaryota; kingdom Metazoa; phylum Chordata; class Mammalia; order Carnivora; family Mustelidae; genus Meles; species Meles meles. The sequence continues at coordinate 106,640,031 of NC_060075.1, forward strand.
GATGCTTTTCTTGGGACCATATCACTTTCATGTTTACAGCTCCTCTAAGGCTATATCTATATGATGACAGGCTTTCTGGTGAAAGCTGAGAAATTCAGTTGCAAATCTGAATGCTACAAAATGTGTGGCTATTTGGCAACGGGAGGATCAAACATCTGGATCTTTGACTCAGTTTTTCCATTTTCACCCAATATTTTCATATCGTGAAAAACACCAATTAAAAAAAGCAGCCAATCTGGTGTTTTGGCTTTCTTAGCAGCCAATTTGTATCTCAGAATGGTTGGTCCAATTGATTGTGCTGCTTTAGATGGCCCAAAAGAACAGATCAAGATAAAAATAGTTGGTGGGGTAGCTGTTCTGATTTGTTCCAACTGATATGGTGGTGTTGTGACCTCTAACTGATAAATGCTTTACAAATGCAAATAATTTCTGACATCTCAGAATTCCATAATTTATTAGGAGGTAGATGATCATGATTTCTCTCCAGTCCTTCAGATAAAGAAATGGCATTGAAGGTACATGATTTGCTCTGCTATAACTTGTGGGTTACTTTCTCAGTGGAGCCTCAAACCTTTCCAATGAGACCAAACCACACCTAAGTATTTACAGAGAGCAAACTGCAGTTTACTTTTGAGGTCCTATGGAACTAGGAAAAAACAAAAAAAAAAAAAAGAAAGAAAGAAAGAAAAGAAGTCCTGTTGAAATCCTGTTTCCCTGTGTAGTACATTGAAGTTTCCAAATATTCTCATTCTGGAGAATGGCCTCTTTTTTCAGGCTATCAATCAATGTTAATGCACTAAATGCATTTCGTGTAGAAAATTAAAGGGTATGTAGATTGGGATAGAAAACACTGAGGTTATGATACAGTTTCAGTACAATTCTGTTTGAGTAGTAGTTCTAATATCCAAGTGGTAAAAGCTCTCTAGTCAGGAAATAGATTGATTTTTGGTAATATTTACATAATCAGGAACTGTTTTAAAAATAGAATAAATGAAACAAGATGGGATTGGGAGGGAGACAAACCATAAATGACTCTTAATCTCACAAAACAAACTGGGGGTTGCTGGGGAGAGGTGGGATTGGGAGAGGGGGAGCGGGCTATGGACATTGGGGAGGGGAGGCGAACCATAAGAGACTATGGACTCTGAAAAACAACCTGAGGGTTTTGAAGGGTCAGGGGTGGGAGGTTGGGGGAACAGGTGGTGGGTGATGGGGAGGGCACGTTTTGCATGGAGCACTGGGTGTTGTGCAAAAAGAATGAATACTGTTACGCTGAAAAAAAAATAAATAAATATTATTAGTATATTAAAAAAAATAAAAATAAAAATAGATGTAGTTACATAGATAAACAAATCACCTTTGCATCAGTTACGCCATTCTATTCCAATAAATCTAGACCTGTGAATATGAGTATAACCATTTTTGTGGGCCCGCATCTAGGTTTCCACATGATGGTGAATCTATAGTTGCCTTCAAGATGACATTTTTTTTCCTCTGGCAATGAATCTGATGCTATGGAAAGATTAAAAAAGAAAAAAATACTAAGTCAAAGAATAAAATTGAAATAATATTTAAGGAAAATTATTTTCTTTCCATGTATTTTTAAATTTTACAGCTTTCAAAATAACCCAGCATACAGTACCCCTCAGATTGACTGACTCATCTTCATGTCCACACACTTTCTTTAAAAACAGAAAAATCATTTTTGAAAATGATCAAAACATAACATTTTGCTGGAACAGATGCCTTGCCTGCGCTCTGTGCCACATTTTTGTAGTATTTAAAATGAACGTTTCAGTTTTAAACACCACGGCATGACTAATCGCCAGTGAAGAGGAAAAGAAGGTCCTAGTGGAGTCAGAGTTAGGGTCTCCCTCCACCCCGCTTGTGAGAAACACTGGAGCTTATGATCTGTGCAGCTAGCTAGTACTGAACTAGCTAGCTAGTTCAGTGCCTCTGAATGGGGCTGCCATTCTTGAGATTGCTTTTTTAACAAGAAGTGTTTTTAAAAATTATCTTGAGTTCAAAGAAAGGGGATAATTTTTTAATATCCAAGACCAATATGTACTTTGGGGTGATCTACTTGTTATTTCATTTTGCATCTCTTATTATATTACATGCTCTCCTTTAAGTACTATCTGAATTTTAACCTTTCAGGATACATTCTAAATCCTGATTTAGAATAATGTCCCATTGTACAGCTATTAATTCAGCATAAGTATCAACAATAGTCCCTTTCCCTTTTAAAATTGGCCTGATTTGGAGGATAAATTGTATAGTAACACAGTGTATAAAGATTTTCTGTTCAGGAAAAAACATTCATAGTACTTGATTTTTCTTGTTACATTTCTCTATTAGTGACTTAGTGATAGATGGATAAAAACAGATGGCTTTTTAAATCATATTGATTTTTCCAAGTTTCTATAAATTTGAGAGACTGTCTAACCAGGGTAAGAGATCAACCTGGCTTTGTCCTGTAGTATTCTGCTGATTGTCATTTTACAGACAATTGCTGTGACTAGTCTGGGGTCTGTCCTCTTCTTCCCTCCCTTCCAGCTCAGTGTGCATGCCTCTGAAAACTGAGAGATCAGTTGAAAACCACATTTTCCAGAATAAAGGTTTTATGGGTCACTGTAGCATTGTAGGAACATGTGGGCATTCCAACAACAGAAACAACAAAATATTCTTCAATGATAGACTGAATGCAGTAGGACTAAGTTGTTCCTTCTATTAATGTGTTCTGTTCAGTTCTAATCGTAACACACGTATAGGTCTTTGTCTTGGAAAAGTTTACTCAAATTCTGTAACTTCTGTCTTCAATGGGAAATGTGGGATTCATGGAGAGAAATGATCAGACAAGCCTCTTCCAATTTTGAAATATTTCTAAATGTGTAAGCAAATTGGTCAAAACCTAGGATCTGCCAATTATGTGTGATAGTCCACTAGAATTTTTTTTTAGATTTTATTTATTTATTTGACAGACAAAGATCACAAGTAGGCAGAGAGACAGGCAGAGAGAAAGAGGGGGAAATAGGCTCCCTGCTGAGCAGAGAGCCCAATGCGGGGCTCGATCCCAGGACCCCGGGATCATGACCTGAGCCGAAGGCAGACTTAAACCCACTGAGCCACCCAGGTGCCCCTCCACTAGAATTCTTGAATAATGATTGAGTTATTTAGTTAATTTGCTACAAAAGAAAGCAATGGAAATGTTGATAGAATGTGGGGTAAAAAAATGTTATTTCATGATCCAGAGTGTTGCAGTTAATGATAAACCACTGATTTTTCATCCTCTTCACATAAAATACTGCCCTGTGTCTAGAATGTTTGCCAGGGGCTCAATCACACATTACATAATACTGAGTTTTCCAGAGAGGAGTCATGGCTCACACCCTTAGAGCAATATGGTGAATGTATAGAAGGATATAGCCAGTTATGGAAACAGACAGGGGTTCAGCCTGTACATTCTTATTTCTTTACATCACCCTGATTTATCAGTTTTGGGGAAAGTACATTTAAGTGGATTCCTGAATTGCACAAGACACCCTGTGCTTCACCCTTACACATGGCATCTATGCATGAGGAAAGGGTTTGTTGGTAAGTGGAAATGGAGAAACTGACACATCATTAAACTAAGCAGAAACTGCCTAACTCTGTTGTTCTCACTGCAACTAGAAACACAAAAAATGATCAAGTACATTTTTAGAAAGTATTTGCAATTTAATTAATTTTGTATTCTTCATCATACTAGGAAAGATTTGAGAAGCTTGCGCATGTGTTGAGTGCAAGAGGAAGTAGAAGGACTAAAAACTATGACTCTTTGGCATCTAATAACTTGCAATGCTGTTGAGAGTCAGGAATATGAATTTATATGGGAGTAAATGATTTTTTTCCCCAATTGTATCATATATCAACATGTTATGCATATCTGAGACTATCTCAGATACTCCAGAATATCTTATACATTCCAGAATTATAGTGATTTCTAATATTTCATGTCATTCTTTCCAAGGTCCTTTTCATCAGAATAAACCTTTTAATTTTTGGATTAGAAAATTCAATCACCATTGATATAGTTTAGAAATTTGAAGGTGTCTGAAGAAAAACTGCACAATGAATATATGCATATTTTTAATAAATGCTTCAAAAAGTAAAAACAAAAACAAAAACAAAAAACGGTCTTAAAGATTTAGGGATCAGTTCAAGGGGGAAAGTTGAGTATTTCAGGCAATCAAAAAAGGACAGGAAGGACCTAGGAAATCGTGAAATGGTAAGAACAATGGGGGTTGGGGGAGTAAAAGACAATAAATTGAATGCATGGGGATTCTGGAAGATCTTTGAAACCAGGTAGTGCAGGAAAGACTCAACCTGAGAGCCACCCAAGGCTTCTCCTTAGAGGGCCACTCACCCTTGAATTTAGAAAGGTTGGTCTGGCTGGGAATGTAGACTAAGGCAGGGAGAGGGCAGAGTTGGAGGATTCAGCAGAAGATAGTCTAGTAATTCATTTGTGAATTTTGACAAAGACCGCAAAAGCTATTTTTTTCAGTTATATGAAGATACTTTATAGTATCTTAAAACAATGTGAGTAGAGTAAGATATGAGTGCCAAATATATTTTAAGCATTGGCATCATCAAAAAGGTGAGGGTTTTGACCCATTCCATGACTTAACAGTCATATCACAATATATCAGCATTTCTTCAAGTGTATTGCATGGTGCCTTTTTATTCCTTGGGAAGGTAGTAGGTTTTAGGATGGAGAAAAGGAGTTAATGTTTGAACATATTTGGAATGCTGCAGTCAATAAATTAAATGAAATCCTTATTGCAGGATTTCTCAGAACATGTAAACTGTTAATGTCTTTGTGCATAGTAATGGGGGTGGAGGGCTCTAACACGTGGCATTTCCAATCTGATTTGACCATGGCATGTAGCATTTCCTAGGACTAGTGGACTACTGAAAACTCAGTAGGAACTACTCATAAAAGCTAGTGAAAGAATATGGTGTAGTCTTATGTGTGATATAGATCTATAGATAAAATATATTGTAAACATATATGCATATACAATTTCATTAGGATGGGGTGATTTCATAACTGCAAGAAATTCAAGTAATTCAGTCTTTGCTAATTGCCTTTGCCTTTAAGGCTTGTCAGAATTCTTCTCATTAAATTCATAATCTCTTCTCATGGGGGAGCGTTGAGGACGACTTCACTGGAGTGGCTCACCCACTCACAGCCCCCAAATCAGGCTGTTCATCATCTGACTGTTTTTCTTCAAGCACACAAAGAAACTATTTTCTCTTGGGTAGGGGCTTCCCCTGACCTACCACCCACCCCTGTTAGGTAGAGAGTCATCCCCAAAGAGATGTGTCATTCTTGGAACAGAACATCCCTTAGTGAAGATTCACTGAATAATCATTCAGCTAGAAGCATAAATCTACCCTAAGGGTCGGAAAAACCCATAGTGAAAGAGAATAATGGGCGAAGGGAATTGCATTCCAGGCTATTAAAATAGACACAGGCACTGAAGTGAATGTGCTGAGATGAAACAAAGGGAACTCTCCAAAATTCAAACATGGAACTCTGGGTGATAAACTCTTGCCCCCGGGTTGTGATTAACTCTTCAGTCACTCAGGAAGAGATCATCCTTGCTTTTTACTCAGGACAGTAAGATGGTTGATCCACACTGAACCATTTCCTGTTGACTTCATGAGGCTGATAGGGAACACACTTTCTTCCTTTTCCTCTTTCCTTTCTTCCCTGGTTCCCTTCCATTTCTGGCTCTCGTGTTGACCCTGCAAAAGACATTAGACAAAGGATTAGTCAGAATTCAGGATTCTCCAATGACTCAGAACAGCCTACCTGCAGCCAGACAGGCCTGGGGCAGGAGCAGAGTTGGCACCAGCCCTGCTCTGTAGGTTGGAACAGGAGCTGAGAGAGCTGTCCTTGCTGCAGAGGCTGGCGGGGAAGTTACTGCTGGGTGGGCTAGGCACAGGTCCAACAGGGATCAACATGTTCCCGTCACGATTCCGGCAGACGCCTGGCACCAGGGGGGATTCAAGCTTGAGCTGCCCAACAGGTGGGCAGAGCCTTGCTCAGAAATTCAGACTGGCTGGGGGCTTGATTATCAAAAGGGCAGGATATGGAAGGAGTTAGAACATGGACTCCTGGTCTCATTCCCCTCAATTGTAACTGTATGATCGTAGACAAATTACTTAATGTTTCTGAAACTCTGTTTCAGATAATGTTATCAGAGCCTTTATTTTTTAAGGATGAGCTGAAAAAATAATATCTAACATCTATTTGGACCTAAATATATGTTAGGTACTGTGCAAAGAGCCTGTTATTCCTGACTATATTTAATTCTCAAGATAATTCCGTGGGATCAATGTCATCAATTATCTCCCATTTCACATGTGGAGAAACTAAACTTCAGGTCACCAGGTGGTAAGTGATAAATCCAGAACTGATTTCAAGGACCCAGATTTTAGCCAAATGTAAATTCCCTCTCAAAAGTCTAGCTCTTTCCTCATGATGATGCTGCCTTTCTACCACTGCTGCTGCTACTGAGGATAGGGATGATGTTCTAGACTCAAGTTCCATCCCTGGGGCAGGAGAGAGGGAAAGTTAATAGCAAGAGTGTGGTCTTCTTCTTAGTCCAAAGATGGAGGTGGGCTGCTACTCAGTTGTTAGAGCACTAAAAGCTAAACCTAGCCTTATAAACTGCAGCACAGGTAAGGGAGTTGAGCACAAAGAGTCATTTATAAAACCTCATCATTTAAAAAATATTTTTAATTGAAGAATTGTTGACATACAATATTTAATTAGTTTCAGGTGTACAACATAGTGATTCAGCAATTGTTTGTATTGTGAAATACCACGATAGGTGTAGTTACCATCTGTCACATACAAAGTTACTACAATACTATTGACTATCTTGCCTATGCTGTATCTTTTATCCCCATTACTTACTTATTTTTATAACGTATAGAACCTGGCCTTCAAAATGGGAAACAGCACACGTGGATAGATAACAAAAGAGGAGACCACAGATCAGCCCTGGGACAGTAACCCTGGATTATCATCCAACACAATCCAGGAAATGAGGAAAAGAGTAGAGAAGTCTGCTACACGGAAGGTAATTGACTCCCATAACTCACTGCAGAAGTTATGGGACATGTGGGGTAAGAATAGAGTCAGTCTCAAACCAAGAACTGGAAGTGGACTGAACTTGAAGGTTGGAGATCTCAGGGGATTCTTGTGGATTAAATCGAGCAGATCAGAGGTTAAAATTCATTCAGGTATTTCTTTAAAAAATAATGTTTTTATTGTGTAGTTTAGTGTACTGTACTGCACTGTAGTATATTATAGTGCAAAATAATAAGTACACAGTAGCATAGTAATATGCTATTGTGGTGTAGTATGCGATGTGATTTGTTGCAGTGTGGTATGTTGTGGTATAATAGAGTCGTGTAATATAATGTAGGGTAGGGCAGTGTAGGGACAGTGTACCATAGAGCAGTGTTCTGTTGCACTGTATGGTGCAGTGTAGTTTTGTGTAGTATAATGTAGCTTGAAGTCAGGAAACCTGAGTTATCATCCTTTCTGTGCTGTTAATAGCTATATGGCCTTCGATAAATCAGCTTAGCTCTTTTTGGCTGTATTTTGTTGTGACATGAAATGAGGGGGTTGGAAAAGATGATCTTGAAGGTCAATTCTGAAACATCCCACAGCTTGGTTTTACTCATGAGACATCTAACAACTTATATTTTCTGCCAAGATTTAGAGGTTTCTTATACAGACTTTCCTCAAATTTAGAATGCCAGATAATGTTCCTGGAAGAAAGTAGAAAAGGGAAAAACCCATAAATAGATTTTAGTACCAATCTAACATTAGAAATTAAATTAAATGAAAGGCTAACTTATTGCAATGCAATTCTGGTCATAATTCTTAGTTAAGTGAAAGGCATTCTTAGCCAAAATACTGGGAGGTCTGGGTAGCTGGAATCCGGCTCTAGAAAGTTTCTTTGTTGTACGCTTGGTATAGGCACAACTGCAGTACCTGGAGAGTAAGCAGTTTTGTCAAAATTGCTGGACCGCTGTGAAGTGTGTAAACCTGGCGATTCACAGACCTGTACCCCTGGGGATAAAAATACATTATATGTTTATTAAAAAAAAAAAATTTGGAAGGGGAAGCGAACCATAAGAGACTATGGACTCTGAAAAACAACCTGAGGGTTTTGAAGGGTCAGGGGTGGGAGGTTGGGGGAACAGGTGGTGGGTAATAGGGAGGGCACGTATTGCATGGAGCACTGGGTGTTGTGCAAAAACAATGAATACTGTTACGCTAAAAAAATAAATAAAATGGAAAAAAAAAAATTGCTGGACCAGATGACACTACCAGTCCAGTCTGCCATAATTACTGGTACCAACACTCAATTTTACATGATTTCTCTTTTGGAAGACATGTGAATTGGTACAATATTTTCAACTGAATTATTATTCAATCTAATAATAAATGTACAAAGTTTAAAATTAAATCCTACTGAGAGGCCTTTTGAAAAACATTGAAGTTTCTTCCCTTACTCCTTTTCTCTTGCTCCAGTCCTTTTGCCCCAAAGCAACCACTTTTGACCATCATCTATTACTTCTAATATTTATACATTTGCAAATATCTTAATGTTATATACTATTCTCTTTTGATTCATCAATTTTTACACATTATGTGTTGATTTTCTATATTGATAGATAAGGCTTTACCTCTCTAATACCAGCATTCTCTTTGTGTCTACCCTCCCACACTTACAGTACTTTATTTTGAGGTGGAATCAATATTTAGTATTAGGATTATAATGCCTATGAAAGTATTATTTACAGCTGAGCATTATGATATACTGTGATTCTATATCCTCCCTTTTGTTTTTGCTGAAGTTAATACATGCCTTATTTTTTACTCACTTAATTTTCTTTGTAACTATTGTTAATTATTTAAACAATTTCCAAAAACTTGCCAGTTTTTCATAACATAAATCACATCAGTAATACTTCAATTTCTTGTGTCCATTTGTTTTGTTTTGAGACATTTCTAGGCCTGTTTTATAACTGCCATCCCTGGATGTCCATAGTTAGAATTCGCTTTGCCTTTCTCCTTACTTGGGTTCCCTATTCTTCCTTATGACTCCCTTTGTAATGACATACTTCTTTGTTGTGACTGTTGTTGTTGTTGTTGTTTTAAAATTTTACTTATTTGAGAGAGATAGAGAGAACACAGAGGGAGAAGCTTACTACCTGCTGAGCAGAAAGCCTAATTTGGGGTTTAATCCCAGGACCCTGAGAACATGACTGGAGGGAGCCAAAGACAGACACTTAACTGACTGAGAGCCACCCAGGTGCCCCTACTTCTTTATTTTGAAGGAGCAATTCCTTTAGCCATTCTGTCAGATTTAAAAATATAATGCTAGAGAAGAGATCATGATGATAACAGCCCTTGACATACTTGTCTTTTGAGTCACAATGTTTCAGTTTGTACTGATTTCCCTCAACTCCTGGGACACTGTTGTCTTCTTGGAATTTCCCTTCTTCTTCCTGAAGAACTCATTGCTACTCTTCTGTGTTGACTCTCCTGTTTTCTGAATCCTGTGTATTCCTCTTTCCAGATTACATCTGCCATTGGCTTCCTGAAAAGGAGTAGAAAGGAGGCAAAAATGTTTGAGACCATGCTTGTTTAAAAATGTCTTCATTTTTACCCTTACAGTTCATTGGTTATTCAGCTAGGTATAGAACCCTAGCAGGCAATTATTTTGCCTTCAAAATTTTAAAGTAATTACTCCATCACTTTCCTGCTTTCAGACTGACTTACAATGGTCAGATTCCATTTTGATTCTTGATCCTTTACATATATAACTTTTTTTTTTCTTGGAGACTTCTAAAATTGCTTTTTTGCTTCTAGCATTCTGAAATATCACAATAATGTTTCTTGAATTTTCATCTATTGTGTTATAAACTCAGGAAACTCATGTCATTCAATTTTGAAAAAACTTTATTATTTTCTTCAATTCATTTGTGGTTTGTCTCCTTCAACACAGAAAAATTATTCAGATGTTGGGCCTTCTGTGTTTTGCCCTTTACTTTCTTAAACTTTCTTTTCTGGCTTCCATCTTTTTCTTATGTGTTCTTTCTGGATGAGTTCCTTAACCTTATTTTCTAAGTCTCTGTTGAGTTTTCCATTTCTGCTGTCTGTAATATTTTTAATTTCTAAGTGCTATTTTTTGTTTTGTGAACACACACACATATATTCCTCATTCCCAAACTCACAGATTTTTTAGTAGAACTTGCATGTTCATAGACATGTAGAACTGTGAAAAATATGAGTCCATGATGCACACATTCCCAGCTGAGGTCATGCAAAGTGATGCTCTGCCTTTTTGTTTCAGCTCTCATACTGTACACAAATATCCTGCTTACAGTATACTTGATGCTGCATATTCCACATTTTTGTACTCTTTGTTAGTTATGTATTGAACAGTTGATGAAATGTTTCCAGGAGCTCACAGGAACGTAACCTTTTATCTCCTCCTAGGAACAGTGGTTCAGTAATCTCTAATTCAGCCTTATAAGTGACTTTCTAGAATATAACAACCATGAATAATGAGAATTGAATATATGTATAATGTATATATGTGTATGCATATGTATATATATATATATATTAACATAAAAATATTTTTCTTTTCCCTGCATGCTCTGTTTCTCTTAAGTCATTGTGTGTGTGTGTGTGCGTGTGTGTGTGTGCACTTTCTTCAGTTGTTTGATTGTTTTGGGGATTTTATTCATGATAAAGGTGAAAAACTAATATGCTGGTTATATTTCCAGAACATGGGGATCATGTTGACTTTGAGTTAAGAAAACCCAGTGTGTCAAGATTCCTTCAGTTATTTTTTTGTTGGCAAGATTACCCAGAGAATAGTTCTTTCAAAGAGAATAATTGTCCAGTTGTATGCATAATTGCATAATCATAAGCCTTTTCATTTAATAATTTTTTTTGAAAATAAATCTTCAGAAAGAATAAAAAGGACTCATAAAAATTTAAACAGTGAAGATGTTCACTGCAGTGTAGTCATTTTGAAAGAATATAAAAAAGCTATATTTTCAATGGTCAATTAATTAAGAGGAATATCCCCTCCAAATTTCAGTGGAATATCATGTAGTCATCAACTACTGTATTTACAAAGAATTGTTAACATCAAAAACAAATGCTTGTAATAAAAATAAAGAGAACAGTATAAAATATAGTCAGAAAAGATTCATATGGAAAAGTCACCAAAGAATTAAGAAACTCATGTTTAAATAGCAGGATAATGAGTGACTTAATGCTTTTTGTGCACGTTTCGTCATTTATTTAACAAGTTTCCTACAATAAGCATGCTTTAAAAGTAAGAAAACTTTATATCTAGGAATGAAGTGCTAATAGTAGTCTGTTTCCCTTTGTTTCCAGGTTTCTTGTAGGTACTTTTAGTATCCAGAACTAAGGTTACCAAACATCTTGGTTTGTCTAGAACTAAGGAACTTCTCAGGATGTGGGTATTTCATTTCTAAAACTAGGACAGTTCTGAGCACACTGATTGTTAATCACTCTATAACAAGTGATTCTTTTAATGAAAGTGATTTTTCTTAATGAAAGAATATGGAAACATGAAACATAAAACTGAATTGGCAACTGAACTACATCTATATCTATCTATCTATCTGGAGAGAAAGAATAAAAAATCTGTCAACTCTGTCTGCACAGAAAGCCAGATTCTTTGAATTATACTTATAAACTCAGTCAAAATTTTCTAAAAGTTGGGGTTCCTGGGTGGCTCAGCCAGTTAAAGTTCTGGCTCTTGATTTCAGCTCAGGTCATGTTCTCAGGGTTTTAAGATCAAGCCCTGTGTCAGGCATTGTGCTAGGTATAGAGCCTGCTTAAGATTCTCTCTCTCCCTTTCCCTCTGCCCCATCCCACCCCTGCCTCTTTAAAAAAAAATTCAAAAACTATGACATTGCTTGGTTATATAAAAGTTTAGTTGTATTTTATAGTTAATACAACACACAGGGACTGTGTCGTATTTTGTCATACTATAAAAAATAAGGAGTTTGCTTCCATCTTGGCCTCTTCTCAATTTCCTTCTCTTGCTTTGCTTCATCCACCCGATTCTAAGGTCCTTTCCAGTGATCTCTTTTGCTTATACTCTATCACTGACCCAAAGAAATGGCTTCAGATCTCACCTTTACACTGGGAATTCTCAAATTTACCCTTTCTTCTGATTTCCAGGAATTAATTTCCAGCTCTGTATTTCCTGTCATTTATCATATCCCAAACTACGTTCCCCTCCCAAATAGCCAAGATCCTGTAATTCCTCACTCAAGTTAATTGCTCTACCAACAGGCAGGTTACCATCCATTTTCATTCGTTCTGCCCACCTCACTACAGCAGTCAATTGCTAAGTCTTACCAATTTTAACTTCATAATTCTTTATTCTTTATCTCATAATTTTTATAATTCCTGATTTTGTTGGCCCCTGAGTGATATTTTTGATATAGTCCCTAGCACTGCTAGGAAGTCAAGCATTTTGTCCTTTCAGGTGGTTAGATGCCACTAAGTAACCATCTCTTCAAATTCAGCAAGGTCTTCCTGCTCCTCTAACTTCTTACAGTTTCTGAATTTGACCTCTATCCTGAATTTTGATATCCACACCAGTCAGTGCTGGGCATATCACTGATCTTGCTTTGTCCTATAACTCTGCCAATGTTCCCTGTCCTGTATTATCAAACAAACAAAATGTAGTCTGTAGACACAATCTATGCCTCTACTTGCCACCTTGATGCATGCCAGATCTTGTTTGCCTGAGTATATCAGAAGCTTGAAAGGACACCAAGAAACTACCAGCATTTCCCCATCCATTTTACCCATGTATGAAAGTCAGGCAGATCCTTTTCCCATCTTTACATTGGATCCTAGAGAAAGAGAAATATTGATGGCACAGAGTGTCTCCCTTCTCTTATAAGAGTTCCAGAGGTCTTTGTAGACCTTTCTAAGTGGGAAATTTTCAGTTGCATCAGCTCCATCAGAGGTGCTCAAACCAAAAGGATTCCTAAACCAAAACCTCAAACCAAGAAGATATCATTATTTTTTGCCTATTTTTCTAGTACCTGAAGCAGAAAAAGTCCTCTCATTGGGTCATATCGGAGGAGTCAGGTGGATCACTCCCTCTAGTGAAATAACCTGACCCTTGAAACGCCATAGCACATCAGGTTGGAAAGGAGTCATGAACATCATGTGGTCTCTTATCTGTGAACTTGGTTCCCAGGTTCAGCCCAGTTGGTCTTTCCAGATAGAAACAATATATAACTATTATATTGAGATTTCAGGATCAACTATGAGTTTGATTCCAAATAGACATAGAAAATTTTGTATTCCTAGCACCTAGACAAGTGATTTTGGTAGGGACTTTTTTAAAGTATTGGAATTCTTTTTCTTTTTTTATGTTACTTGAAATCAAAATATAAAACAAGTAAGATTGGAATTATTTGTACTTAAAGCTAAAGAGAATTCTCCAGGTAGCTTTCCCTATAACCTTTAGAGAACTCTAGCATTCTAGGAAATACAGTTTGAAATAAGATAATGAAGATACTCTATGTCCATATTTCTATAGCAGAAATATTATATATACAGTTTTCCCCAAAATTAACTTTGTCCCTTTTCTCCAAGTGTCTTATTTTTTTTAAGATTTTATTTATTTATTTACTTGACAGAGAGAGACACAGCGAGAGAGGAAACACAAGCAGGGAGAAGGAAAAGCAGACTTCCAGCTGAGCAGGGAGCCCAATACAGGGCTCAGTCCCAGGACCCTGGGATCATGACCTGAGTCAAAGGTAGACACTTAACAACCGAGCCACTCAGGTGCCCCTCCAAGTGTCTTAAAATTAAAAATTTAAAATTATTTGGGTTTACTGTGCTTGAGCTGATTGGGTTGGGGGCCTATGGCACTGTTCAGAGCCTCAAAATCAAAGTTAGTGGGTCTTCATTGGTCTAGACATAGACATCTAATCTCTGGATCTCTGTGAGGAATAATATTTCAAGTTCTTACCTTCAATAATCAGACAGTTTTCTTTTTTTTCTCCCTATAACAACAGACAGGATTATTAGTAGTAGAAATTGAGATATTCTTTATTTCACATTAAAAAAGAAAACACCATGTTTTACCACAGAACTTTTCACCAAAAAATGCCCAAACTTTAAATTCTTTAGAATTGAGGAGCAAAAGAAGTATAGTGCACTTATTTCCCAATTTTAGGCTCTTAGAAATGCTCTTGCAATTTACTTTTTTTTTTTTACAATTTTCTTTCTAAGTAAGAAAAAAATTGTGTACCTTCTTTTCGAAATTGTATTTCTTTCCTTCCTTCAAGCCTACCTTGTCATATCAATAAATGGCATATATTTACAATATATAAAATTTAGGACTCTTCTCTGTAGTAGATGCCATCACTTCCAAAAGCACAGTGGTATAGTTTTTCAATTGAACCAAATCACCTATTTGCATCTGCAAATTCTGGACATGAATCAGGGAGTTATTGTGTAGACTTTCATGACCAAATGAAATGTGAATTCAAAGTTCCTTTCAAAACAGTTGTCACATTGATTTCTCCCTCAATTCTTAGAGCTAATGATTCTATAAAAGTAATTAGTAACTTCTTTTAAGTTAAGTTCTACTTAAATGTCAACAGGTCAACAGCACTTTGCTATTAATGTAGTGCACTCCAGAATGAAATATAAACATCCTTTGCAGAACAGGATGTTAAAATTAAATTTAGTATTGAAGTGTCAAAATGCAGTTTTGAATCTCAAAATGAACGGGGTACACCAAAATGCAGAATTCACAAAAGAAAAGTGAAGACCCAACCCCACAAAACTTCCATCAGACTAAAGCCAGAAAAGCATATTAGAATATGTAAAGGAGTTGTGAGGCTTTTTCTTTCAAGGGAATTGCTGTGCGAGCCACTTCCAATTTTCAGATTTTTGGGGGGAATAGGCCTGGGGGTGAGTTGTTTACCTATCCTGCCTGAGCTATAGAGCCACGTGGAATATAAGACTGCAACCTTATTCATGCCTGAGAACGTCTAAAGTGGTCTATGGCAGGACGAAGGGAGAATAGAGGACTCAGCTGGGGAAGTAATTAATCTCACATCCATGGCAGGGCAAAGGATATGTGTTTTTCTCGTGGACCACATAGAAAAGGGAAGTCATGGAGCTCTTTAAGTCCTACCTGAAAGCGTACTTGGAAGGAAAAAGATTGATCAGAGGAGAAATGGCACGTAAAGGACCAGCATCTGAGTGGGGAGGGGCCAATTTACTTATCAGTCACTTGCCCAATAAAAACTTGGGGAGAACAGTGAAAAATCTAAAGATACCCCTTCCAAGATAGTGGTGGCTGTCTAATATAGGCTTAACAGGGCTCGAAAGGAAAGGAGGACTCTAATCTTGGAATGAAAATTGAAATTATAATTGTTATATTAACTTGGACATACTAATTTCTCAAATGACTGCTTTGTAATTTAAAATGATTTTAGGTCTGTCTGTGACCTAAGGTTGACTGGAATTATCTTGGAGATGGGAAAAACAACCCCATACCCACATATACACTTTAAAGGAACAAAAGGAAACAAAGCAAATTTGCATTTGGTTACATTTTGGTTGCATTTTGGTCATGAATTTTCATATATTGGTTTATATTTGGATTGTTGAATTCAATTCATTGATTATTTATTAAATCTTTACAAGAAGGATTAGTATTGTTTAGTAAAAAGAGGGCATAGTTAGGGATTTAAAAATCTGACATTGAATGCCAGATCTTCACCTAACTCATTAAATTATCCTACGAACTTGATACCTTTGAGCCTGTTTCGTCCTTGTTGTCTGAGGAAAATAAATTGAGATTATTTTGAGGATTGAATGGGATAGTGGAAAGCCCTGAAAAGACCACTTGGAAATAGTGTAATAAATGGCCCCTCTCTAGCACATAGTCCTTTATAGGCACTCTTTAGGTGAGCTTCAATAAGGAATGCTTGTATCCATATTAGATTATTTCCTTGTAATTTTGAACAAGTTCTTTCTTGTCTTTGGAGAAATTACTTTTCAAATGCATTAATTAGGTAGTCTGCGGACTCCTCTCCACAGTCATATAAGGACACACGTACACAGAATAACAGTAATGGTCAGTCATACTAATACTGGTTAGCCACAATGACACACACCTCTGAAATAGATATTCAAAAAGAAATGTTAGAAAATATCTTTTTTAAAACATGTCTCATAATAATGACTACATCTTGAGTAGTTCCTAAAATAGACTGACCTTGGACTTTTTTAGTGTCCAAAAAACATAGATTCAGCACATCCAAAACCTCAAATTACTTCTTCTAGGCTGTTGAAACCCTCGTCAGTGAAAAACCACTCATATTTTGGTGAAGGAAGAACCCACAAATTTTGCTGATTTTCTTGTACATTTAAGATCCTGAACTTCAACTGTGTGGACATTAAGACTCATACAAACTCTCTGATCCTCAAGGAACTTAACGATAGTGTTGGGTAAACACAGCCTAGGCGAACACAGTAACAAAGAAAGATACTTCATGCTAACTTCCAGGTGGGTTGGGGTGACAAGGAGACAGGAAAGAAGGTACCACAAAAGTTTTAAAAGGGTCAGGCAATTATTATCCAAACCAACCACCTCTGCTGTCCACCTCAGGCTTTATAATTATATGGTCCTCTTCTCCCCTCCCCTGCTAGAAATTTCCAAAAGACCACAGAAATGCTCCACAATGGGCGATGTCATCATTTGGCATTATTCACTGTAGCATTTACAGGCTACCCTGGACAAGGAACTCAAGGGCTGGAATGTGATCCAGCCCTGTCAGGAGGATGCTGTACTTTCTCTGACCTAACTGAATACTTCACAGTCCTCAGACCCCCTTTTCATCCCTCACCATCTCCACACACTGTTAATCATAGAGTGACAAGAAACACTAACCATAATTTATATGTAGCCTCGTTAATCCCTTATAGGGGCCTGAAGTAATTTCCTTCCATTTACACTCATTCAGACTCCCTCCTTCTGGTTTCTAGTGTTCTCTTTATACTGTTTATTCTTAATCTGTGTTGGCAACTTGGGAATTTATTTTTCCAGTCCCTTAGAACTCTCTCCTTCCTAATGCTGCTAGGCCTTATATAGTTCCTTTTCTGGAACTTTGACCCTGTCTTCATTATTTGACATTTCCTCACATGGAATTTCATCAGCTGGTTACCAGATTATGTTTCCATTAGTCTTTTCACATCATCCTGAATTTTATCACCGGTCTTCTTCTCTGTAGGGATCTAATTCTTTAAATTTCATCACCTTATTACAAATAACTTTTGTTGAGCAAAAGTATTCTGAAAGAACACATTAAAACATGCCCTTATTTCTCCTAGCATTTGCCTTCCATCGCTTTTTTTTCTTACTTAGAACAAGTTAACAGAAAATTAACCTTCTCCAAAGGTAACATATATATACATACATACACACACACACATATACATATGTGTGTGTGTATATATATATGTATGTATGTGTATATATATACACACCACACACATACATACATATATCATGCTGTTACCTTTGGAGAAGGTTAAACATATATATATATATATATATGTGTGTGTATATATATATATATAGAGAGAGAGAGAGAGAGAGAGAGAGAGATCTCCTGAAATGTACCTGCTCTCCCCAGGCATCATTCTTCTAGAGAGCAAAATTTAAAGGAGTGTCTGTATAGGATATTATTTTTAGAAGGTCATCAAAATCCTCATGTCTTCTTTCTTGAATATTTTTATCATGACCATTTTTCAGTGATTTATTTATGCATCACAGGTGGCCATTATTTGCATTAGTATTATCTCTTTTTGATTCAGTAGAGCTCTGGTACTTTCTGTCCTTTCTCTGATTTAGTAAAGTTTTGCTATCTTCTCTGTCCTGTTAAGAATCATTCAAGATTGTTGAACACTAGCCTTACGTTCTTTGACACCATACTCCCCTGTTTGTCCTCCTACCTCCCAACTATTCTCTCTTCATCTCTTGCTGGTTCCTTCTTCTCTATTTGATTTTAATAATGGAGTCCTTAGGGCTTAGGGGTCTGGACTCTAGTTTCTAATCCACATTTTATCCTCTAGTTTTTATCTTAAGTCATAGCTTTAAATGCCATCTATCTGCTGATGTTTGTCAAATTAATGTCTGAATTTCTCTCATGAGTTTTAGACTTGTATACTTGAGTATTTTTCTTCTTAGCTTACATATTTAAGAAGCTTTTCAAACTTACTATGTGTAAAA
This sequence comes from Meles meles, assembly GCF_922984935.1. Taxonomy (NCBI): domain Eukaryota; kingdom Metazoa; phylum Chordata; class Mammalia; order Carnivora; family Mustelidae; genus Meles; species Meles meles. Next base: position 106,658,432 of record NC_060075.1, read on the forward strand.
GGGACTTTTTTATTTCTCTTCTGTCCACTGTCCATTTGGCTCCCTGTCTTCTCCACCTTTCCATACATGTACTATGAAATGCCTAGTTGGTCTGGCCAAAACTTGAAGAGTCTTGCATGATTCTTCTATGCATCAGAACATCTCATAAATTTTGCCTTTCAACGCTATGTGAAATATACCCAATTTTCTCTACTCCTATTGCCATCCCTGTTCAAACCCCTATAATTTCTCACCTGGACTGCTGCAATAACATCTTAATTTACCCTTCAGTTTCCATTCTTTCCTTTTAAGATCCATTCTCCACATAGAACCTGGGTAATTCCTTTTTTTTTATTAAATTTTAATCAGATCATATCATCCATCCCCCTTGTGACATTTCTATAGCTTCTTTTTAAAAAAGGATTTATTTATTTATTTGTGGGGGTGAGAGGCAGAGGGAGGAGGAGGGGCAGAGATGGAGAGAGAAATGCAAACAGGCTCCTGCTGAGCATGGAGCCCAACACAGGGCTCAATTTCATGAACCTAGGATTACAACCTAAGCCAAAACCAAGAGTCAGATGCTTAAAAACTGTGCAACCCAAATGCACCCATTGTTTCTTATTACTCTCAAAATAAATACAAATTCTGTATCATGACCCATAAGGCCAACCTCCTAGCTTCATTTTCTACAACCATATATTTCAACCTATTGGTTTTCTTCCCAAATTCCTGAAACACAGCAAACTTATTGTACCTCAGGGCCTTTAGACCTATAAATCACCCTGCCTAGAGTACTATTTTCCATAGTTCTTCTATAAATGGGTTATTTTCATATTTTGGGTATTAACTCATTATCTCCTCAGAGAATGTTCAGTGATTGTCTTATTCTTTGAATTAGCACTTGTTATCTCTTTATTTATTTTAGTGTCTGTCTTACCAACTAGGATCTAATCACCCTATGTAACTAGTTTTATCCCTTCTCCAGTGCCTGGAACTCAGTAAGTATTTTTTTGAAGAATAAATGAATGAATGAATCAATCAATCAGTCAGTAAGTAAATCTCTGGTTCACTCCTTTATTTTGAAATATATTAGATACATGATCATTCTTATTTTTAGCAGAACTAGATACTAGTTTTGCACATTTTTACACATAACTTTTTAAGTAATTATTAAATCATTTTTTCTTATATAATCATAACATGTTATTTGAAGTCATAAGTTTCTTTAAAAAGTAAAATGTTTCTACTCCTGTCCAAGGTAGAGTAACAGTTATATCTCATCTGAAACAGCTAAAAAAAAACCCGGCCAACCACATAAGTAGTTGTCTTCATATGTTTGATATATGGAAGTACAGGACAATGGTTCATGACAGGGGGGATACACACAAGCTGTAGAGAACTTTTATGCAACAGCTCATGAAAAAGACACCCAGAAAGAGCCTTGCCATCTTGAACTTGGAGTCAGAGGAAGCCAAGGCATCTAGAATTTATAGAACACCATACCAAAGAAGAGATAGCTGCATTGAGAGAAACCTCCAGAGATCTGTCAAGTTGCCCTCTCAACTTTTCAGTGGAGTACTGCTTAGAAAATGCATGTGAAAAAAATTCCCAAAGGCAAGGAAAGAGGCAGATGAAAGAAGCAGAGAGAACCAACCATAGCAATCATACATCCCGAGTAGAAAACTCTTATGGAATTATCCCTATGGCATTAGGTAATTAGAATATTATACTTTAGCCCCAGAGGAAAAATAGCTCTAGACCAAAGACTGAACTAGTCCCACCTCTAAATCTTAAAAACCAACCTTGAAAATTATCAAATTGGTTTTGGTTTCTATTTCCCTGATGATTGGTGATGTCGAGCACCTTTTAATGTAACTGTTGGCAAATTGTATGTCTTTTCTGAAAAAAAAGTTCAGTTCCTCTGGCCATTTTTAAATCTGATTGTAATTTTTTTCTTTGTTTGCTTGCTTGCTTTTATTTTTCATTTGTTTTTGCTCTTGAGCTGTGTGAATTCTTTGTATATTTTGAATACCAATCTCTTACTACATAATATGACTTAAAAATATGTTTTCCCCCTACATAAATTGCCTTTTCACTTTGTTAATTGTTTCCTTTGCTGTGCAGAAACTTTTCAGTTTAATGTAGCCCTACTGTTTATTTTTGTTTTTGTTGTCTTTGCTTTTGGTTTCAAAACAAAAAATCATTGCTAAGATGAGTATCAAGGAGTTCACCCCTGTGTCCTCTTTTAGGAGTTCTATGGTTTCACTCAAGTGTTTAATCTATTTTGAGTTGATTTTTATTTATGGTGTAAGAAAGTGGTCCAATTCCATTCTTTTGCTTATGGCTGTCCAGTTTTCCCAGCACCATTTATTGAAGAGAACTTCCTTCCCCCATTTATATTCTTGGAGCCTTTGTCCTAAATTACTTCACCATATATGCATGGATTTATTTCTAAGCTGTCTTGTTCCATTGATCTGTGTGTCTATTTCTATGCCAAGAACATACTATTTTAATTACTATACCTTTGTAACATATTTCAAAATCAGGAATTTTTTTTTATTTGTTTATTTACAGTATAACAGTGTTCATTGTTTTGGCATCACACCCAGTGCTCCAGGGAGTACGTGCCCTCCCTATTACCCACCACCTGGTTTCTCAACCTCTCACCCCCCTGCCCCTTCAAAACCCTCCGGTTGTTTTTCAGAGTCCATAGTCTCTCATGGTTCATCTCCCCTTCCGGTTTCCCTCAACTCCCTCTCCTCTCCATCTCCCCATGTCCTCCATGTTATTTGTTATGCTCCACAAATAAGTGAGACCATATGATACTTGTCTCTCTCTGCTTGACTTATTTCGCTCAGCATAATCTCTTCCAGTCCCGTCCATGTTGCTCCAAAAGCTGGGTATTCATCCTTTCTGATGGAGGCATAATACTCCATTGTGTATATGGACCACATCTTCCTTATCCATTCATCTGTTGAAGGGCATCTTGGTTCTTTCCACAGTTTGGCGACCATAGCCATTACTGCAATAAACATTGGGGTACAGATGGCCCTTCTTTTCACTACATCTGTATCTTTGGGGTAAATACCCAGCAGTGCAATTGCAGGGTCATAGGGAAGCTCTATTCTTAATTTCTTCAGGAATCTCCACACTGTTCTCCAAAGTGGCGGCACTAACTTGCATTCCCACCAACAGTGTAAGAGGGTTCCCCTTTCTCCACATCGTCTCCAACACACGTTGTTTCCTGTCTTGCTCATTTTGGCCATTCTAACTGGTGTCAGGTGGTATCTCAATGTGGTTTTAATTTGAATCTCCCTGATGGCTAGTGATGATGAACATTTTTTCATGTGTCTGATAGCCATTTGTATGTCTTCGTTGGAGAAGTGTCTGTTCATATCTTCTGCCCATTTTTTGGTATGATTATCTGTTTTGTGTGTGTTGAGTTTGAGAAGTTCTTTATAGATCCTGGATATCAACCTTTTGTCTGTACTCTCATTTGCAAATATCTTCTCCCATTCCGTGGGTTGCCTTTTGGTTTTGTTGACTGTTTCCTTTGCTGTGCAGAAGCTTTTGATCTTGATGAAGTCCCAAAAGTTCATTTTCGCTTTTGTTTCCTTGGCCTTTGGAGACATATCTTGAAAGAAGTTGCTGTGGCTGATATCGAAGAGGTTACTGCCTATGTTCTCCTCTAGGATTCTGATGGATTCCTGTCTCACGTTGAGGTCTTTTATCCATTTCGAGTTTATCTTTGTGTACGGTGTAAGACAATGGTCGAGTTTCATTCTTCTACATATCGCTGTCCAGTTTTCCCAGCACCATTTATTGAAGAGACTGTCTTTTTTCCATTGTATATTTTTTCCTGTTTTGTCGAAGATTATTTGACCATAGAGTTGAGGGTCCATATCTGGGCTCTCCACTCTGTTCCACTGGTCTATGTGTCTGTTTTTATGCCAGTACCACGCTGTCTTGGTGATCACAGCTTTGTAGTAAAGCTTGAAATCGGGTAACGTGATGCCGCCAGTTTGGTTTTTGTTTTTCAACATTTCCTTAGCAATTCGGGGTCTCTTCTGATTCCATACAAATTTTAGGATTATTTGCTCCAGCTATTTGAAAAATACTGGTGGAGTTTTGATCAGAATGGCATTAAAAGTATAGATTGCTCTAGGCAGTATAGACATTTTAACAATGTTTATTCTTCCAATCCAAGAGCATGGAACGGTCTTCCATCTTTTTGTGTCTTCTTCAATTTCTTTCATGAGTGTTCTGTAGTTCCTCGAGTACAGGTCCTTTACCTCTGGTTAGGTTTATTCCCATGTATCTTATGGTTCTTGGTGCTATAGTAAATGGAATTGATTCTCTAATTTCCCTTTCTGTATTTTCACTGTTAGTGTATAAGAAAGCCACTGATTTCTGTACATTGACTTTGTATCTACCACATTACTGAATTGCTATATGAGTTCTAGTAGTTTGGGGGTGGAGTCTTTGGGGTTTTCCATAAAAAGAATCATGTCATCTGTGAAGAGAGAGAGTTTGACTTCTTCCTTGCAAATTTGGATACCTTTGCTTTCTCTTTGTTGTCTGATTGCTGTTGCTAGGACTTCTAATACTATGTTGAACGAGAGTGGCGAGAGTGGGCATCCTTGTCGTGTTCCTGATCTCAACAGGAAGGCTGCAAGCTTTTTCCCATTGAGGATGATGTTTGCTGTGGGTCTTTCATAGATAGATTTTATGAAGTTCAGGAATGTTCCTGCTATCCCTATACTTGGAAGCGTTTTCATCAGGAATGGATGCTGGATTTTGTCAAATGCTTTTTCTGCATCAACTGAGAGGACCATGTGGTTTTTCTCTCTCTTCTCTTATTGATTTGTTCTATCACATTGATTGATTTGTAAATGTTGAACCAACCTTGCAACCCAGGGATGAATCCCACCTGGTCATGGTGGATAATCTTTTTAATGTGCTGCTGGATCCTGTTTGCTAGGATCTTGTTGAGAATCTTTGCATCCATATTCATCAGTGATATTGGTCTGAAATTCTCCTTTTTGGTAGGGTCTTTGCCTGGTTTGGGGATCAGGGTAGTGCTGGCTTCATAAAAAGAGTCTCGAAGTTGTCCTTCTCCTTCAATTTTTTGGAACAGCTTCAGGAGAATTGGGGTTATTTCTTCTTTGATAAATTAGATTTTAAACTAAAGACTGTAGACAAGATACAGAAGGACACTACATAATTCTTAAAGGGACTATCCGCCAAGATGATCTAACAATTGTGAATATCTATGCCCCCAATATGGGAGCACCCAATTACATAAGAAAACTATTAATCAAGATAAAGAGTCATATTGATATGAATACAATAATAGTAGGAGATCTTAATACACCTCTTTCAGAAATAGACAGATCATCGAAGCAGAAAATTAATAAAGAAATAAGAGCATTGAATGAAACATTGGACCAGATGGACCTCATAGACATATACAGAACATTCCACCCTAAAACAACAGAATACTCATTCTTCTCAAGTGCACATGGAACCTTCTCCAGAATAGACCACATACGGGGTCACAAAGCAGGACTCAACCAATACCAAAAGACTGACATTATTCCCTGCATATTCTCAGATCACAATGCTTTGAAACTGGAACTCAATCACAAGAAAAAGTTCAGAAGGAACTCAAACACCTGGAAGCTAAAGGCCACCTTGCTTAAGAATGCTTGGATCAACCAGGAGAACAAAGATGAACTTAAACAATCATGGAAATCAATAAGAATGAAGACACTTCGGTCCAAAACCTATGGGATACAGCAAAGGCGCTTCTAGGGGGGAAATACATAGCCATCCAAGCCTCCCTCAAAAAAATTGAAAAATCCAGAATACACCAGCTGTCTCTACACCTTAAAGAACTGGAGAATCAACAACAAATCAAACCAACTCCACACGCAAGAAGGGAAATAATCAAGATTAGAGCAGAGATCAATGAGGTAGAAACCAGAGATACAGTAGAACGTATCAATGAAACGAGAAGCTGGTTTTTTGAAAGAATCAATAAAATTGATAAACCATTGGCCACACCAATCCAAAAGAAAAGAGAGAAAGCCCAAATTAATAAAATTATGAATGAAAAGGGAGAGATCACAACTAACACCAAGGAAATAGAAACAATCATCAGAAATTATTACCAACAGATATATGCCAATAAGCTAAGCAACCTAGATGAAATGGATGCATTCCTGGAAAACTATAACTCCCAAAATTGAACCAGGATGAAATTGACAACCTGAATAGACCGATATCTAGTAATGAGATTGAAGCAGTGATCAAAAACCTCCCAAAAAACAAGAGCCCAGGACCTGACCGATTCCCTGGAGAATTCTACCAAACTTTCAAAGAAGAAATAACCCCCAAATCAGGAATTTTGATGCCTATAGCTTTGTTATTCTTTCTCAAGATTATTTTGGTTATTTGAGGTCTTTTGTGGTTACATACAAACTGCAGGATTATTTTTTTCTGTTTCATTTTTCTGTGAAAAATACTATTGGAATTTTGATAAGGATTGCATGGAATCTACAGATTGCTTTGGGTAGTATGGACATTTTAACATTATTAATTCTCCCAATTCATCGTGATGTGTCTTTCAGTTTATTTGTATCTTCTTTGATTTCTTTTATTAACGTCTTATAATTTTGAGTGCACAGACTTTTTACATTTTTGGTTAAATTTATTCCTAGGTTATTTATTCTTTTCAATGTAATATAAAATATTTTTTCTTATTATAAAAAATTTATAAGATATTTGACTATTTAAAACAGAAGTAATAATGATAAATTATAATTTATATTATATAACATATATAGAAATAAAACATATAACAATAATATATAACAATAACAATATAACAATATAACAATAATATAACAATATAACAATAACAATATTATAATAATATAACAACAATAGCACAAAAGCCAGGAGTGAAGAAATGGAAGTATATTGTTAAGTAAGTTTCTTATATTATTCTTAAAGTTCTGTAATCATACTTGCATACTGTGTTAAGGATATATACTATAACTCCTAAAGCAATAATGAAGTTATAATTAATAAGTTAACAGAAAGATAAAATAGAATTAGAAAATTCCTCAATGAATACAAGAGAAAGCACAAAAAGAGGAAATAGGACAAATATAAAAAGATCAATTACAAGATTGTCTCTTTAAACTAAATTATATCATTAATCACTTTACAAGTGATTTTACACATTCTACTGAAATATATGATCAGATTGGACACCCCCCAAAAAAGCAAGGCCCAACCATTTTCAGAAATAAATGCTAAATACAAAACATTCATGAGATTTTTTTTAAGTATCAGTAAATGGAGAAATAAATATATATCAGGACATTCCAAATTATTAAGATTCCAAAAGTATCAAAATGATCTATAAATACAATGTAGTCCTAATCAAAATCACAGCAGGCTTTGTACAAATTGACATACCAATTTGAAGTTCATATGAAAATGCAAAGGACCAAAATGAGGCAAAACAAACTTTGCAAAGAAGAACAAACTTAGAGGAGTTTACACTACCTGAGTTAAAGTCTTGCTTGTATAAGCTCTAGTAATCAAGACATCATGGTATAGGCATAAAGATAGACAAATGGATTAATAAAATACAGAGTTCAGAAGTAGACTCAATCATATATTCTCTGTTACTTTTCAATAAAAGTGCAAGGCAATTTAACCATGAAAGAATAAATGATATTGGAACAATTGGTTGATATATGAAAAAGAAAGGAAAGAAGAAATGGAAGAAGGAAGGAAGGAAGGAAGGAAGGAAGGAAGGACTTGTATCTATCTGTGCCTTAACCCTATATAAAAATTAACTCAAAATAATATTGTATGCCTAAATGTAAGACCTAAAACTATGACACTACTAGAAGAGAGATAGCAAAAGGTGTAGTGACCTTAGGTTTGGCCAAGATTTGTTGAATATAACATAAGAAGTACAAATTACTAAAAAATTAATAAAATTTTATTAGAATTAAAAACTTCGCTCTTCAAAAGACGTGAATAATGAAAAGGTAAGCCACAGAGTAAGAGGAAATATTTTCAAAATGTACATACAAAAATTTGTATGAGAATATATAAAGAACACTTACAACTTGATAATAAAGACAGATAACCCAATAATATGTGGACAAAAGATTTAAACAGACACTTCAGTAGAGAGTATATAGAGAGATGGCAAATACATGAAAAGATGTTAACATCATTAGTCATTATAGAAATGTAAATTGAAACCACAGTGATTAGAATGCCTAAAATTAAAAAGCCTGATCTTACCATGTTTTTCTAAGGATGTGGAGCAATTAGAACAACAATATACAGTGATGGGAGTATAAAATGGTACAAACACTTTGAAAAAAAGTTTGGTAGTTTCTTAAAATGGCTTTACTTTAATTTTACTTTAAGAGTAACTAGAAAAAAAAAAAGACTAACTAGAGAAAGAACATTTGCATGAGATCTTAAAAAATGAATTGAGAGATTTTTCAGAAGATACAGGAAATAGGGAGCATTAGGAAAAAACACCACAGAAAAAGGAAAATTACAAACAAATGGATAAGAAATGCAGTGAATAGGGGCGCCTGGGTGGCTTGGTGGGTTAAAGCCTCTGCCTTCGGCTCAGGTCATGATCCCAGGGTCCTGGGATCGAGCCCCACGTCGGGCTCTCTACTCCGCAGGGAGCCTGCTTCCTCCTCTCTCTCTGCCTGCCTCTCTACCTAGTTGTGATTTCTCTCTGTCAAATAAATATTAAAAAAAAAAAAAAGAAATGCAGTGAATATGGATAGAGGATGGAAGGTGAAGTGTGTTGATGCTGTACTTGTAGTATAGTATTATTCAGAAATTTTGTCCATATCCTACATTTTAGATTTGTTGTTAGTAGGTCATGACAATCATAAAAAAATGAAATAGGATACAAAATTATACAATAAAAATATTAGAATGCAGTACCTATAGTAGAGTTAGTATTATTTCTTTTTTTAAAGATATTATTTATTTATTTGTTGGTTTGTATGTTTGTTTATAGCAGCCAAACATGGGGAGGGGCAGAGAGAAAGGGAGAGGAATAATCCCAAGCAGACTCTGCACTGAGCAAGGAGCATGATGCCAGGCTCGATCTCACTACCCTGAGATCATGACCTGACCTGAAACCAAGAGTCGGATGTTTAACTGAGTTGCCCAGGCACACCGGGGCTAGTATTATTTCATTAAATTTTCTTTCAGTATGCATGCACCCATAAGTGGACTTTAAGATCACTAATGTATCATAACCAGCATTTGGGAAAAAATACTGCTATAGGATATGGAGACTATTAAGTATTTAAATAGGGTTACATAATCTAGGAGAAGAATAGAATGAGGTCTCAAAATAGCTATTATAATATCAAAGAAAATGATGTTGAGAGCTTGGACTCAGGCTGTGGCAGTAAGAATAGATATTGATATCAGGAACTGAGAGACACTAAGAGACAAAATTAACAGGACTTGTTTACTAACTAGGTATGTGGTGTTAGAGGGCTAGAGGAGTGAAATATAATATTTCCCTAACTTATATGACAAGGCAGTAAATATAATTAACTGAAGAGAACACAAGAGAAGATGTTTTGGAGAAGCAAGAGTGATATTGCTTATGATACAACTTGTGATATTGAGGCATGAGATACTTGGATAAACAAAGTATTTAATAAACCAACTTATTTAATACAAGTTCAAGCTCTAAAGAGCAGGTATACCAGAGCTACAGATTATTGATTATAGGAGGAATGAGTTATATTATTAAATCTATACACAATGCATATAAATATATACATGTTAAGTCACTATAGTGTATACTTGAAACTTACATAAAACTTAACTATAGTGGAACTTAAAAACTTAATAAAATAAAAAAAGTTTAATTAAAACAACAAAAGGCAGGAGCACCTGGGTGGCTCAGTGGGTTAAAGCCTCTGCCTTTGGCTCAGGTCATGATCCCGGGGTCCTAGGATTGAGCCCCACATCGGGCTCTCTGCTCAGCCAAGAGCCTGCTTCCCTCTCTCTCTCTCAGCCTGCTTCTCTGTCTACTTGTAAACTCTGTCTGTCAAATAAATAAAAAAAAATTAAAAAATTAAAAAAACAACAAAAGGCAGAAAAACAGAGACAAAATAGGAACAAAGAACAAGGGCAACAAATAGAAAACAGTAATAGATATGGTAGATCTTAATCCAGCAATATCCATAATTACTTTAAACTTCAATTGTATAAACATACTAATTAAAAGATAGAGATTCAGAGTGTAGATAAAAAACAAGATCCATTGTTAAAATATCTATACTGCCTAGAGCAATCTATACTTTTAATGCCATTCTGATCAAAACTCCACCAGTATTTTTCAAATAGCTGGAGCAAATAATCCTAAAATTTGTATGGAATCAGAAGAGACCCCGAATTGCTAAGGAAATGTTGAAAAACAAAAACCAAACTGGCGGCATCACATTACCCGATTTCAAGCTTTACTACAAAGCTGTGATCACCAAGACAGCGTGGTACTGGCATAAAAACAGACACATAGACCAGTGGAACAGAGTGGAGAGCCCAGATATGGACCCTCAACTCTATGGTCAAATAATCTTCGACAAAACAGGAAAAAATATACAATGGAAAAAAGACAGTCTCTTCAATAAATGGTGCTGGGAAAACTGGACAGCGATATGTAGAAGAATGAAACTCGACCATTGTCTTACACCGTACACAAAGATAAACTCGAAATGGATAAAAGACCTCAATGTGAGACAGGAATCCATCAGAATCCTAGAGGAGAACATAGGCAGTAACCTCTTCGACTTCTTTCAACTTCTTCAACTTCTTTCAAGATATGTCTCCAAAGGCCAAGGAAACAAAAGCGAAAATGAACTTTTGGGACTTCATCAAGATCAAAAGCTTCTGCACAGCAAAGGAAACAGTCAACAAAACCAAAAGGCAACCCACGGAATGGGAGAAGATATTTGCAAATGAGAGTACAGACAAAAGGTTGATATCCAGGATCTATAAAGAACTTCTCAAACTCAACACACACAAAACAGATAATCATACCAAAAAATGGGCAGAAGATATGAACAGACACTTCTCCAACGAAGACATACAAATGGCTATCAGACACATGAAAAAATGTTCATCATCACTAGCCATCAGGGAGATTCAAATTAAAACCACATTGAGATACCACCTGACACCAGTTAGAATGGCCAAAATGAGCAAGACAGGAAACAACGTGTGTTGGAGACGATGTGGAGAAAGGGGAACCCTCTTACACTGTTGGTGGGAATGCAAGTTAGTGCCGCCACTTTGGAGAACAGTGTGGAGATTCCTGAAGAAATTAAGAATAGAGCTTCCCTATGACCCTGCAATTGCACTGCTGGGTATTTACCCCAAAGATACAGATGTAGTGAAAAGAAGGGCCATCTGTACCCCAATGTTTATTGCAGTAATGGCTATGGTCGCCAAACTGTGGAAAGAACCAAGATGCCCTTCAACAGATGAATGGATAAGGAAGATGTGGTCCATATACACAATGGAGTATTATGCCTCCATCAGAAAGGATGAATACCCAGCTTTTGGAGCAACATGGACGGGACTGGAAGAGATTATGCTGAGCGAAATAAGTCAAGCAGAGAGAGACAAGTATCATATGGTCTCACTTATTTGTGGAGCATAACAAATAACATGGAGGACATGGGGAGATGGAGAGGAGAGGGAGTTGAGGGAAACCGGAAGGGGAGATGAACCATGAGAGACTATGGACTCTGAAAAACAACCGGAGGGTTTTGAAGGGGCAGGGGGGTGGGAGGTTGAGGAACCAGGTGGTGGGTAATAGGGAGGGCACTTACTGCATGGAGCACTGGGTGTGATGCCAAAACAATGAACACTGTTATGCTGTAAATAAACAAATAAAAAAATAATAAAATAATTAAAAAAAACAAGATCCAACTATATGTTGTCTACAAGAAACCTACTTTAAATATAAAGATACGTAGAGATTAAAAGTAAGTAGAGAAAAATATACCATGCTAAACTAGTCAAAAGACAAGAAAGCAGGAGTGGTTATATTAATTTCAGACAGAGCAGTCTTCAGAGAAAGGAAAGTTATTAGAGATAAGCATTTGTTTCACATAATGATAAATAAGTTAATTCTCCAAGAAGATAAAGCAATTCTTAATGTGTATGCACCTAACAACAGAAGATCAAAATACATATGCAAAAACCGATAGAATGTCAAGGAGAAGTAGATCAATCCACTGTAATAATTGGAGGCCTCAACACCTCTCTATCATAAATAGACAGATACAGGAGGCAGAAAATCAGTAAGGGCATAGTTTAAGTCAGTAGTCAACCAGTTGACTATAATTGACACCTGCTAACTGCTTCCTTTTTGCTTCCTTTAACAGCAGGATGCATATTCTTTTCCAGCTTGTGTGGAACATTCACTAAGATAAGCAGCATTCGGGCCATAACATACACTTTAATAAATTTAAAAAATAGAAATTATTTAGTCTGCTTTCATACCATAGTCGAATTAAACTAGAAATCAGTATAGAAAGATAGCTGGAAAACCCCCAAATACTTGGAGACTAAACATTGCACTTCTAAATAACACATGGGTCAAAGAAAAAAATCTCAAGAGAAATTTTAAAATACTTTGAAATAAATGAAAATACAACCTATCAAATATTGTGGTAAGCAACAAAAGTAGTGTTTAGAGACAAACTTAAAAAGCTGAATACATATATTAGAAAAGAAGGACAATCTAAAATCAATCATCTAAGCATCTACGTTAGGAAAATGGACAAAGAAGAGCAAATTAAATCCAAAGTAGACAGAAGAAAAGAAATAAAAATAGACTAGAAATCAATGAAATTGGAAATAGGAAGTCAAGAGAAAATCAGCAAAACCAAAACCTGATTCTTTGACTAGATCAATGTAATTGATAAACATCTAGTCAAGCTAACTCAGGGAAGGAAAAAAAAAATGGAGGGAAGACTCAAATGTCTAATACCAGAAATAAAAGAGGAGACATCACTACAGATACCTTAGAGATTAAAATGACAATAAATGAATATTATGATTAACTCAATGCCCACAAATATGATAATCTAGATGAAATGGGCAAATACCTTGAAAGACACAAACTGCCAAAAGTCACACAAGAAGATATAGAAAATTTGTACAGGACTTTATCTATTAAAGAAATTAAAATAGTAATTGAATTTACTTTCAAAAACAGAAAGTACCAGGCCCAGACTGGTTCACAGGTGAATTCTACCAAACATTTAAGGAAGAAATAATGCCAATTTCCTATAATCCCTTTCAAAAGATAGAAGCAGAAGGAATGATTCCTAACTCATACAGTGAGGACAGCATTACCCTAATAGCAAAACCTGACAAAGACATTACAAGAAAAGCCTACAGACCAATATCTCTCATGAACATAGATGCAAAAATCCTCAACAGAATATTAACAAATCAAAACGAACAAGGTATAAAAATAATTATACAACACAACCAAGTGATATTTATCCCAGGTGTACAAGCCTCATTCAACATTCAAAAATCAGTTAATGTAACACATTGTATCAAAACAGGCTAAATAAGGAAAACCACATGCTAATGTCAAAAGATGCTGAAAAACCATTTGACAAAACCCTAGTAAAAACTCTCAGCAAACTAGGAATAGAAGGGAACTTCCTCAGCTTGATTAAAAAAAAAAAATTTACAAAAACCTTATGACTCAACCTTCAAAAGAATGAAATCTTGCCATTTGCAACAATGTGGATGGAACGAGAGGGTATTATACTAAGTGAAATAAAGTAATTCAGAGAAAGACAAATACCATATGATTTCACTTGTGTGGAATTTAAGAAACAAAACTGGTGAACATAGGGGAAAGGGAGGAAAAATAAGATAAAAACAGAGAGGGAGACAAGTCATAAGAGACTCTTAATTACACGAAATAAAGAGAACTGCTGGAGGAGAGGTGGGGTTGGGGGGGTGGTAATCAGGCAGTAGGCATTAAGAAGGGCACTTGATGTAATGAGCACTGGGCACTATATACAACTGATAAATCACTAAATTCTACCCCCGAAATTAATACACTATATATTAACTAACTTGAGTTTAAGTTAAAAATTAAAAAGAAAACCCTTATGACTAATATTATACTTTGGTGAGAAACTAGAAACTTTCTCATTAAGTTAAGGAAGAAAGCAAGGATTTCTTTTTTCATGCTCCTTTTCAATATTGCATTGGAACTCCTAGCTAATGCAATAAAAAAGGGAAATAAAAGATGTAGAAATTGAGAAAGAAGAAATAAAACTCTTCATAGATAACATGATCATCTATGTAGAAAAGCTGAAAGAATTGAAGAAAACGTTTGGAACTAGTAGATCTTATACCAAGGTATAGGATGCAAAGTTATATATGAAAGTCAGTTGCTTTCCAGTATACCAGAAATGAACAAGTGGAATTTGGAATTAAAATACAATTCTATTACTGTTATGCTGAAAATAAATAAATTTAAAAATACAACACTATTTATGTTAATATCTCCTAAAATGAAATACTTAGATATAACAAATCTAACAAAATATGTCTAATATCTATATGCATACAGCCACAAAACTTGGTTGAAAGAAATCAAATAATAAATTGAGAGATATTTCATGTTCATGGATAGGAAAACTCAACATGTTCAAGATGTCAATATGTCAATTCTTCATTTGTAGGTTAAGAATCTTAAATCTATAGATTATGATTAAATCCCAGTCAAAATCCCAGAAAGTTGTTTCGATCATAAGGTTTTTAAGAAGTAGAAGACACAAAATAGCCAATACAATATGAAAGAAAAAGAATAAAATTGGAGAACTTATTCTTCCTGACTTTAGTACTTAGTATAAAACTACAATCTTTAAGATAGTGTGATATTCACAAAAGAATAGACAAATTTAGATCAATGAAACAGAGTAAATAGTTGATAAATAGACCCAATTAAATATAGTTAGCTGATTTTTGATGGAGAATCAAAGGCAATACAGTAGAGAAAAGAATCTTTTCCACAAATCATGCTGGAAAAAATGTACATCCACATATGAATAAAAAACAATAACAGAAAACGCATGTACACAAAATTAATATAGACATAGAAATTATATACTTCACAAAAATTTCCTCAAAATGACCTAACTATAAAACACAAAATTATAAAATTCCTAGAAGGTAACAAAGGAGAAAATCTAGATGACCACGAGTATGGTGATAACTTTTTATGTACAACACCAAAGGCAGAATCCATAAAAGAAATAACTGATGAGTTAGACTTTATTTAAATTAAAAACCTGCTTTTTGAAATATACTGTCAAAAAATGAGAAAACCATCCACGGAGTGGGGAAAATATTTGCAAAAGACACATCTGATAAAGGGCTCTTAATCCAAAAATATAAAAAACCTCTTATAATTCAACAATATGAAATTGAACAACCAAATTAAAATGGGCAAAAGATATGAACAGACATCTCATAGAAGAACATATACAGATGGAAAATAAGCATATGATAAGATACAAGAATTCATCCCATTAGAGCATTACAAATGAAAATGGGATTTCACTATATACTTCTTAGAATGGCCAAAATTTGAAACTGCAGAAATGCCAAATGCTGCCAAGGATGTAGAAGAACAGGAAACTTCATTCACTGCTATTGGGACTTCAAAATGGCACAGCCGCTTTTGAAGACAGTTTGGCAGTTTCTTACAAAACTAAACATATTCGAGCTTAGAGTCAAGATGGCGGAGAAGTAGCAGGCTGAGACTACATCTGGTAGCAGATCAGCTCAATAGCTTATCTAAACATTGCAAGCACCTACAAATCCAACGGGAGATCGAAGAGAAGAAGAACAGCAATTCTAGAAACAGAAAATCAACCACTTTCTGAAAGGTAGGACTGGCGGAGTAGTGAATCCAAAGCGACGGGAAAATAGACCGCGGGGGGAGGTGCCGGCTCCCGGCAAGCGGCGGAGCAGCGGAGCTCAAAATCAGGACTTTTAAAAGTCTGTTCCACTGAGGGACATTGCTCCAGAGGCTAAACCGGGGTGAAGCCCACGCGGGGTCAGCGTGGCCCCAGGTCCCGCAGGGTCACAGAAGGATCGGGGGTGTCGGAGTGTCGCAGAGCTCGCAGGTATTAGAACGGAGAAGCCGGCTACAGAGACAGAGCCAAGGACTGAACTCTCAGCTCGGGTTTACCTTGAACCGGTTGCAGGCTCGTTAAGCTCGGAGCACGGCTGGAGGCTGGGGATACGGGAGTGATTGGGTGCTGTTCTCAGGGGGTGCACTGAGGAGTGGGGCTCCTGGCTCTTGGCTCCTCTGGGCCGGAGACTGTGAGGCCGCCATTTTCATTCCTGTCCTCCAGAACTCTACAGAAAGCGTTCAGGGAACAAAAGCTCCCAAAAGCGAACCCGATTACTTAGTCTGGCCCCAGTAAGGGCAGTGCAATTCCGCCTCGGGCAAAGACACTTGATAGTCACTACAATAGGCTCCTCCCCCAGAAGATCGACAAAATATCCAGCCAGGATGAAGTTCATCTATCAAGGAAAGCAGGTTCAATACCTAGGACAGCAGCGGAATTCCAGAGGAGGAGAAAGCAAAGAACGGAACTCATGGCTTTCTCCCCATGATTCTTTAGTCTTGCGGTTAATTCAATTTTTTTTCCATTTTTTTTCTTTTTTTTCTTCTACTAAATTTTTTAAAACATTTACCCTTTTCTTTTTTAACGTTTTTGACTAGTTTATCTAAAATATATATTTTTTCTTTCTTTTTTATATTTTTTCTTTGTTTTATTTTTTTAAATTTTTTTATTTTTTATTTTTTTCTGAACCTCTTTTTATCCCCTTTCTCCCCCCCCCCCCCCCCACAATTTGGGGTCTCTTCTGATTTGGTTACAGCACATTTTTCTGGGGTCTTTGCCACCCTTTTAGTATTTTATTTGACCCTTCATATCCTCTTATCTGGACAAAATGACAAGGCAGAAAAAAATCACCACAAACAAAAGAACAAGAGGCAGTACCGAAGCCTAGGAACCTAATCAACACGGACATTGGTAATATGTCAGATCTAGAGTTCAGAATGACGATTCTGAAGGTTCTAGCCGGGCTCAAAAAAGGCATGGAAGATATTAGAGAAACCCTCTCTGGAGATATAAAAGCCCTTTCTGGAGAAATTAAAGAACTAAAATCTAACCAAGTGGAAATCAAAAAAGCTATTAATGAGGTGCAATCAAAAATGGAGGCTCTCACTGCTAAGATAAATGAGGCAGAAGAAATAATTAGTGATCTAGAAGACCAAATGACAGAGAATAAAGAAGTTGAGCAAAAGGGACAAACAGCTACTGGACCACGAGGGGAGAATTCGAGAGATAAGTGACACCATAAGACGAAACAACATTAGAGTAATTGGGATTCCAGAAGAAGAAGAAAGAGAGAGGGGAGCAGAAGGTCTATTGGAGAAAATTATTGGAGAGAATTTCCCTAATATGGCAAATGGAACAAGCATCAGAATCCAGGAGATTCAGAGAACCCCCCTCAAAGTCAACAAGAATAGGTCCACACCCCGTCACCTAATAGTAAAATTTTTAAGTCTTAGTGACAAAGAGAAAATCCTGAAAGCAGCCCAGGAAAAGAAGTCTGTAACATACAATGGTAAAAATATTAGATTGGCGGCAGACTTATCCACAGAGACCTGGCAGGCCAGAAAGAGCTGGCATGATATATTCAGAGCACTAAACGAGAAAAACATGCAGCCAAGAATACTCTATCCAGCTAGGCTATCATTGAAAATGGAAGGAGAGATAAAAACCTTCCAGGACAAACAAAAACTGAAAGAATTTGCAAACACCAAACCAGCTCTACAGGAAATGTTGAAAGGGATCCTCTAAGCAAAGAGAGGGCCTAAAAGTAGTAGATTAGAAAGGTACAGAGACAATATACAGTAACAGTAACCTTACAGGCTAATAATGGCACTAAATTCATATCTCTCAATAGTTACCCTGAATGTTAATGGGCTAAATGCCCCAATCAAAAGACACAGGGTATCAGAATGGATAAAAAAACAAAACCCATCAGTATGTTGCCTACAAGAAACTCATTTTATACGCAAAGACACCTCCAGATTTAAAGTGAGGGGGTGGAAAACAATTTACCATGCTAATGGGCATCAGAAGAAAGCTGGGGTGGCAATCCTTATATCAGATCAATTAGATTTTAAGCCAAAGACTATAATAAGAGATAAGAAAGGACACTATATCCTACTCAAAGGGTCTGTCCGACAAGAAGACCTAACAATTTTAAATATCTATGCCCCGAATGTGGGAACAGCCAACTATATCAACCAATTAATAACAAAATCAAAGAGACACATCAACAATAATACAATAATAGTAGGGGACCTTAACACTCCCCTCACTGAAATGGACAGATCATCCAAGCAAAAGATCAACAAGGAAATAAAGGCCTTAAATGACACACTGGACCAGATGGACATCACAGATATATTCAGAACATTTCATCTCAAAGCAACAGAATACACATTCTTCTCTAGTACACATGGAAAATTCTCCAGCATAGATCACATCCTGGGTCACAAATCAGGTCTCAACCGGTATCAAAAGATTAGGATCATTCCCTGCATATTTTCAGACCACAACGCTCTGAAGCTAGAACTCAATCACAAGAGGAAAGCTGGAAAGAACCCAAATACATGGAGACTAAACAGCATCCTTCTAAAGAATGAATGGGTCAACCAGGAAATTAAAGAAGAACTGAAAAAATTCATGGAAACAAATGATAATGAAAACACAACGGTTCAAAATCTGTGGGACACAGCAAAGGCAGTCCTGAGAGGAAAATATATAGCGGTACAAGCCTTTCTCAAGAAACAAGAAAGGTCTCAAGTACACAACCTAACCCTACACCTAAAGGAGCTAGAGAAAGAACAAGAAAGAAACCCTAAACCCAGCAGGAGAAGAGAAATCATAAAGATCAGAGCAGAAATCAATGAAATAGAAACCAAAAAAACAAAAGGAAAAATCAATGAAACTAGGAGCTGGTTCTTTGAAAGAATCAATAATATTGATAAACCCCTGCCCAGACTTATCAAAAAGAAAAGAGAAAGGACCTAAATAAATAAAATCATGAATGAAAGAGGAGAGATCTCAACTAACACCAAAGAAATATAGACAATTATAAGAACATACTATGAGCAACTCTATGCCAACAAGTTTGACAATCTGGAAGAAATGGATGCATTCCTAGAGACATATAAACTACCACAACTGAACTGGGAAGAAGTAGAAAACCTGAACAGGCCCATAACTAGTAAGGAGATTGAAACAGTCATCAAAAATCTCCAAACAAAAGCCCGGGGCCTGACGGCTTCCCAGGGGAATTCTACCAAACATTTAAAGAAGAACTCATTCCTCTTCTCCTGAAACTGTTCCAAAAAATAGAAATGGAAGGAAAACTTCCAAACTCATTTTATGAGGCCAGCATCACCTTGATCCCAAAACCAGACAAGGATCCCACCAAAAAAGAGAACTACAGACCAATATCCTTGATGAACACAGATGCAAAAATTCTCACCAAAATACTAGCCAATAGAATTCAACAGTACATTAAAAAGATTATACACCATGACCAAGTGGGATTTATTCCAGGGCTGTAAGGTTGGTTCAACATCCGTAAATCAATCAATGTGATACAACACATTAATAAAAGAAAGAACAAGAACCATATGATCCTCTCAATAGATGCTGAAAAAGCATTTGACAAAGTACAGCATCCCTTCCTGATCAAAACTCTTCAAAGTGTAGGGATAGAGGGCACATACTTCAATATCATCAAAGCCATCTATGAAAAACCCACCGCAAATATCATTCTCAATGGAGAAAAACTGAAAGCTTTTCCGTTAAGGTCAGGAACACGGCAGGGATGTCCATTATCACCACTGCTATTCAACATAGTACTAGAAGTCCTAGCCTCAGCAATCAGACAACAAAAGGAAATTAAAGGCATCCAGATCAGCAAAGAAGAAGTCAAACTATCACTCTTCACAGATGAGATGATACTATATGTGGAAAACCCAAAAGACTCCACTCCAAAACTACTAGAACTTGTACAGGAATTCAGTAAAGTGTCGGGATATAAAATCAATGCACAGAAATCACTTGCATTTCTGTACACCAACAACAAGACAGAAGAAAGAGAAGTTAAGGAGTCAATCCCATTTACAATTGCACCCAAAACTATAAGATACCTAGGAATAAACCTAACCAAAGAGACTAAGAATCTATACACAGAAAATTATAAAGTACTCATGAAAGAAATTGAGGAAGACACAAAAAAATGGAAAAATGTTCCATGCTCCTGGATTGGAAGAATAAATATTGTGAAAATGTCCATACTACCTAAAGCAATCTACACATTTAATGCAATCCCTATCAAAATACCATCCATTTTTCAAATAATCCTCAAATTTATATGGCACCAGAAAAGACCTCGAATAGCCAAAGGAATATTGAAAAAGAAAGCCAACGTTTGTGGCATCACAATTCCGGACTTCAAGCTCTATTACAAAGCTGTCATCATCAAGACAGCATGGTAATGGCACAAAAACAGACACATAGATCAATGGAACAGAATAGAGAGCCCAGAAATAGACCCTCAACTCTATGGTCAACTAATCTTCGACAAAGCAGGAAAGAATGTCCAATGGAAAAATGACAGCCTCTTCAATAAATGGTGCTCGGAAAATTGGACAGCCACATGCAGAAAAATGAAATTGGACCACTTCCTTACACCACACACGAAAATAGACTCAAAATGGATAAAGGACCTCAATGTGAGAAAGGAATCCATCAAAATCCTTGAGGAGAACGCAGGCAGCAACCTCTTCGACCTCAGCTGCAGCAGCATCTTCCTAGGAACATCGGCAAAGGCAAGGGAAGCAAGGGCAAAAATGAACTATTGGGATTTCATCAAAATCAAAAGCTTTTGCACAGCAAAGGAAACAGTTGAAAAAAACAAAAGACAACTGACAGAATGGGAGAAGATATTTGCAAACGACATATCAGATAAAGGGCTAGTATCCAAAATCTATAAGGAACTTAGTAAACTCAACACCCAAAGAACAAACAATCCAATCAAGAAATGGGCAGAGGATATGAACAGACATTTCTGCAAAGGAGACATCCAGATGGCCAACAGACACATGAAAAAGTGCTCCACATCACTCGGCATCAGGGAAATACAAATCAAAACCACACTGAGATAGCACCTATACCAGTCAGAATGGCTAAAATTAACAAGTCAGGAAATGAGAGATGCTGGCGAGGATGCGGAGAAAGGGGAACCCTCCTCCACTGTTGGTGGGAATGCAAGCTGGTGCAACCACTCTGGAAAACAGCATGGAGGTTCCTCAAAATGTTGAAAATAGAACTACCCTATGACCCAGCAATTTCACTACTGGGTATTTACCCTAAAGATACAAACGTAGTGATCCGAAGGGGCACGTGCACCTGAATGTTTATAGCAGCAATGTCTACAATAGCCAGACTATGGAAAGAACCTAGATGTCCATCAACAGATGAATGGATACAGAAGATGTGGTATATATACACAATGGAATACTATGCAGCCATCAAAAGAAATGAAATCTTTCCATTTGCGATGACGTGGATGGAACTAGAGGGTATCATGCTTAGTGAAATAAGTCAATCGGAGAAAGACAACTATCATATGATCTCCCTGATATGAGGATATGGAGATGCAACATGGGGGGTTATTGCGATAGGAGAAGAATAAATGAAACAAGATGGGATTGGGAGGGAGATAAACCATAAGTGACTCTTAATCTCACAAAACAAACTGGGGGTTGCTGGGGGGAGGTGGAGTTGGGAGAGGGGGGTGGGGTTATGGACATTGGGGAGGGTATGTGCTATGGTGAGCGCTGTGAAGTGTGTAAACCTGGCGATTCACAGACCTGTACCCCTGGGGATAAAAATACATTATATGTTTATATAAAATAAGAAATAAAAAAATATATAAAGGAAAAAAACAAACAAACTAAACATATTCTTACCATATGATTTAGCAATCATGTTTGGTATTTGTGTAAACAAGTTGAAAACTTATATCCCCCAAACCCTGCACATGAATGTTTATAACAGCTTTATTAATATTTTCTGAAATTGGAAGCTATCAAGATGTCCTTTATCAGATAAATGATTAAAGTATAGCATATTCAGATAATGGAATATTATTTAGCACTAAAAAAATTAGCTACCAAGGTATAAAAAGACATGGAAGAACTTTAAATGTATATTGGTAAGTGAAAGAAGCCAATGTGAAAAGATTACATACTGCATGATTCCTATATGACAACTACATAACATTCTGTAAAAGGCAAAACTATGGGAACAGTAAAAGGATCAGTGGTTTGCCCGGGTTGGGAGGAGGGAGGAATATGTAGGCAGAGCATAAAGGGCACTTAGTTTATTCATCCTATTCTGTAAGACACTATAATGATGTATAGATGTCATTATCTATTTGTTAAAATTCATAGAATGTACGCCACCATGAGGGAACCCTAATGTAAATTATGGGCTCAAGGTAATAAAGAACTATGAATGTAGGTTCATCAATTATATAGATAAACCACTCTGGTTTGCATGTTCCCATATCCCTCACAGTGTATCACTCTGGTGGGGGTCTTGTTAGTGGGGAAGGCTGTGCATATGTTGGGGCAGGAAGTATATGGGAAATCTGTGAAATTAAAATTGTTCTAAAAATTCAAGTCTATTAAAAAATTGTACATGATTTACACTCTCAGGAGAAACAGGATCCAGCCTCTGTAAGTGCTCCCCACTCCCATCCGTCCTTGAAGTCTCAGAAGTGTGTATTTGCTCTGTTATGAAGTTTGGGATCAAGCTTACTGGAGAAAGATGGGGGAAAAGCAGTAACCAACAATAGTTAACAAATTGTGATTGGGCCATGTACTACAACTAAATATAAATGATAAAGTAAATCTAGTTGTGAAGTATTGGGATTAATAATCTGACTCATGAACACATCACTAAAATGAAAGTTATGGTCAAACATTTTGGAATACAATTTATAACTAGTGTTTTCCTGTTTAGAAGTAGTATGATACAAACTATAGTTGGTAGAGTAATAATAGTAGCCCTGACATATCTCCAGAAATGATAACTTGGGTGTCAGTAGCTTGGTCACTCATTTTTAAAATCCTTCCTATATGTTACATTATTGTATAGTTTCAGTGTATAATTTACTTTGGGGACTTTGTTTTAATGGAAAATGAAATATAATAAATATAAAAGTCAAGCAACATTTTTAAACTTTCTTTGAGGAAAGGAAAAAGTTGAATTAATTTAAATACAATTTCCTTTTAAAACAACTCTATAGTATCATCTGTCAATTAACTGAATCCAATTATTAATTAAGTCAAAGAGTAGAAAAAGACCATGAGACATTTAAGTCATGCCATTTCTTCCAGATTACAAATTTAAAATACTAATTCAACAATAAGTTTTTTCAAAAGGAAATTGAAATGCTTGACAATTTTTTGACTTACTGTAGGCCTAGTTTGAAATCTTGTGTGGTCTGAATTTGTGTGGCCATTCATCAATATGATGATTCATCAGTGGTTTTAGCTTCCAACACACCAGAAGATTTTAACTTGGGCATTACTAGGAGTTATTTATAAAATTGGCTTCTCTACTCTTAGAGGAAAGGAAACTGAGAACAAAATCATTGTTTTCTTATGCAACTATAAATTTTTACATAAACTAAAGGCTTTAAGCTTTTCATTTGGAAGAATAATTACCTATATCAGCGTATCTCAGTCACGGTTCAGTTTATGTGGGGAGTTTGTGAGGAAAGAGATGATTTTCGGAAATCCAGCAAGTAGCTTAAAGATAATAGGAAGGAGCTGTGACATGCACTAATGAAATAAACTTCTCATCCTGAACTTGCCTGAGGTTGTTTCCCCCACATATTTTAATAGTACAAATTATTAAGGGCCTTTTTTTTTTTTTAAATTTTCTTCCTTCCAAAGTTGTTGTATGACAGGGTTGAGAACTGCTGGTCAAATTGATAAATATGTAAATAATTGCTTTTATTTTTTATCTG
Source organism: Meles meles (assembly GCF_922984935.1). Classification (NCBI taxonomy): domain Eukaryota; kingdom Metazoa; phylum Chordata; class Mammalia; order Carnivora; family Mustelidae; genus Meles; species Meles meles. The sequence goes on from NC_060075.1 coordinate 106,682,690, forward strand.
TGTACCCAGGATGTATTTGTGTGTCTAATTTTGAACATAATTGAAGAAAATGCATCCATTCATAGTTTTACATTTATAGGGCATAGACACAAATTAGAACATTTAAGACTTTTATTAATGGTTCAGGTTTAATGACATAATTTAATGCCTTTTTTAAAGGATCAATAAGTAATCCTTTTATAGTTCAATTTATTTGACAAAGGAGAAATGACATAATAGACTAAACTTAGTTTCTTTTGGCTTGCAAGTCTTCCTTTTAAAACATAAGTATCCATATTGATAGATAACATATGAATGTACATACCCTCTTTATGGAAACTACCATGGCAATTTCCAGGAAACAGACCCATTTTCTCTGTTGTATCTGGAAGGTACTAACAATATATGTTGGTCTGACCTCTTCCTTTCATCTCTTAGGTAGTTGGGCTTGGAAAATATATCCATTTGTGTTGTGTCTGTAGTACGTCTGATAGTTTGGTTTAAAAGGAATGTTTTTAAAGTGAGCTTCAGTTCTCTTTTCCAGACAATATTAGAGTGTCAGGAAACTCTCAGAGCCTCCCACACTTCGTGCTCTCTTACCAAGGCCCACATCATTGAAAAGATGTGTAGCTCAAGGCTCTCATGAACATCCAGAAGGGGTTCCTTTGAACCTGGGGCAGGCAGGGACAGCAGGGATTGGTCACATGATGACACCATGGATCAAATGTGTCTTGGTAAGAGGGTAAAGCAATGAATGAGGAAAAGCTCAGAAAACAGCAATTTGCCCCAGCAACAGAGTTTTTTTTAAAATAATTGATACACTAGATCACACAGAGTGCTTTGGAGGACGGGATATGAAAATGTGTTCATTAACATCCTGGTGTGCATGTGTTTGTTGCACATGTACGCATGCATGTGTATACATGCATGTGTGTATACATGTGCATGCATGTATGTGAATTTAGAAATTGCTGGCAAATTATTGGAAATTTATTGTCCTCCAGGATAAATTGGTCACCCACAAGGAGATATTCAATAAGTAGTTGATAGACTTACAGGAATTAAAGTTAGATATAAGACAATAGATTGGAATGCTGTTCACATTAAAAGTAGTAAATGAAGTTATGAGATTGGATTAGATCACCAAATGAGAAAATATGGAGACCATCTAGAGAAGAGTACCTAAGAGGATTGCAAAATATTTCATGTAGGAAGTGACAGTGAACTGAGGCTTGAAATACTGATAATATGTCAGTAGCCAGAGATGTCAGAAATGAAATTTCTAGCAAAATACTCAAATATGTGACTAGGTACTGAGTGTTCAAGGAAGAGAAACCTGTGCAATTTGGGAAGCATACAAGCTATTATAGAGGACTTATATTCAAACATACTGGTGTAAAGGTAGATTGAGAGAGAATGCTAGATTTGCCATATTATGATAGAAATATTTTTAAATATTTGTTCATGCCATGATCAAGTAATACAAAAAATAAAGAAGATAAAGGGAAGGGAGGAGAACAAAGGAAAAATAGAAAAAGATGATAATATGGAAAAATATCTGAATAGATATAGGAAAAGAAAGACACAAGAGGAAAATAAACAACTAGTCAGCAAGAAAGACAAGGCTAAACTAAAGAGTCTCCGGGAACTTCTTAGTGTCAGAGGTCCCACCCTGGTGCTGTTCTGAACATGGCCATCACAGTATTATTATGTGACATCCTCGGCCATGGGAAGTGTCTGTTAATGACTGGTTAGGCAGGTGTGGCTGTTGTTCCACTCTCCTCCTTAATGTGAGGTTCTACTCTGATATAACCATTCAAACACAAGGTAATCCTCCCTGTCTGCACAGAAGCAGAAGTGACCATGGCAGAAAAAACAAGTCTAAAGGTCAATTCTGACTTCTCATCTGCAGGACCCCATCCAATTCCAAAAAGACTCAAAAATTTTACCCAACTGGTAGTCTGTCCTTCCTTGTGGATAAGAAATCTCAAACTCAGCAAAAAGAAAAACAAATAGTAACTCCTTTGCCTTACACATCCCTTCCATAGTTAGTCAAAGGTAATAAATATTGTCTATACTTTAATCTGTGACACAAAAAGAAAAATCACCAACAAAATATACATATATGTCTTTCCTTTGTCACCAGCGGGGTCTGAACTTTGGCCTTCCGGTTAAGAAGCCACTGTATCACCTTTCTGGTTGTTCTCAAGCCCTGTGCTGAGGCAGGGGAAGCACTGTTTGCATGCAGACTCCATACTGCCTGGTCTATACCCTCAGACAGGGTCCACTCAGCCCTGTAATTCCTTCCTACTGTGTTAGTGCAACTGGAGTTGAGCTCTTTTCTGTGGACTTGTGTAATCCCAAGACTTTATTCACCCAATTCATTTGTGTGTTTGTGTTTTCCAAGCTTGCTTCTCTTTGCAGGTTATTAAGATCCAGAAAAGCAGATTTTTGCTTAACTGAATACAAGATAAGAAATGTAGTCTGAGGGGCGCCTGGGTGTCTCAGTGGGTTAAGCCTCTGCCTTCGGCTCAGGTCCTTGTCCCAGGGTCCTGGTATTAGCCCCACACTGGGCTCTCTGCTCTTCAGGGAGCCTGCTTCCCTTCCTCTCTCTCTGCCTGCCTCTCTGCCTACCTGTGATCTCTGTCTGTCAAATAAATAAATAAAGTCTTAAAAAAAAAAAAAGATATGTAGTCTGATTTGCTTTTACTCAGGGAACCTTTTATTTTCACATCAGTTACAAATGGTTACATACAATTGGCAGCATTCTTCCCTAAACTACATGACAACTTTGCTGTTCTGACAAGTTATTATTATTATTTTTTAGCAGGCTGAAATACCTAGTTCTAAGGTCCTTAAAATTGTGGATTACCCTTTTGAACGACATGGGGGTGAGTGGCGGTAGAGTGAATTTTCTGAATATTTTCTAACTACCAGGCAATGAGCTAGGCTCTGTTCTTATTTTATCTCACTGAATTCGTACAATGCTGCAAATAGTATATTATATCTATCTTATGATAAAATGAATCTGTTCTAGGTTAAACAGCTTGCCAAACCACACCTGGTTTAAAGTACGCTCATCAGCAAAGATCAGAAATCTCTATGATGTTATCTTGGGATTCTGAAGCTAGAAGCAAGGGGAGTTGTACAAACCCACAAAACAGGGAGACCTAAACCTAGGATCCTTTCATGTGTATCTGTATTTATGTGTGTGTGTGCATTCTTCTTCTTTGGAATCCTGTGTTGCAAACCTGTAGTTCTCCTCCTGTGTAGTAATCTCTCCAGTTACGAGGGAAAGAAATTTCTTTTGCTAGTAATCCAATATTTCAGAAAGCTTTTTTGGATCTCTTTGCCATAAACCAATTTGTGTTTTTTTCAGAATTCATGACCTTGTGACTAATTATTATTGAATTTGGATGTATTAAACTTCTTACTGTATATTCCCATTTTTAACTATCTGTGTGGTACATATATTCCCTAAAGGTCAGATTTCTGTGCAGTCCATATATTCCCCAAAGGCCATATTTTGGACATTAACATGGCAGTTATCCCATATAGACCTTTCCAAAACTCAAACAAACATAGAAATAAACAAATTTTATATTTTATTGCTCTCACTTCTCAGTAAGTTTTTTCATCTATTTCCACATTCTCTCCCCACAAATCTGTGACAGATAAATAGGAGCTTCCAGCCAAAAGACAAAGACCTTCTCTCTCCATTTTAACCTGTGATTGAATTATAGTTGTGTTGCCATTTATGCAAAATGACCTCTGCACAGAACTTCAAATATAATACTTCAAGGAAAAAAAATGCCACTGGGTTTCATTTTTCCTTTTTAAAATTTTTTAAATTTAAATTCCAGTTAATTAACATATAGTGTATTATTAGTTTCAGGGGTAGAATTTAGTGATTCATCAGTTGTATATACCACCCAGTGCTCATTATATCAAGTGCCCTCCTTAATGCCTGTCACCCAGTTACCCCATCCCCCCAACTTCTCTCTAACCACTGATTCTAATCTTTTAAAAGTTTCTAAATTCTCAATTACTGAAATCATCAAAAGGGTCAAATTGCACAGTCATGAAACCATGGCCTTGGTATGAGGCTAGCTGGATTGTTATTGTTTTTTAACTGGATATGTGTTTCTCTTACATGCTTTTCTCATATTGCTGCTTCACGTGGCTTGATTTTCAAAATCGTAATTGGTCTCCTTCAAACCCAGACTACTCATCTTCCAGTGCAAAGCTTTTTAGAGGTGGAAATAATAGTGCTAGCAGTACAGTCCGACTACCCCACTGAGTTCCCCACGCATCACCTTGATTACTTCATTACACTAGTGGTTCTCTGAGTGTGACCTAGAGATATCGTGGGTCTGGTGCATCTCTTTTGAAGGTCTTTGCAGTCAAAACTATTTTCCTAATCACAATAAGGTATTATTTGTCTTTTTAAATTCTCATGTTCTTAAGAGTAAACACTGTAGTTTTCTAAAGGACATGGTAATACCAGGGGCACGACAGATTGAATTCAGAAGCAGGGAGGAGAATCCAGCTATGTTCTATTAAGGCAGACATTAAAGACATTTGGAAAATTGGAAAACAGTGTCACTCCTCACTAATTTTATTTCTGTTTTAGAAGATATGAATTACTTTCATAAATATATATTATGTATGGTAACATGTGGTGTGTTTATTATTATTTTAATAAATTATAAATATGTTTTTTAAATGCTCAGTTTTAATTTTTAACATGATAAATATGGATAGATAAAATTCATAGAAACAAAAGCTCTTTGAGGTCCTTAGTAATTTTTAAGTGGTACTGAGTCTAAAGAGTTTGAGAACCACTGATCCAGAACAATGTAAATAATTTCTTGTAAAGGAAGCCAGGAAATGAATCTAATTAACTTTGCTCTTTAAGGAAATCTTGTTCGTGAAGCAGCCAGAACAGTGACATCTGAAAAACTACTCCTATGTTCCCACAGCATGACCTCTCTCCCCATCCCCGCCACCCAGTACTTTGCGAGTCTTCGTCAACTATCTTTGCACTTTTTTTCCTAAACCCAATACTTGTGAGTAACTTACCTTCACTTCAGTTTCTTGCTCTTAGAAAAAAATGTGGTAATTCCTTTGTATTCATACACAATCACACACACACACACACACTTATAAACATTTTGTATTCTCTACTTGTAACTTTTCTGATCACGTAGCTTTGTACTCATTCCTTGTATCACTGGAGAAAATAAGGCATGATTCAGGGAAACCTCTACGGAACAGCACACAGAGGAAGAGAGATTTGGAAAGTCCTTTTACTTTTGCCATTTGCACCTCCCTATTGATTCACACCAACTGTGGGCTTGCAGAAGGGCTGATTTTATTTCTCTGTGGCCCAACAATAATAGCCTGGTCGCCTCTTCTACCCTCCTTCTCAGAACCTGGAAAAGAACAATACAGCATTCTGGAGGTTTCAAGTGGCAGCCAGGAGCTTGCCAGCATACTTGACACCTGAGTCCTCTAGTGATGGATACAGTAACTCTTCTTTTGGAGATGGCCAACTCGCTGGTGCCTGGAGACATATGGTGAGTTCTTCCCTGCCAAAGAAACCAAGCCTGTGTGCCAGAGACTTAGCCAACCAGTGCTGGCTCTCAGGCCTTCCTTCCCATGGGATGATAAATGAGCACCCCCCGGCATTGTTGCTTGTTTGGGATCTAGCAGCACTTTCTGAGCTCCCGGGTATCAAAGTGTCAGGCACACCAAAAGGAGAGAATTTGATCAATTGATAGGAGAGACATGATAGAGAGAGCAGCATCCTTCTCTGATCTCTTTGCTGATAGGGAATGCAACACAGTGGTGCCCACATTCTGCTCCCGCAAGTCAGTCCCATACACCAGCTCAGGAAAGGCCCTGCAAAAGCAGAGCCTGCTGCTCTCAAGTTCAGGGACTTCAAGTTTCATTCTCTGTGCCAGCTGGGGTCGTTTTTCTCTAGAGTTCCAGAGGATGCTTGGCGTCCCTTCTTCCACCCCCCCCTTTAAGTTTTCTTTGTTGTTTAATTAAGAAAAATTAAAATTTTTTAAATTCAAACAGGTACAGAAAAAAGTTATAAAATGACTGTTGGTTTCTCATAGTCCAGTACCCAACTTTTATTTCTTTATCCCTGGTAACCACAAGTATTACTTTTTCTGTACAACTTACTAATCATGTGTGTGTCTCCACAGCACAGTGATTACCAGTTAACAGTGCAAGATTTGGAGTCACACTGCCTGGTTTGGACTCCTGGATCCACCATTTACTAGGACCATGGGCAATTTACCTTCACTTTCTGACTCACAGAGGGCCTATTAATAGTACCTATTTTTTAGAGTTGTTTAAGTATGTAAATTACTTAAAATAGTACCTGGCACATAGTCTTAATTAAATAAGTGTTGGGGTTTATTATTATTATTAATATGATTATCATTTATGTATAGACCTCCTTTTAAACATTTACACAAATGTACTAAAGATGATGTTTTTTAACTTTGTTTTTATCAAATGAAATAAGATTTTTCCATGTAAACACAGATCTATCTCATTCTTTTTTAATAACTACATATTATTAGCATATTACTATGTGAATAACCTTTTAAAACCTAACTAGACTATTGTTGACTAGCATTTGGGTGTTTCCAGTTTTTTTCTATTACAATGTTTGGAAAATTTTTATTAATGTTTCTCATCTCAGTGGTAAATTCCTAGCAGTGGGGTCATAGAATAATAAGCAGTGGGATCAAAAAATAAATACATTTTTAAATCACTTTTCACTTTTAGCATTTGAAATTTTGATCTATTTGGAATTTATTTTTGATAAGCTGTGAGGTAGGGATCCACTCTTATTTTCTTCCAGATTGATGACCAGTATTCAAATACTATTTATTAAATAGAAAAATAGAAGTCTCACTGAATTGAAAGCTTATTTGTTATACATTAAATTCTGGATCTGTTTTTAATATTTATTCTGTTTCAGTGGTCTGTATTGCTATTCTTATATACCATTTTCATCAAATGATAAAGACATTGAAGATTTTTATGGATTTTGCCAATGTATCTTATGGAAATGATGGATCAATGTATAATTCTCATTTTCCCACACATACTCTACTGGCTATTATCAATCATTTTAAATTATTTTTGTCAACCTACTTGTTGGAAAATATCTTGGCTTTCTTATTTTAATATTTTAATTCAAAATTTAATTCAAAAGTAGAGTTGAACAATTTTTCTTTTTTGGGGGGATTTTATTTAAATTCAAGTTTGTTAACATATAGTGTATTATTAGTTTCATGGGTAGAATTTAGTGATTCATCAGTTGCATATAACACCCAGTGCTCATTACATCATGTGCCCTCCTCAATGCCCATTGCCCAGTTACCCCCTCCCCATCCCACCTCCCCTCCAGCAGCTTTGGTTTTTTCCTATAGTTAAGAGTTTCTTATGGTTTGCCTCCCTCTCTGTTTTTATCTTATTTTATTTTTCCTTCCCTTCCCCTGTATTCGTCAATTTTCTTTCTTAAATTCCACATATAAGTAAAATCGTATGGTATTTGTCTTTCTCTGACTAATTTCACTTAGCTAAATACTTTCTAGCTCCATCCACATTGTTGCAAATGGCAAGATTTCATTCCTTTTGATAGCTGAGTAATATTCCATTGTATATATAGATTATATACATACATACACACACATACACCCCGCATCCTCTTTGTCCATTCATCAGTTGATGCACATTTGGGCTCTTTCCAAAGTTGGGCTGTTGTTGATAATGCTGCTATAAACATCAGGGTATATGTGCCCTTCCAATATGTATATTTAGTATCCTTTGGGTGAATACCTAGTGCAATTTCTGGGTCTAAGGTATGTAGTTCTATTTTTAACTTTTTGAGAAACCTTCATACTGTTTTCCAGAGTGGCTGCACAAGTTTGCTTTCCCACCAATAGTGTAAGAGGGTTCCCCTTTCTCCGCAGCCTCATCAACATCTGTTGTTTTCTGTGTTATTAATTTTAGCCACTCTTACAGGTGTGAGATGTTATCTCATTGTGGCTTTGATTTGTACTTCCGTGATGATGAGTGATGTTGAGCATCTTTTAATGTGTCTGTTGAATAAATTTTCACATAATCATTTGCCATTTGTGTCTTGGTTTCTATAGATTATTAGTATTTTCCATATGTTCTTTCTATTTCAAGTACATTTCTGGTCAATAATGTGTGTTTTAGAATTTTTAAAAATTTTGTCTTGTAAATTCATTTTTTTATTTTTATTATATATTGTTTATTCCATTGATAGGGTCAGATTTGAATCCCTGCTTATAAAGATTATGTGCACCTATGGAGTGCCTGGGTGACTCAGTTGCTTGAGCATCTGACTCTTGGTTTTGGCTCAGATCATGATCTCAGGATTCTGAGATTGAGCCCTACATCGGCCTCTGATCTCAGCAGGTAGTCTGGTTGAGATTTCTACCTCTTCCTTTTCCCCTCCCCCAACTCTTTCTCACAAATAAATAAATCTTTAAAAAAATTAAAATGCTTGCACTCTAATATACACACAAGTAGACACATCTCTTGCATATTGTCTTCTAGATCTTCTGTGAATTTATTTTTATGTGTACAAATTTTTAAAGAACTGAAATTTATTTTTGTGTATGACCTCACAAGACTCCACAAGTATTTTATTAATATTTCAAATGTCTGTCCTGTTCTCAATGTTATTTATTGACTATTTTATCTTTTCAACACCGTGAATTCCAGAATCATCCAATCTTCAAATCCACATGTTTATATGATCTACTCTAGCATCAAAATATATTAATTATTATAGCTTCATGATATGGTTAACACATGGTTTGGTTGATAATCCTTTTTTCTCTAATTCTACAAATTTTGGTGACTACCCTTGCACGTTGGATTTTTCCAGATGAAATTCAATATCATTTTTTTAATTTTCCTTAGCAGAAAAAACATACATCAAACTGTGCATAATTTAAATAAATCGAAGTGGATAGGTTGGGTATTAAGATTATTAAAATAAATGATCCCTATAAATTATAAGCAGAAAAAATTATTTCCAGTGATTGAATAACATCAGAGACTTGCTATGTTCCTGATCTATGAATGATTTATAACCTGCTCTGTGATTTTATATTTTTTTCCTTTGTATAAGACTCCCCCTTGATTGCAATGTTTCCCATTTCTGATGCGGTTTTGCGTATAGGCTTTCAGTAATGTTCATATCTGTAGACTTATGAATGAACTTACTGATAAAATATCTAGTCAGAACATGTCTATTTCTCAAAACCTACAAGAGTTCCCAGCAGTGCAGTCCAGATCCCTACAATGGCCAATAGACCCAATGTGTTCTGTGCTAGCTTTCTCTCTATACCCATCTTCTATTACTTTCTCTCTTACTCCACACCAACCACAAGGTCTGCCTGCTATTTTTAAATACATGAATCCTCTCCCACTTGGAGGACTTTGCACATGGCTTGCATCCCCACTTCCACAGGCCACACAGCTTTAAATGTTCCCTGTCAATGAGCTTTCCCTGACCACCCCTCCAGTTCTGCTCTTTGAAAGAGCACCCTTTTGTCCAACTTTTAAGTTCCTCATAATACATGATAAATTGTCTGTCTCCTTCACTAGATCCCCTTTATAATCTGGGACTTTTGTCTATATTTTCACTACTATCTCCCCAAGGCCTAGAATAGCACTTGTTATTTAATAGACCTTCAATAAATGTTTTCTGATTGAGTGAATGAATAAATGAATCTTTTCAAAATTCAGTACCTCTATCCAAGGCATGATATAGTTTAATATATGAGTTTTCTCTCATGTCCTTTATATACACATAATTTACATTAAAAATATATAATTCCTATTTCTACAGGATAAAGAAACATGTTCTTCAAATCTATTTTAATTCGATATTGTTTGCTTATAGAAAAGCTATTGACCTTGTTTTAAATACTTTATTTATTTATTTGTCAGAGAGAGAGAGAGAGCACATGCATGTCGGGCAGAGGGAAAAGCAGGCTCCCTGCTGAGCAAGGAGCCCAATGCAGGACTAGATCCCAGGACCATGGGATCATAATCTGAGTGGAAGGCAGACACTTAACTGACTGAGTCACCCAGGCATCCCGGCTATTGATTTTTTATTTTAATTTTGTAACTAGCTTCTTATTAAATGATATCATTCTAATAATTTTTAATTGATTCTCTTCAGTTTTCTAGGTATTCAATGATATAGTATGCAAATAATGATAATTTTTGCATCTGCATTACAATTATATCTGCTCTATAGGTGTTCCTGATTGCACTGTCTAGTTTTTACAAGCAAGAATAAATAATAGTAGTCATAGAGGGCATCTCTCTCAATCTTTAATGAAGAATGCTTCTAGTGTTTCATCATTAACATGATGAGGGCTTTTCATTGCATGTATTTACACATGCATGTGAACAGATATAGATGTCACAGAAGTATCCACTGAATTCTATGTCAGTGCTTCTTTTTTTCAAGTTAGCAGTGGATTTTGAATTTCATTAAATTACGTTTTGATATATTTGAAATAAATATGCCTTTCCCCTTTAATCTATTTATGATTAATTATATGCTTTAATAATGGACCATCTTTGCATTCCTGAGAAAAAAGCTATTACGTTACATTGTAGTTTTCTTTGAAGGTGCTGCTGAATTTTATTTGTTAATGTTTTCAAAATCCTTGATTTCATATTTATAAATGAGATTTATCCATAGAGTATATTTTTTCCACCATTTGTTGAATTTTCTATTTCAAATGTATCAATCATCTTTATATTATATAGTCATTGATTTCTAAAATTGTTTTAATATTTTTTCTGTATTCTTTCATTGATACAAAACATTTTTTCTTTAGTTACTAATTTTCAATGGTGTCAATTTAATTCTTGATATATTTTTTTAAAGATTTTATTCATTTATTTGACAGAGAGAGAGAGCATAAGCAGGGGGAGAGGCAGGCAGAGGGAGAGGGAGAAGCAGACTCCTTGGTGAGCGGGGAACCTGATGTGGGGCTCGATCCCAGGACCCTGGAATCATGACCTGAGTCAAAGACAGCTGCTTAATTGAGTCACCCAGGAGCCCCTAATTCTTGATATTTATATAATTTTATTTATTTGGTCATTGTTTTATTTTGATCTTGAATTTGTTTCCTTAGCTTTGAAATTGTGTTCTATTGTTTCAGTGTGTTCCTCTTGATGTTTTTCCTTTAAAACTTTTGTCCTAAGTTTTAAACACACACACACACACACACACACTGCAAGGAATTTCCTTCCATTTCCTGGTTTATATCATCTTACAGAATGTAAGCATTATCTGTCTTATGCATGTTCTTCCTTCACTGCATGCTTACTGTAGTAGAGTTTTTCATAGTTACCATCGGTGGTGTGCTGGAGTGGATTCATGAGTGTCAAATGTTTATGTCTCTTACCAACTTCACATTCACTGATGTCACTTTGCTAGGTTGAAATTGGCTATGGTGGGAGTATTTACTGTCTGGCAATTAGCAAATGCTATAAATTGTTGCATGCCTTCTGCCACCCCCAGTTTGGTATACATTTACCAGCATAAGCCTGGTTACCATAATACTGATACCATGTAACCAGTTACCATAATATTCCTTTTCCATGCATTTATGTTATGAGCAAGTCCATAAAGTATATTAGATTGTTGTTCTGATAGTGTTCAGATGAATTCTCCTGGACATTTTTCAGCTTGACTTGGCCTTCCTCCTTAGAGCTTCAGTTTAGAGTCAGGACGGTGTGTAAACTTTTCTTCTTTTCCCCAAGTGCTTGGAGGGAGTAAGGGAAGGCTGTACATTTCTATCTTAATAAGCTAGTGTGCTCGGAGGGCTGATTTCTGCCTTCAACAGTTTGGTTAGGGGATGTGTTCTAGAGTTCACTTCACCTGGCCCAGGCTATTTCTCTGTCCTGTTTGGGGTACCTTCAGGTATAGAAATCCTCCTCCCATGCCTATTCAGAACACATCCCCAGAGTGTTATATAACCTGGTCCCAGTATTCCCTTCCCTTGCCTCATCCACAGCTCTTAGGCAACTGTCCCATTCCCCTCCTAGCAAATCAGGGGCAAAATGAATAAAACCCCATAGCTGTGGACTCCAACTTCTAATTTAGGAATAGAAGAAACCGTTCTTTAATTGCTTCTCTGTTTGCCTTTTCTACTTAGGGCATCTCACTCCCTTAGGACTCACTCTCTGAGTTTTTGTTTCTTTTCTCTTTTGTCTTCCATTCAGCTAAGTTCCTGTTTACCCTTGGAGATTACTGCTCAAAGTGACTCTAATTCTCTAGGGAGAAGTCTTGCCTATCTCTTTCTTTACTAAGGTGTTAAAGAGGGGCTTCTGATTTCAGAGTCTTCCTTGTTCTTGCTCACTTCCTGCCAAAGACCTATGTACTTCCCCTTGTCTAAATCTCCCTCAGTTGGGGGATATTCATAAAAGTTTATTCTGGAGTCTCCATTTCTTTTTCCCTGGACTGATTCTGAGGATCATAGTCAAGAGGCACAGCAGTTTCCCAAATTGGTTATCTTTCTCTTTACTAATTCAAAACTTTTCAAAGATGATGATCGAAAAGTATACTTTTTATGAAAAGTATAATATATATACATATATATGTATATATATATATATATTTCCTGCAGTTTTGTCCCTGTTTGGTGCTGTATACTTGTTTTGAATTCATTTCGTGAGATTTTAGCAAGTAAATGCTGTATGATCTTTTTATATACTGTATTTCCTGAAATCTTCTACTCCTGGCCTACTTTTTGATAACATTGGTCAAAGAAAAATGAAGATATGATATCAATAATGTCACTGGGTGTGTAATAAAGAGTTTGACGAGTGTTTTTGTGACCTTTCTCCATTTACTCAAATAGGGCTATTCAAGTGGAAGAAGAAACGTGTCTTCAGGTTCAATGCATTCTGACTGGTTTAAGCTCACAAAAGCTTTCAATTTGGATTGGGGTGGTTTTATGGAGGAAACAATAGAATAGTCCACTGACTGTGTATAGTGTATTGGGAATTGCATTTCCTTATTTCAGACAGTATGAAAAGCTACCAATCTGGATATGCACACTTCTAGGTATGGTAGTAGTAATTCTTGTCTTCTACTAGTAGTAGTAATTACTAGAATTATTATCTAGTAGTAATTAGAATTACTATCTAGTAGTAATTCTACTACTACCATACCTGGAAGTGTGCATATTTCGATCAACTGATTTTTATCTGTGGAAAGTACAATTGTGTGTTTACAAGAGATAACTGAACATTTGAGACAGTTCTGCCTATTCCAATCTCTTGAGCAAGTTTTCTAATTCTTTGAGGAAACAGAAACCTAAAGATGCTTGTTCTGTCCCTGTCAAGGCAGGCCAGACCTGATAAAAATTGCCCTAAACCATTTTTGGTACCTGGTGAAATTAGGTAGAACAGACAAATTCTGCAGCAATAGAAACTTTGTACTTCCCCCAAGCTTTCTGCATCATACCGCAAAGAATAAATGCTAAGCCTAGGAATCTGGAATTAGTCCATCAATGCTGAGAAGTTTGATCAATATGTATTGGAGACTACTTTTGGTCAAACTCTTTACACATTTTTTCTCATTTCATCATCATCACAATTTCAAGATGCAGATACTGTGGTTGGTGTTTGTCAAGAGTGAAATGGAGTCTCAGAAAAGTGGCTAGTACTTATTGCAGATCACAGGGCTCATGGGGTGAATACAGGCTTTTAATGCATGGCTCTCTGAATACTTCTGGTTATTCCTTAATACATCCCCAAGGACTCAAGCATCCTCTGTCCAGGGAAACTTCAGTTACTCTTAAGAATAGATTACTTAGTACTTGTCTGTGTGGTCACCCTGAGTTAGACTTAAGGCCACTGTAGTTGGTTGGACTTGTTCATTAAGTGCTGCCTGGACGTTATAAGAGGGATAAAAAGCAGTCAGCAATAGCTAATTTTAACGACAAGGCACAAGGACAAGTGACTTTATCACCCGTTTTATAAACTCATTGAATCTCTGCAAAGGCTGAAAAACTGGCCAAGACAGAAATTTAGTACCTTTTATCAATGTCTGAAGCACATAATGTCATTGAAGTCTACACTAGAATCACATATGACTATTTGGATCAAGTACCAATCTTAAGAAATAGGTGTGAAAAGGAAAGAAACAAAACAAAACAGACCCTTCAGTTTGTTGTTTTATCTAATACAGCTCTCCATCTGATGTAGCCAATTTTGTTCATGACATTTACTGCTCTAAATAAAATGAATTATTCATATGTTGACCAAATTAACGTAATTTGGGTCTATTGGTAACAAAGAAGAAAGTAATTTGTGTCCATAATGAAGATATGTACACACACCACGTACTTGGAACAGAGGGCATGAGGTGAAAAGAAGGCTTCCCTGCTCTTCAGGCTCGCATCTAGATGTAAAAATAGAGTATTTTGTTGTTTTAAGAGAAATGATTTTTATCTTACCTCCTCTTTCTCAAAGGATAACGCTCTGTGTGTGACAAAAAGAAATAGAAAAATATCTGTACTCTCTCTGAGAGTGGTTTGCCACTTAAAAGTTGTCTTTCAATTACTTGATTAAAGAAACATGGAGGAAAAGCCAGATGTTGAATCTTGAATACATAATGGAGAATCCCATTGCTCCCTCCAGTCAGAGAGCAAAGTTGAGCCAGATTTAAAGCCTGTGGGAAAGAGCTGGGGGGTCAAGGCACAGGGAGGTCTGGCCCGGAGAGCCTGGATGATGATGACAGGATGGAGGAAATATCTGCACAGAACAGATACACCCTAAACAGTCATCATACATTTAGCATCTCTATTTGGGATGACCTCTTCTTATTAAAACACTCAGGCTCTCTGGGGAAGTTTATAGACTCAGGAGAGATATTGCTTTGTTCTAGACCAAAGTCTGAACTGTTACTTGAGGGTCACTGGGAATACATTACAAGGACATCATCTGTTCCACCTTTTTCATAATTTCCCCTGTACTCAATGTTGACCAGGATAAGGAGGGTAATGACTACATAGAAAAGGGAGCATCTAGCTATTACCTTGCTTATTTGATGGATACAAACAAAAGTATCAGATATTTCTGGCCACAAAGCATGTCTTCCAACCAAAATTTCCAAATTTGTTGCCCTGCAATGTCGATTTATTAAAATTCACTTCTCCAAGTTCATATGTAGATCCATAAGGACTTAGACTGTTAAGATTCGATGTAAAAAAAAAAAGTCACTTAAGTGCAAATATTTTTTCTTCTTCCCTTTGGGTGAGAGGGAAAAAAAGATTTTCCTTCAAGTATTTAAGATTATAGTCAGTTCCCATGAGCCAATTGCAATAGCTTGGGTCAAGCACTGACCAGAATGAGATTTTTTGGTGCCCAAAATACTTGATTCTTCTTGAGTTCAAAGACATTATTACAATCTTGGATTCTGATAAATGTTCACCTGGCAATATTTTGAGAACATCGATTTCTGGTGATCCGCTAGCCTCGATGAAGACAGCATTAGTCTGTGGAAAGTCAGACTCTTTGCAGTGAAAACATAATCACTCTATTCATTTGGTCATATATAGAACAGATTACCAGATATCAATTTCCAAATTTCACCTCATTTGTAGACAGGCCTGAATTTCATTGGACTATTCTGTTGAGGCCAATGACCAGAGAGAAAATTATTTCAATCTCCTAAAAACAAACAAACAAAGAGTCCCTGTGATGATAAGAAAATATATAAGAAGCATTGTCTCTCAAGCCTAGCCTAACATTTGTAGAAAGGTTTGGAAATTTTAAAAGTAACCTTATTCAGATTCATAATGGTTTGAAATCCTTGAATGATCCTTAGAATGTACAAAGGAAAAAAAGAGGTGAGATGATAAAAAATTTCCAGAGGCAATCGAAGTACCTTGAGTTGATAATAGAGTTATTACTATTAGAATTACCACTAGAATTTGAGGTATCAAATGGGAAGCAAGTGCAGCATCAAGGGATAAATATCCAGCTATCATGCAATTGTCCCCAAAATTAAAAGAGATTGGCTTATCTGTAAACAAAGAAACCATGATGACTGAATAGCTTTTCTTGTTTTGTTTTTCTTTTAAAAAATTACTGAGCTACATTTACTATAACTTTGACTTATGGAAAGGAGAACCACCTTGATTGTGCCTCAAAATGCTTTTTGGACGCCTTCCTCACTCTCTTTTTCTTCCTATACATTTGGCATTAATCATCCTTAAGGGTTTGGATGAGGCAGGAACCCGGAAGAGATGCTAAGCTGTATCACTCAATAAAGCATTCCCTATTCAGCTTGATGCATGGCCCTCTGAATCTTGGTGGAGTCATTCTTAGAATAGCAAGGTCCATCTGCCCTGGGATAGCAGTAGCCATGGAAGAGACAAGATGGAGACCTTCGAATACTGGACCACTTGGGCAAACTCCCTTGACTGGGAAAAAACAGCTCAACCTTTAAAATTGGCCTGAGGAATAGCAGATCCCCAGTGCATTCTTCGAAGTGCTTTCCACCTTTAATTTAGATATTTCAAGGGAAATTTAATCCATATGTTTTGGATTCATTTGGACTTAACTCATAACTATGCTTCATCAAGGACTGCCAAGCTCTGCATTCACGAGAATCAAGTAGTTTCATGGGACAATAGTGCAGACGGAGGAAATTTGATATCCAAGAGTCCATCACCCAAACAAGGAAAAGAAACCTTCAGGTTCAAACCACTGTCTATAAATTATCTTAGAGCAGTAATTTACTCTGCACCACTGTCATGGTAAACTAAGCCACTTATGACTGTGTGGGGTGCATACAAATGCACACAGAATAGATATATTTCCTTTCCCAGAGAAATATCACAATGCACGGTCTTTCTTGTCAGCAGTTCCGGAAAAGTTAACAACTCAAAGAAGGAAATAGAGGTTTCTGCTTATTCTAGCAGCTTTTAAAAACCATATAGACTCTTCTCTGTCTCTCACTTTCTGTCTCTTGTTCTCTGTCTCTTTGTCTCTGTCACATACACAAGACCACTGCTGTGACTCTGTCTGGTCACAGCCTACAAATCCCTTTTCCTTCTGTGTATCTCCAGTTGGCTAGACAATTTTGACCAACTTGACTTTCTTCAGTTTGTATTGTAGAACATCACTTGCTCAATATAAAATGATGTTACATTACTGAATGGGCTTTTTCCCAAACTAAATCTCCCTCCTCTGAGATTATTTTATGCCTGCCTAGGGGCCTGTGGCCTACAGGTTAAGGATCCCCATGTGTTCACTGCTTAGAATAATGCAAAGGACAGTGGCTCAATGAGAATAGTGTTATAGTCCCTCCCCATCATTTATTAATTTATTTTTACTTAAATGTTATAAATTCAAAATTAATAGTTTCCATATATTTTAAACAGAGGCTGTCTTTCAGGGCAGTGTGCGCTTTTAATATTCTCTGTCTTAACGTCTGTGTTGAGGAGTTTTCAGAGGAAAGGTAATTTATGGCCCATTTCCAAATCAGATCAGATTTCTTGTGCCAATGGCACCTAATACCTCAAGGGATCTGTGGGCAGCTAATAACCAAAGACATTGAGGGTGTTAGAGACACCTCTGGCATGGTTGCTATCTGCACATTCTCCTATTAGAGAAAGTGAGAGGGGAGGGAGTCATGCAGGGTGATGTGTCAGTTGGGATTCTGGAATTCACGCACACCGAATTCTCAACTTTCAGTGAGGATGGACGGTACTGTTGCCTTGGACAAAGCCCAGCCGTGCAGGGTTAAGATGGCTTGAGCTAATATTGTCAGTAGGCCGTATTCCCTTAGCATTTCTCACCTGAGAGAGCACAGTAACCATTATGATGTCTGTTGATTTGAAAGTGTGATGAAAAAAATGAATAATGGTCATATTGGGCAACTAGATAATAATATAAGACATTATGTAACTACCTTGTAAATGACACAGCATTTTAGACCAAATACCCAGAGATTTTTTACTTATGCAAAAAAATAACATTATGTTTTCATCCCTTCATAGGAGAGGACTATACATCTTCTATTTCAAGATAGAGTAAGACAAGTCCAAAAAAGCATAGAATCAACTCCGATTGTTCCTCTTTTCGCAGGAGGAGCATGGTATCAAGGGATGCTCCTTTTCCTCCATTATGCACTTTTACAGTAAGAAATGCCACCAGTGAATTTTTGTGGGGCCAACGTGGTAAATGCACTTTGCCCATAAACCTAAATTCATCTTGGTGGAAGTGGCAATTGGTTAAGGAATAACAAGCCTTCGGGAAAAGAAAAGCAGAGACAATAGATGAAAGGGAGAAGAAAAAGCAAGTAAGTAAAGAATATTTACTGGTTTCCAAGCAGCTGACAACCACCAAATCCCTCTTTTGGTTTCAGTGCAAGACAAATAGATTCACAAAGAAGGAATTATACTTCTTAGCAGTGGACTGAGGCAGTCTTAGCCTAAGCAGCCAAACCCTGCTCAGAAGTTTGGAAACCTACTTGGGTTACTCCACCAGCCCTCTCTACCTCCTTCTCCACCCAGAGCCTCCAGGCATCAAACTGCTTCTGAGCAGCTGACCTCAGCCCTACCCTCAGCCACACAAAGTAGCATTCTCCCCATTGCCACGTCACGTCACCAGTGTGGATGTCATCATCTCTGGTGATTACACTCCTATTTCTTTGAAAGGGTAGTTCTAACTCTTATATACTCCTCTTTCTGCCAGATTGATTTATTGGTTGATGGTCGGAGTGAGTGATTGGTCTACCAAGAAAGCCTGTTTGGCTTCTAAATCTTAATTTCTAATTTTTGCAGCATTTCTGTAAGGTGGATAACATATTTTTACCTGACTTTTCTATGTTTTAAATGTGACTGGAAGTTATTTCCATTCAGCCTTGAGTAAGCTTTCCTTTTTAATCCTCAGAAATGCCCCAAATGGTTAACTGGAGTGGGAGCCCCTTAAATTGTCTGTCCCCAGAGAGAAGCTCTTATTACTTGCTCTAAAGTACAGTCTAGGCTGTGAAGTACTCCCTTTAGTGTCTGTTCTCTTTCCCCTTTGAGACTTACCAAAAAAGTGGGGCTTTCTTAGAGAATGGTGGAGGCAGGCAAAGTAGTGGCAGAAGGAAAAAGGTCTGGGGATTACTTGGCTCAGAAAAGAACAGGAAAGCTACAACCTACTGCCTCAGCAAGGACATCAGTACCATGAATCAGGAACCATGATGGGAAGGATTTCATGAGAACCAGTGTAATCCTCTTCCGCTTTATGCCCCTCGTGCCTATATTGGGATCAGTAATTGAATCCTTGTCCTGAAGAGGACACCAGCACTTGTCTATGGGAGCAGAAGAGTGGAGAGGCCAAGGAGACCATATTCACCTCCAGACCCTGTGTGGTGAGCAGCAGCACCCAAGGACCTACTCACTGTGGGCACCTTCTCAGGGGAAATGCCAAGCAAGCCCTGAGCCAGAGGAGCACCACAGGCTAAAATCAGACTGAGCTCTGGGGGTTTAGGACCCATAGTTTCATAACATGACTGGTGGAGAGTAGCTACCATACTAAAAGGAGGTGAAAGCCCAGTATCTTGGGGAGAATAGAGAAATAGCATGGTCAGAAGATAGCCAGCTAGTTAATTCTTATCTTCAATCCTGGGAGGTTTCAAGCCATGAAGGGTAGATAGCAGATAGTAAATGTGTATATCCATCTGGAATCCATCCTTGTTCTTTTGGTAATAGCACTTTAATATTCCCTGTGGAAGCCCTCTCCTACTCTTAGTCTGGTCCACCCCAGCCTCAGTGTAGACAAGTTTCCTGAGCCTCAGTCAATCAGCTCTGCTTGGCCATTGTGATTGGTACAAGGCTTGAGCATGTGAGCACTTTGGGACCAAAGAGAAAACTGTTTAGGACTCTGTTGGAGCTGTTGGCAAAAAGATGCTCCATTACCCCGTACTTGGATGATGGAAGTCTGAAGTTTCAGAGATGAGTAAAGGCAGAGCTGCTTTCATGACACCCATTGGGTTCCTGCCTCAACACTGCTCCTGGATTTTTCAGTTAAGTGATCAGATATATTTCTTTTTCTGTTCCATTGCTTGCATCTAGAGATCTTGACTAATATAGAATAACATCAAGTTTTTTAAAAGGTAGGGGAGGGACTTAACCCACAAAGTGTAAAACTTAAAAAATGAGCAAGCAGGTTAATTTAAGTAGAATAAGAGTCCATATAGGAGAGTAATGTGAAAACCATATGATCATCTCAATAGATGTTGAAATGCACTGGACAGACTCCAACACCATATGTGATGTTTTTAAATAAAAGATTTAAGTAGGAATGGATGGCTATTTCCTTATCATAATCAGGAACATCTATTTTAAACATCATACTTAGTGATGAAATAGTAAAGGCATTCTATTAAAATTAGCCGCAAAACTGGGTAGGCAAGCAGAGAGGTAGGTAGACCAATAATTTATAGATTTGATACTTGCACGAATTCCAGAAACAATTTTATTTCTTCATTTGTTCTTGGAACTCGACCAAATGGTTATAAAGTTCAAAATCAGATGAAAACCGCTAAAAGATATTAAGGTAGATTTTAGTATAGCAACAATGCAAGTGGTCTATTACTGGTGTAAAACTTGATGAATCAGTGGAATTGTTCAATAAATGTAATTTATAAAATCGATGATTTTCCTGAGTCTCAGTCCAATCAGCTCCGCAAGAAATGAAGTGATTTTAACATTTTAAAATTTATTAAAAATTTAACATTTAATATGTAACTGGGTTTGGCTACAAAGTTTTTAAATTTAAAAGCAATAGAAAAAAGAAAAAAGAAGAAGAAAAAGTAGAGGGATATTACACAGGAAATGAGCGATAGGTTACCTAGTCTATACAGAATACATCTCAGGAAAAGATAAAGATAGACGTCAAGCTGGGGGAGAAAGCTACAACAGATATCTTAAGCTTAATATTCTTCATGTGTTAACCTTTGGTCCAATTCAATAATGAAAATACTTATTTACTAAAAGAATCCTAACTAAGGGAGATAGTTTGATCATTCTCAGGACAAGAAAGAAGTTGCAAATTGTCCCCACAGGACACAGGCACTCCTGCAATCTGCTAATGGGAAAGCAAACTGTTTAAACCTTTCCAGAAAGCAATTAGATCATAAGTGTTAAGAACCTTAAAGAGTTCAGACTTTCTGACCCAGTGATTCTGCTCTAGGATGCTCCCAAGGATACAATCAGAGGTATAAACACACCAGTAAGAACAGAATTGTTCAGATTAGCTTTATGTAAAACAGCAAAAATTGACCCAACCGAATAAGTAAACTTGAATACAACAATTTTAATTTTAAAAAAAACTACAAAGATATTTTCCAACAACTTTTGAAAATTTTAAGTTTTTGAACATTATAAAGAATGTTATTTGTTCAATATTGGTAGTGATAGAATTATGGATTATTTGTTTTACTGATAAAAGATTTTTAGTTTGTCTGACTTTTTTTTAAGATTTTATTTATTTATTTGACAGACAGAGATCACAAGGAGGCAGAGAGGCAGGCAGAGAGAGGGGGGAAGCAGGCTCCCTGCTGAGCGGACAGCCCGATGTGGGGAATGTGGGGCTCGATCCCAGGACCTGAGATCATGACCCGAGCCAAAGGCAGAGGCTTTAACCCACTGAGCCACCCAGGCGCCCCTTGTCTTTTTTATTAAAGGAAGGTCAGCAAGGAAAATGAAAGGCAAAATTGTAGTTAGTCATTTTATATTGCCTCCTCCTAACATAATAACCTAAAGGTGTCAGGCTTTTTTATCTCTTTAATCAAATGATATATTGAATATACATAAACATGTGAATTTTATTGCATACATTCTTACTTTTAATAAATGGAATTTATTAAACATACAGAGAGTTGTACTTCATATTTTATTTAAAGTTCACCTCAAACTGGAAAAGTTTTTCTCAGGGACATAGTTTGAAATAGGACCACCAAATTTAGTTGAACATGAATTGTTTATGTGGATTACTCTTGTCATCTTAATTCTAATGGGGGTTGACCGGAATCACTTGTCTTCCGCTGGTCCCTTAGGCTTAGACAACATCTATGGGGGAACAAATTAAAGATTTGTAACTTTGAAATCAGTGCTATTCTCATGCATTTAGATCTCTCTCTTATGCTCTTTAACTCTCTTAACACCTGGCACCCTATTGGACATTCAATCCATTAATATGTAGAGGAGTATAGCTATATGGGAGTATAGCTAAGCAAATCATTTTGCCTTTCTAAGCCTGTTTCATCATCTGTAAGATGAGGATTATGTGACACTATCAAGATAAAGCCCCTAAGAGAGTGCTCACACACAGTAACCACTATGGACATTAGCTTTGTTGAC
This sequence comes from Meles meles, assembly GCF_922984935.1. Classification (NCBI taxonomy): domain Eukaryota; kingdom Metazoa; phylum Chordata; class Mammalia; order Carnivora; family Mustelidae; genus Meles; species Meles meles. Next base: position 106,705,129 of record NC_060075.1, read on the forward strand.
TCTCATTGGCATCCCTGGCTGATGGCAGACCCATATTGCAGGTCACACAAGTAGAAGGGCATGGTGCCAACTCTGTGGCTGGGCCCACTTCCCAGATGGTCTCCTCCCTCTACCTGGGCTGTGTTTTACTTCAGAAGAGCATTACTTGGACATGCCCAGGGCAGAGGCATCCATCCAAGTGGTTCAATGGTGTGCCGCATGGTAGAAATGTATTTCTTTGTAGGCCTTGTGAATCATTTACTGATAGCAATAGTAGGTAAGAGATTCCCACGCTTAATGCAGAGGTATTGTCTATCACTCAAACACAAGGCCTGTGTATGTGAAGACAGTTCACACCCTGGCTTCATGATGGCCTCAAATTTGGAATAGTCTAAGTTTAGAAGGTCCTGTATTAAACTGATATTATACTGCCTATCTAAGCCTAGGCCTCCTGCTTAGGGCCCTTGCCTACATGTGGCCTGGGGTTGAGCTTTGATGGGGAGGTGGCTGGTAGACAAAAGGGGGGGCTTTACTGTCTTCTGGTTGACAGTTTTTAAAGAAAGATTTTCCTAACAAGGCTACCTCATATTCCTGGAATAAGCTAATCTTTAGGCAGGTACCATTGTCCATGTTGTGTTTATTTTCCTAGCAGTCTCTTCTTAATACCTCAGACTGAGGCACTGTTTTCAGTTAGAGATAAAACTATTTCCTCTTTAAATACAAATACCCAAGGGGTGGTCAAATGATATACTGTACCCTACCCATTGTTTCGACCCTCCTGAGGATTTCTGAGAGCAGGCTTACTAGGGTGAGCAGTGCTGGTCTCTGGACAAAAAGAATGGTGAGGATGCAGCCCACTACTGAGGAGGGAGGCAGGAAGGTGACTTAATTTTTTTTTAAATGTATTTTTTTAAAGATATTATTTATTTATTTGACAGACAGAAGGTGACTTAAGACCTTGCTTTCATCCCTGCTTTGGGCAGCACAGGATCCTCAGTGTAGGTCTTTCTGCTTGCAACCCCTCTCTGGAGCCTCTACCCCTCTCTTCTCTGTCCCTTTGTGAATCATAGAAGGTCCTAGGGACATTTATACATGCTCAAAACTTCCTTAAATGTTATTCTTCCTTGTTAAAGATGAATTTTCTTGTTTCCTTCATAACATAATGCACTTGCATGTTTCGGTACCTGCCTAGGCTAGAGTTAAGGAAGCAAAAATAGAGTTTCCCTGATGCTTTAATTATGTCTGTTTTCAGAGGCAAAGTGGGAAGTGTTCTGAGAGTTCCAAATTTTGCCAAGCCCCAGTGATACGTGAAATATTGTAGTAACCTAATACTTTCTATTTTCTCTAAAATTTGTTTAGTCTTTTCCAAATTTACCTGTGTAGGCAATCACCTCATAGCCTGCCCTTCTCCTACCACACCTGAAGCTGCGAAAGGGGAGTGACGTCCCAGTGAGGAGGCTGCCTGTCAAACAAGGACAGTGCTAAGTTGTCTCAGAAAAGGTCATTGCAATAGGTACTTTTTGTAGGTACCTGGTTCGAACTTTCTCTTGTCCCATCAGTACCTTGATACCAATACAATTGGGGGCTTTTAAATATACCCAGTGGACAGGTAACTTATTCCCCTTTTCAAACTAGGAAACTCTTGTCTACCCACGGTAAACTAAATACTCCTCTCCTTGGAAATCTCAGAATAGGTCTGTGTGATATCAAACACCTATGCTGGGAAAAACAGGGGCAAACAAAGCCATAAGGGACTGCCTTTGAAATGGAGCCTGGGAACCCTTCAACCACATAGAGTGTTTGTTTGCTTTCCTTGTTTCCCTAGAACTCTGTTCACCTGGAGGCAACAGCCTGCACTTTGTCATTTGTTGGGATGAGGAGGGGCAAGTGAAAGGAGGCACTCTGGCTGGCTTGTCAAAGCATCCCCAATGGGAAACTATTTAAAGAGCTCCTATCTTAAGTAACCCTCAGCCCACCATTCCTTTCACTTGGGGATATGCCAAGGGCTGTGGCTGACTCAGCTTGGGCCCAATTCTGCTGTCATTACTTAAACCCAAAGTTCCTGGTCCCCTGGCCTTGGTGGAGAGCTTGACTACATAGAGAGAATAGGGATGGTACCTGGGCTGGGACTAGCTTTGGACGTGTGTTTGAGGCTTTTATTTTCTTCTATGAGTTTTAATTTATGGTATCACAAGGATTAAGGAAATAAGGAGTTCTCTTTTCCGGGAGCAACCCAGTTGAGGACATACAAGCCTGTGTCATGCAAGCAGGAGGGTGGAGGGAGGGAACACTGGCTTTCCTTCATCGATAATGGAAGAAGAGTCAGGTCTTCAGAATCTTTCAGATGAGAGCAGTTATACTCCATTTACTTTAGTTGGGAGCTGCTTCTTATAAGGATCCAAAGGGAAGGGGCCATTCTTTTCCAGAACTGAAATACTGTAATAAGACAAAACACAGACCTTGCTGCCTGATGTGTTTGGTGTTCCCTGAGCAGCAGGCCCATGGTTTTCTCTACTCCAGGACTCTGCCATTGTGGTGCTGTGTTGTCTCCCTGTCTCTCCAGTCAAGTCATCATGTAGCTTGGGTTTAAACTCCCGAAGGAATGATGTAATTAGTCTTGTCTAGTACTAAGTGCCCTGTAGACTAGAGCTTTTCTCCAGTCTGCCAGTTGTCTGACTTCTATCTGGATGCCTGCCTTTGGTCCTGATGCCCATCCCTGGCCCACAGGTGTGACCAGCTAGGAAAATCACATGAATTCTGATTTGTACATGGAGAACTACCATAGCTGACGACCTCAGATGAAGTCGTGGATGTGGCAGGTACTTGGCATCACGTTTTGCCCACTTCTGGAAAAGGGTGGTTGCTAAATACTCTAAATAATTAGAGGTAGCAAAAGTTTGGCTTTGGTTCTCCTCTAAGGGTAGCTCAAAGGTAAGATAAGGAGCAGTTTTCTAATTCCCTGAAGGGACTCTGAGCAGCTTTGGCACATGGAAGACTCACCCCAGAGCTAAGCTTTAGCACTCCCAAGGATGTCAGCACCTCAAGGGTGAGTATGGCTCCTGTGAAGGATCAGAGGGAATGAAAGAGGTGACCCTGGAGGGGCCAAAGCAGGAGAGCGAGGATCCTGGGTGAGAACTGAAGAGAATCGACTATAGAAATGCCTGGAAACTCTCTGATGACTCTAAGACTTGGTTATGGGGCCTTTTGGAAAAGACTGGGGCCCTGAACTGGCAGGTGCAAGAGGATCCACTAAAACATGTGCTATGATAAGGAAAATGGCAAGAAAAAACCCTAAGGAAAGGAGTAGGGAAAGAAAGGGGTAAGAATCTCAGCTTTGTAATGTGTAGAAATCAGCAGGCAATTCTGAGATTTCATTCCCTCAGGAGTTTAGAAAGATACTGAAAATAATACTCAACCCAAGAGCAATTACTGTCATTCTTAGGGCAGTTAAAGAGATCAAGGTGGTATATATATATACACACATACACATATTGCCAGGTGGGGAGCCAGCAAGAGTGGAGTCTCAAGGAAAGTGCCATCAAGTGATGATTTGAGGTAAAAATGGTGAGAGTTTGAGAGCTAGAATTGGCAGAGAACTCAAGCTGTAAGCGTGTGTCTTGTGTAGCAAATCAAGTTGCCAGCCCAGCTAAAGCAATACCTATTACTTGAATTGCTGGCTAGCAATAGTACACTCTGGACATAACATCTTGATTATGATGGTCAGTCCAGCCCACCAGGTCTCATGTCTATCTGTAAAAATACCTGCTGGTGTTTCTTGACTTGAGACCTTATGAAGCTAAGCAATTTATTGAAATGGAAGTAGACTATTTTGATATATTAGTCAATGCTAATGAATATATAATATAATCATCACTGATCAAAAAGAAGTGGCTCTGCTATAAACTTGCAGTTTTTTCTCATTTAGGAGCTGTTGGGAACTCATAGGCTGGGGATGATCTAGTGTTGTGTTGTGTTCCATCAGGTTCTGCTGCTTTCTCTCCACCTGGGTGGTGCCTTTCTTAACTAGTAGATCTTCTCTCATGACCTCATTTTATTGAATCAGAGCTTTTCCTCATTGTCTTCACTGATAAAGTTTGCTCTAAGTTAATTTTAAGGACAGTATTTATCAGAAATTGCTAGTAATTTGTTCTTTCCGCCTGTGCCATCTGGAAATACTTATGGTCTTACCCTGCTTGGATCCTGGGGATTGGCATTTTCTCCTCTTTCTCCTCTAGCTCTTCCTCTTTCTGTGCGGTTCTATATTGTCCCCCAGATTCCCTGTCCTTGATGGCCATGGAAGGAGTTGAAAGCTGGATTTAGCTTGGATTAGGATTAGGTCAGAGAATCCCTTGATATTAAACAGATACATGAACTTTATGCCCTTTTCTGTGTAATGGTGACAGGAATCCTTCTATAACTGCAACTCAGGAGTTGTTTCTCTTTAGCCATTTTGTGCCTCCTTTAGTGAAGGCTTTGGTTACTTGAGCCATAAAGAGACTTCAGATTCTTCTACCTGCACCCCCTGGACACCAGATACTTTGCCAAGTTGTTGAAAAGCACCGTGCCTCCCATTGTAAGAACTCCTGCTACCCACACTATCACTCCAGCCATCCTCATCACACCATTATTCCCTTATCCTTGCATATTCGAGGTTTTCAAGACGCCTTCACAGTCTCTGCGTTGTTTGATCTGCTCAAGTCTTATGACCTATTCATTCTTCGATGTTTTTTCAAATGAGGATCCTGAAGCTTGGCCAGGTTACATGTCCCAGGGTCAACTCTTGGCCCCAAAGCACATGGCTAATAAGTGGCAGAGCCAGGGAAAACCAGCTGCTAAGGGCATTCATAATGCTCAGGGTCCCTCCTTAGTTCAACCTCTCCCCCATCATTTGTCCAACCCCATAGGGAACTGCTCTCTGAGAGCTAGTAAGGAGGAAGTCTGGAAAGGATCTGACAATCCAATTTGCATATGGTAATGTTAAAAACTGATAAGTTTCAAAATGTCACCCCTCTCAAGGACACTGCATTTCAATTAGCCTTATTCAGTTATGTGATATGAAGGAATGCTTTCCTAAATATAAAACTGCAGGCATTAATGAGAAGTTAGGGATGGATTATTGGGAAATGGGAATATTCGGACACCTCTCAAATCACTTCATGTCTGGGATTCCATTTGATGAATTCCCTATTCGTTGTGGGGCCACTCCATCTCTGAGATGTTGATTTACATACCTGCCAGGAGCTTGAAAGCAGGCCTAGGGGGCTTCATTTCCATTCATTCATAGCAGGGTGTGTGTGTGTGCTGTGTTTTGACCTCCTCACATTTGTTCACCTCTTCTTTTGCACTTTTCCAGTCCAGTTTTGCCCCTTCCAGTAGGACCAGGTTCCTGACCACAAAAGCAGCAGCCTAACAATCCAAACCTTGGACCAGTGGCAAGCAGCAACGGTTAACGGGTTTTGCACCAAGCAAGCCTGGCTCAGCCCTGTGAATCTCGTTTTCACATTTGCTGCTTATTCATGACCCAAGCCCATCTGCTGCACGAGTAACCATCAGCCACTCCTGTTTCAGATGTCAGCCACCCCAGCTGTTTCTCTTTCTCTGTAAACACAAAAGGAGGACGCAATTACCACGGTATTAATATTCTGGCTTGATTATTTTTGTGACTGATGAAGTCCTCTCTGGCCTACCATCACCTCAGCCCCATACAAGGCACGCATACAAAGCACAATCCAGATTATAACCTTCCAAGAAGACCCAGGTGAACTTTGAAGGTTCTGCTATGACATAAGCCACCTTGGAAATGCCAAGGTGAACGAGGTGTGTGCAGGAACATGGACAACTCACTTGGGCCCTGCAGGGCTTTGAGACTGGAGTTTACATTGAAATTAAGGAATGAGGCTTGCATGTAACTCAAACTGACTCTTAGATATGTTTTCATAGAGACTCCAAAAATCATAATAATTTCTTCTATCGGTAAATGTGAGAAACAAGCTTCTGTGAGAACAGAATTTCCCTCTTTGGTTTTTCTCTCCCATCCTAAGGCAGCAGGAACTGGAATGGTCTGACTCATCAAGAAATCTTTGGGAGGGAGACAAACCATAAATGACTCTTAATCTCACAAAACAAACTGGGGGTTCCTGGGGGGAGGTGGGATTGGGAGAGGGGGAGCGGGCTATGGACATTGGGGAGGGGAGGCGAACCATAAGAGACTATGGACTCTGAAAAACAACCTGAGGGTTTTGAAGGGTCAGGGGTGGGAGGTTGGGGCAACCTGAGGGTTTTGAAGGGTCAAGGGTAGGAGGTTGGGGGAACAGGTGGTGGGTAATGGGGAGGGCACGTTTTGCATGGAGCCCTGGGTGTTGTGCAAAAAGAATGAATACTGTTACGCTGAAAAAGTAAATAAAATGGAAAAAAAATAAATTAAAAAAAAAAAAGAAATCTTCCTTCAGTTATTTCATAAATTTGCATTAAGTATCAGTACATCTTCCCGAAGTCATAAGCATGCCCCAAAGCACCTTGAATAAGGGGTACAAGGTACAAGACTCCATACAGAACATTTCCTGCCCTCCCAGTCTTCATGCTGGCTGATGCCAGAGTAAGCACTTAAAAAAGAGGATGAGGTGGCCCCAGTCTTTCTGGCTTAAGTTCTTGGCTCTACCTCTCTCCAGGCATGTGATCTTGAGTGAGGTCCATTACTGTCTGTGCCTTTGCTTCCCCATTTGTAAAATGAAGACAGAGCTGTTGAGAAGAGCACAAGAGTTAATAGGTGTAAAGTGTTTAGAAGAGGCCCTGGCACACACTCAGTGAACCATAACTGTTAGTATTGTGTCTTATCTGTATTAAAGGACTTTCAGGTGATAATGTCGGGGCTGGAGTGCTGGGGAAGACCTCATGGAAGAAGCACGTGTAAGTCACACCTCAGACAAAAGAATTCAATAGTTGTAGGGAAACAAGAGACAAAAGAAACAGCAAGTACAAAGTGATAAAGGAATAAATAAAAGTTCTTGGTATGTTTAAAGTTAATTAAGTCATGCAACAAGAGATCAGGGTGTGTAATGACAGAAAAGGGCAATAGACTGAACAGGGGAGTTAAGTTTGGAATATACTAAAAAAGACCCTAAGTGCCAAACCAAGGTGTTAGGACATGTTCTCATATAGAAAAGAAAGTCTATCCTAAACCATATTAAAAAAAAAAAAAAGTCTCAGAACAGACAGTTTGGAGGATTGAGGTGGCTAAAGTGTGAGGAGACCGCTGACCAGCAAGGGTCTGACCCATGGTGCCAGAGAGCCAACAGGTGGAGAGAGGGAGCGACCTGAGGGCTGTGTGGATAAGTGAGAAGTTCAAAGTGAAGACCACACCGGGGCTTGGGTTCTAGATGTTCAAGAGGAGGGAGACCCCCCTTTCCTGGCACAGAGAACACAGAAGTGTGTGAGGAGCATCCCCGAGAGACAGGGGTTGACTTGATTTCTGTTCTCTCTGTGATGTTCCTGAGATGCCTAAAGGCAGGGAACAAGAGCCATGCCCTCCAGGTAGCATTTCCCTCATCTGTACAAGCTACTCCCCGCTCCAGCAACAGGTACTAACTCTGAAATTTCACCCACCTTGCGCCCCAGCCGGTCAAGCACTGCCTCGTGGAGGGAGGGGATCCTCATGGGCTCTTCGTGGGCATGGAGTTTTGTTCAGCTTATTTTAATTTGCTATAAGGGTTCTGCATTTTATAATGGAGAATCTTATTTTATGAAGCAGCTTTGGGGGGTGGGGTGCATTGGTGTGAAATGTATGCATGCCTCTGTGTGTGTGTGTGTGCACACACCAGTGTGCCTGTACATGATGTACATGTCCGTGTGTCTGAAGGTGTCAGTGTGTACACGTGTGTGTGTGTGTGTGTGTGTGTGTGTGTGTGTTCAAAGAGGAGGTGAATCCGACAAGAAGAGTCAGATTTGCATGATAAAATTTCAGGTACTTCTAAACCCTATCCTCAAAACCTGCTTACCCATCCTGCTACTCTGAAATTCCTCTAGTGGAGGCCTGATCCTTTCCTTCTTTTTTTTTTTTTTTTTTTTTTTTTTTTTGGTACATGGCATTTTTTAAAAATTTTTATTTATTCTATTCAGCTTAACTATACACACCACAATAGGTAAAGTTAATGAGTAAATGCCCTCTCCCCCAACTTGATAGTTCTATGCCCTTGGACATATCCCAGCTTTCTCATTTATAAACAGTGATAATTGCAAGGATGTTGAGGAATATTATAAGCATTAAATAAAACAAGACAGCAAAGCCCTATATCTGCTAAGTACAAAGTAAACATGAGTTATTAATGTGGAAAGACACGGACAGGCTGACACTGTTCACGGTCAGGGTGGGGTTAGACATGGCCATGTGACATGCTCATTCAGCCTTGGATCCCAGCTCTGCCACGGTGTGACCTGCACCTCTCTGTGCCCAAGCTCCCTTCTGTGCAAGACGGAGAGGCTGACCGTGCACCTCCTACATCGAGTTACTGTGCAGATAGTTGGTGTATGTAAATTAGTAGCATGGTGCCTGTGTGCTGTCGGCATTATTTAACTGTAGCGACTAGCATTTCTAAAGGAGAATAAAAACAGAGACAAAGGGACTGGTGGGAGGGAGGGTACCACTGAGGAGGTAAGGGCCCAGGGAAAGGGATAGGAGGCTGAGAGTCTTGAAGACCAACTTTTCTGATGATGAGGCCCAGAGCACTCAGAAGAACCATAGCTGTCCCTGGAGCCGGCGTGCCGGGATGCTAGGCTCAGTAGACTGCCCATCTAGTGCCACTTCCAAACTGAACTAAAAACAGTTGCGATATACAGTGCCAGAAAATTCTAGGTTGTTCCAACATGATGACTTGGTGGGAATGGCAGTGTTTAAGTGTATGAACTCTAATATCTTTATCACAGTCACCATTTTCTGAAGAGGAAGAGCAAGCTGGGAAAAGGAGGAGAAACATACGGAGCTAGGCCCTGGCCTGAGAGTAATACTTGCCTGGGAACAAGTGGGTGTCCTATTCTGAGAAGTCCCAATGCACATCCATCAAATCTGTTAAGCTTGTAAAAATAGAGTGTAGTTTTCTGGAAAAAGAGTGAAGAGAATCAATTATTTGCATTATCAAAGGATTCTTTGCTTCAGGGGGGATAAAGGACAAAGAAAGAAAGAAAAGAAAAACACTAAATTTTTTTTTTCTAAAGGGTTCCCCACATGATCTCTTTAAATGGCATCCTTTCTTGGTGAATTTCAACCCTGATTCAATTTGCAAGTATTGGATTTATACTGCAGTGCATAAACCATATGTTCCCGAGGAGAGGTAAAAATGTGTAAAGTGAGGTACTCCTATAGGAATGATATGTAGGAGAAATTAAAACAAACCAGAGAAAAGGAGCTCTTTCCTTTATGAAGAAATTGAGTAATTTAAGTTAGAGAGTGTGTGCTTAAACATCAGCTGAAAAACAGCTGCTCCTCAGAGGAGAATGAGCCAAGAGTGAGGTTGGGAGGAAGTTGAGATGAGAGCTGTTTAGTTCTTTAATGCTCCTGTGTGTGGATAAAAGGGTGAGAAAGAGGGGATCTTCTCTGGCATGAGCAGCAGTTCCAAACAGTTCTAGAAGTTTCTGCCTCACTGAATATGATCTTCCCGCATGGCGGCTAGAGTGGAGGGCCAGCGCCAAACACATGGTGCAGTGATGTCGCAGGGCCAGCGGGTCAGGCACCTGTGAAGCCGCAGCCACAATACGTTCTTCAGAAGCTGCTTTTTGACTTAACTGAGCACAATTTTCCATCCCATATGTGCAAAGCATTTCATCCATTAGCGTCTCCCTGGCTCCTTTGGGCGTCTTTTTTTCCATTCAAAAAAAAAAAAAAAAAAGAAAGAAAGAAAAGAAAAGAAAAAAGAAAGACAGAAAAAAAAAACAACAACAAAACAAAACCACAGAAAAAATAAAAACTTCCCAACTCCAACTCATCATACACAAATATTTCACTTTCAAAATCCACTTCCATCTTCTCTCAAAGACTGACGTATTTTAACCTGTAGAGGTTCAGCTACCCCCATCTGCTTTTGATTAATGTAAGTTCTCTCTTTCCTGGGTCTGAACCCAATCACATTAAACAAGGTACCTTGCTAAGTGTTGTGAGGCGTAACAAGGGACCACGAGCAGCTGTCTTTAAGGAGCTTACATTTTAATTTAATGTAATTTAATTTTAATTTAATTTCCATGTAACTGCCTGTCTGATTTCCTCAATTTCTACTGTAGGGTACCTCCTCTTAAAAAAAAAAATGCTTTTAGAAACTTGCAAACTGACACTTTAAATCCTGAGTCATTGAGGTGGGGAACACACGTGTCTGTGTGGGCATGAGTGTGCACTGTGTGCACACACACGTGCTCACACACAGAGACATCAAAAACACTGCCTCTGAATCTATGTTGTGAGCATACTATACTTTAAACAACATGACATTTTTTTGGAATCTAGAATGACAGGTCCTTTGACCTAAAGACCACATGTAGCCCAGATGTGACTGACCGTGGTAAGAATAGTTTCAAAAGGGGAGATGTGGAGGAAAGCAGAGCAGCAAAGGACACTGTTGCAATTGTGCAAGACGGAAAAGACAATGGACTGAACAAGACAATGGTTGTGGAAAGGGAATAGAGTCCAGATACATTCAAAGGTAGAGGTCAGACTTGGTAGTTCCCAGGATTGGGGGAGGAATAAGAAAATTTGGAGTCTCAGTTCATTCTCTCTCTTCTGACCAAATTATTAGGAAGATGGCACTGATGTTTTTTTGTTTTTTGTTTTTTTTGTTTTTTGGTTTTTTTTTTGTTTATTTACAGCATAACAGTGGTCATTGTTTTGGCATCACACCCAGTGCTCCATGCAATACTTGCCCTCCCTATTACCCACCACCTTGTTCCTCAACCTCCCACCCCCCCCCCGCCCCTTCAAAACCCTCTGGTTGTTTTTCAGAGTCCATAGTCTCTCATGGTTCATCTCCCCTTCCAGTTTCCCTCAACTCCCTCTCCTCTCCATCTCCCCATGTCCTCCATGTTATTTGTTATGCTCCACAAATAAGTGAGACCATATGATACTTGACTCTCTCTGCTTGACTTATTTCACTCAGCATAATTTCTTCCAGTCCCGTCCCTGTTGCTACAAAAGTTGGGTATTCGTCCTTTCTGATGGAGGCATAATACTCCATCGTGTATATGGACCACATCTTCCTTATCCATTCATCTGTTGAAGGGCATCTTGGTTCTTTCCACAGTTTGGCGACCGTAGCCATTGCTGCAATAAACATTGGGGTACAGATGGCCCTTCTTTTCACTACATCTGTATCTTTAGGGTAAATACCCAGCAGTGCAATTCAGGGTCATAGGGAAGCTCTATTCTTAATTTCTTCAGGAATCTCCACACTGTTCTCCAAAGTGGCGGCACTAACTTGCATTCCCACCAACAGAGTAAGAGGGTTCCCCTTTCTCCACATCGTCTCCAACACACGTTGTTTCCTGTCTTGCTCATTTTGGCCATTCTAACTGGTGTCAGGTGGTATCTCAATGTGGTTTTAATTTGAATCTCCCTCATGGCTAGTGATGATGAACATTTTTTCATGTGTCTGATAGCCATTTGTATGTCTTCATTGGAGAAGTGTCTGTTCATATCTTCTGCCCATTTTTTGATATGATTATCTGTTTTGTGTGTGTTGAGTTTGAGAAGTTCTTTATAGACCCTGGATATCAACCTTTTGTCTGTACTGTCATTTGCAAATACCTTCTCCCATTCCGTGGGTTGCCTTTTGGTTTTGTTGACTGTTTCCTTTGCTGTGCAGAAGCTTTTGATCTTGATGAAGTCCCAAAAGTTCATTTTCGCTTTTGTTTCCTTGGCCTTTGGAGACATATCTTGAAAGATGTTGCTGTGGCTGATATCGAAGAGGTTACTGCCTATGTTCTCCTCTAGGATTCTGATGGATTCCTGTCTCACGTTGAGGTCTTTTTTCCATTTCGAGTTTATCTTTGTGTATGGTGTAAGAGAATGGTCGAGTTTCATTCTTCTACATATCGCTGTCCAGTTTTCCCAGCACCATTTATTGAAGAGACTGTCTTTTTTCCATTGTATATTTTTTCCTGTTTTGTCGAAGATTATTTGACCATAGAGTTGAGGGTCCATATCTGGGCTCTCCACTCTGTTCCACTGGTCTATGTGTCTGTTTTTATGCCAGTACCACGCTGTCTTGGTGATCACAGCTTTGTAGTAAAGCTTGAAATCGGGTAACGTGATGCTGCCAGTTTTGTTTTTGTTTTTCAACATTTCCTTAGCAATTCGGGGTCTCTTCTGATTCCATACAAATTTTAGGATTATTTTCTCCAGCTCTTTAAAAAATATCAGTGGAATTTTGATCGGAATGGCATTAAAAGTATTGCTCTAGGCAGTATAGACATTTTAACAATGTTTATTCTTCCAATCCAAGAGCATGGAACAGTCTTCCATCTTTTTGTGTCTTCTATGCTTACTAAGGTACAGAATTCACAGAGAGGAGTGAGGATGGACTGGAAACAGAATTAAGCTAAGGGCAAATTAAGTTGAGATTACTGGGGGAATGCATCCACCCAGCTACCAGTTGTCTATGGAGAGCACTCTGAAGCTGAGAAGTCATTGCTGGAAGGCGTCAGGGAGAGCAGAAGAATGATAAGTCAGAGAGGAGGGTAAAATCTTATAATGGAAGAAGATTATGAGGTGAGTGAACACCCGTGTCACACAGTGTGAACGTCCAGGAAGAAAATGATTGGTACTTGCACGCCAGACTTAGCAGAATGTTGGTTCTTCCCAGAGAGCAGCAGTGCAGTGTTGGGTGGGGGAGAAGAGACAGTTGTGGGGGATTTGGGAGAGTGGAAGGCTGTGAGTGAACCACACAGATTATCACGTGAATCCTGGTGTTTGTTCTGCAACTGCATGACCTTTGGTTACAAAAGGATGCAGAGCTTGTGAGGTTCTGCAAGGCAAATCCATGGGCACTCCTAGGAAATGCACAGAGTACATAGTAGCATTCTAGTCTAGTCTCTTTATCCTCTAAAACACAGTGCACATGGCCTGGTATCTGTGCTCCAAGAACGTGCAAGGACTCAGATTCTTCTCAACATGTAAAGGGGAGAATTTTAAGGATCAATACACACAGATGGGTGTATAAGCATGATAATCCACCAAAGAACATCAATGTCCTTATAAAGCTCCCTTACCAACCTTTCCTGTCTAGTGGGTAACAGGTTGGTAAATGACTAATACCAGCATTTTCAGTTAACAGATGATATAACCAAATGATCGAGAGTCTCTTAATCACAGTGTAGTAGGCTTTGGAAGTTTAATCAGAAGTGATATTCCAAGATGGCCAGAATTCCAAGGCCTCACCTGTGTGCAGGGTTTTTTTCCATTTCTCTAACTCAGTCCATATAGCGTGTCTAATCCTCAAATCCTTTAAAATGTAGATTAAACAACTAACATGTAACCGAATTACAGACCAATTCGTATTTGACAACATCTCTCTGAACAGGCTAACTTGTATTTGGGGATTATGTGGTGAGTCCCTCCTCTAGCCATCGTGGTACTTCTCCACAGATGCACCCGTGTGCACTGACCGCTTCCCCACTGCATGGAACATGCACGTTGAGTGGTTCACGGAAGGTGTGCATTTACGACTACCTCACTAGGGTTTGATGAAGCTCACGGCTAAAAGTCAACACTTCAGACCCTATCCAACCCCAGATGGCCTCCTCATATCCTGCTCAGGGTGACGTCTTCTGGTTGGGTCTCCTCACCTCTGATACCATGTGCAGCTAGGGCTCTTCCAGCCACAATGTATACCCCCTCAGCAATTTCTGCCCTTTCTGCAAAATATAAAAGCACTCACAAAGAATACAGGCAACTTAGATGTTTCAGGTATAATGTTGCCTCTTGACCTCCTTGATTTGCTGAGCTGTGGACCCTTTGCCCACCTTAACTAGATGCCATCTGATTCCCGCTAAGTAGAGGCAGCTCCGCCTAGTGGCTGAGAATGTGACCGCTGACACTGTGTGGCCTGGGGGAACTTCTGAGCTCTGTCACCTTCTGTCTGTGTGCTGGTGGCAAACTACTTCGCCTCTCTGTGCCTTGGTTTCCCGATATCTAAAATGGTGATAAAACTAGAACCTTTCCTATTGGGTTATTATGAAATTAAATCAGTTAATACAGGTTATGTGACTAGAACGGCTCCAAGCATGTGGCCGACATTCATGAAATGTAGTATAGTTGTGGAATTGTTAAGTATCTTGGCCTATAGCGGTCTACACTCTGACACAATGGAGTGGCTGGTGGAGTAGCCCAGAGGACTCTGGAAGAGGCCGTCTGCTGGCCTCACTGATGGCGGCCTGCAGAACAAGGAGGACTTCAGTCACAGGTTCTCAGGCAGCTCTCAGCAAATGACAGATATGCACTTGGGGCTCGAAATTGCTCTCCCAGAGGATTAGAAGGACTTATAAACAAAAGTCAAGTTGTCTCTCCCCCGCCCAGGTTACCTTTTATAGTAAGTACAGCATTTGCTGATCCTTCAAGTCATTACTTTTCTTTCCAATCTCCTGACCCACCCAGCTTCCCAACTCCCAGAGAAGAAGAGATTTTTAAAGATATTCTAGAAATAAACAGGGGCTAGATATGTAACAGGAAAATATACGCATCCTTTATTTACGAGTCTCCATTTGTGAAACCAGTTTCCTAGTCCCTGGTAATTGGCGTTACCCACTCTTAGATGAACCTGCTAGTTCGCCCCCACTGGGGAGAATCAAGCCCACCGGATTTTCACAGAAAGCACAGATAAGAGCCACCTCTCCAACAAAGCTCCAGGCTGAGGATCCCAGGTAAATCCAGGCACACATCTCCCTGAAGAGCTGACCACAGAAGGCATTTTGTGGGTGAAGCAACATCAGCAAGCACTAAGAAGTGAAAGAAAATACATCTTTTTCTTTTACTATACCTCATGGGCCCTTCAGGCAAAGGGACATGACACCAAGGTCTAGCTACCCTTCAAGACATTGCTAATAATAGAAAAGAGGTTGGGGATGAAAAGCAACTAGTAGTAGCAACAGCAGAACTGGCAGTTTGAATTTACTGAACACTTACTACACTCCGGGTGTTGTGCTCAGTGCTCTCCATGCATTACCCCATCCTGTTTCCCCAGATCCCTCCTAGCAGATATGATCTAGAGTTAGTGTGATGCCTGGGACGATAGACTCTAGGGTGCAGTTTCTCTGCCAGAGCACTATTGACCTTTGGGGCTGGGTAATCCCTGGTTGTGGGGCTGTCCTAGACCCTGTAGGATGTGAAGCATCCCTGTCTTCCTCAATCCTGTAAATACCAGTAGTATCCTTCCTCTTCCCTAGCCATGACAACCAAAAATGTTTCCAGACATTGCCAAATATCTCCCAGGAAGCAAAATGAGCCCTGGCGGAGACTCACTGCTGTAGGGCCCTAGGAAAGAGGATTTCCAGTGGCAAGACTTACTATCACTGCAGCTTCACTGGCCAACGTGCCAACCACATCATATCTTAGATATTTTTAACTGAAATAATACCTCTACCATGCATAAGACAGTGCCTGATGCATAGGAAGTTTCAGTAAATGTTAGCTGTTTTCATAAAATCTAACTTTTTTTGCTTAAGAGATGAAAAAAAAACGGAGACTCAGAGAAGTTAAAAAATTGGTCACATTCTCAGCTGAGGCATGGCATAGCCAGGGTTCAAGTCCAGGCCATCTGCCGTCAGAGCCGCAGCCCTCCACCAGTGTCTTCTGAGAGGAGGGTTCTGGAGCCTGCCAGGCTGTAAGCTGTCCAGCCAGGGGTGGGAGGGGTCGCCTGGGGTCCTAGCAGGGCCAGAAGCCTGGGGGCCCCATGGCTCCTCCTGGACAGCAGCAGGCGCAGCAACAGTGGCCTGAGTGGCTCAGCCGAGATGGCCACACCAGTTCCCTGGCGTTTGCTGTTATTTGTCGGCAGTCACAAGTGGACGCTATCAAGGATTACTATTTGTGTATCCGTGAGTCACAATATGCCAGATTCATAAGAGCCAGATGTCGCAGCTGACCCAGACGGGGCCCTCAGACAGATCCCACGCGTTTTGTGTGTCAGGCCTATATCCATTCATAAAACAGCTCCTTCCCAAAATATAAGTCTTGAGGAAAAAAAAAATCTGAAGTTGGTTGTACAATTCTACAACTAGCTGCAATTGTTTTCCAAGACCCTCTCGCCCCTTCCCCCGCTGAATGCTTCTCATTCTCTTAATTCTGGATTAGTTCTAACACGGTTCAGAGCAGACAAGGGGGCATGGTATCTATCCCTCGGCCGCAGAAAAAGAAACAGGAATGGAAAGACACAACTAGGTGAGCCTAGGATAATAATGTTAATTTTGCTGTTGTAAACATTAAAGCTACAGAAATAGCTCATGGTCAGAATCAGGCGATTGTGTCACTAACCAACTCCCCACCTTTTTTTTTTTTTTTTTTTTTTTTTAAATTTTGGATGTAGCCAGTTTCTCAGGAGCACAGCTGAGAAACCCTTAAAAATATGCATGCAAGCATACACACCAGTCTCAGGAGTTCAAGGTGTCTGGAGTAAGGATTAGAGAGGGTCAAGTCGGCTCCCCCTGTGAAAATTACAGCTGCACCAAAGATGGTACAGAGTATCAGCCCAGGGCTCAGGAAACTCGTCCGGTTCTCAGGAATGAGAAAATGCAGCTGTGCTGGATCAGACAGAATGTGGAAGGCCAGGCTTCCCTCTCCTCGTCACCACTCTGTCCAGAAAGAAAAGTTGGGGAGATGCCCCACTACCCCAGGTGGCATCCAGGCAGCCATGATTGAAACGTGTCTCTGCCATTCTGGAAGGGTTCAAAAGATAGGTATGCATTTTTAAGGAAACAAAATTAGCACCAAAACTAAATCCGGATTTTAGCTTTTTCCACTTTTCGTTTTCACTTTTTGTTTTCCTTCAGGGGTTGAAATTTAATATCTCTTTTAGCAAACTAGAGCTGGCTCCCTTTCTTCCTCTGGCTCTTTGTCCCCAGCACGCTCAGTGCCTAGCTCACAGATACGCTCAGCTGATTAGGAAGCCTGTGCATTGTCACCAAGGCCTGTTGTCACCAAGAAGATGTGTTTAGGGGCAGGTGCTTTTAATCCATCCCCGCACCCCCCACCCCAACATGCACCCAGCCACGCTGACCCTGCTAATTTTCAGGTTCAGCACTTGTCAGGTGCTGACAGCATCGGAATCCCTTTACAAAATCCACCCACCCTGGGCTGTCCATGCATGTGAGTGTGTGTGTGTGTGTGTGTGTGAGTGTGTGTGTGTGTGTTTGTGTCCAGCTCTCCTGCAAGGTTCCACATGTCCCGTGGGTCCCACTAGTATAGTCGTCAGGATGATGCAGCCTCATTCGGTAGCTGTTCTAAGAAACTTTGGCTGAGGGCTAAGCTTGCCCCTCTTAGTAGGATGTCCTCCCTGACATTTCTCCCCTCCCCAAGAGGTACTTTTGGTGAGACAACACAAACACCATTCGCCAGCTGCACCCCCGCCCCTTTGCTTGATGACCTATGTTACTGGCTAGCACAGAGTCATTTTTTAGTTTAAGTCACGTCCGGTTAGGCACAAAGATATTTTTTAAGGCTACTTTGTGGGGGGTAAGAACACATCAGGGGTCACTCCAAATCCATTCCAAATCAGAGTCTTGCAGGCCAACCCCACAGAGAGCCAGAAGGAGGAAATGACTCACTCTCTGGGCCCATTGCTCTCTTGTAAGTCATTAAACTCTCTCCCACCACAGAGAGCCAGGGGCCATCACCGAGGTTCAGCTGCTACTTGAAATCAAATCCTACTTCCAACAGCACCGTTTCCCACCACCTTCCAGAAGGCCATGTCTTCATGATATGTGTCTATGCACTGGGCCACTCTAGGGTTGGTTAAAAATTTGGCTGAAACAACTTTCCTTTCTTCTTATCTTCCTGTGATAATCTCCGGAATGTCAGTTATTAAAATCAGGTAGGATTAGTAAGTCTTTGGTAAATAATCACACATTGTCCCCAACTCATCATTCTTTAGCTCTGTTATTTTCAGGCAAAATGTTGGATTAAGTCAGAAATGTAGAAACATACAGAAATGTATAAACATGGTACATATCCCTCAAATTTATTAAATTCATTTACTTATTTCTTCCAACAGTCCATCCATAGTCATTCAAAAATACTTACGTGCCCAATCTGCTGGACAGAGGGAGACCCAAGGGACAGACATGCATAAGACATGCTTCTCCTCACGCATGGGCTGCTGGAGTGCTAGCAGAGAGACTGGTGAGGAACCATACGTAAGTGTGTGGCACCATGATCTGGGTCTTAGGAAGCATAGTACAGTGACATAGTGTGGATGGTCAGTGCCACCTGCAGGCATAGGCAGCCTTCTGAGACCGGATGAGCAGGTATTTCCAGGCACCTAAGTGGGCAATGGGAGCTCTTGGAATGTTTCACACCCCTGCCTTTCTTCACGGGGCTTGTTCTGCCTACGATTCCTTACCTGGCAGTAAGGAAACTTCTGGCACGTGGTTTAGGCACCCACTCTTTTCTCCTTGGGGAAATTATGAATAAATTAATGATGATGAGTAAAGAGAGGGAAGAGGTAAAGAAGCAGTAAATCAAGGAAAGCTGAGGCAACTGCAGACAAGGATGTGCACACCCACAGTACGTGGGTGACAGCTCCTAGAGCCCACATCCAGGGCAGACATCATGCAGGATCCCAGAAGTGAAGTGGAGTTTGGATGCTGGATGGGCACACAGGATGGAACCCATTCATCATCTGTATTTGTAGACTATTTTGAAGAGAAACTTGACAATGAAGAGTGAAATAAACACATATCCATAATGTAGTAGAGAGGGGGATTTTGTCTCCATTAAAAAAAAAAAAATCTCTGAATGTGCCTGGAAAGAGAATATGAGGTAGTAAAAACATCTCATCTGGTGACAGTAATAAGAGAAACTGGTATTTCTCGAATGCCTATGATTTTGTTCAAGGTGGTGTTTGTTTCTACATTTAACAAGAGATTTTGGTGTCTGCGATGTGCTGGACTCTCTGAGGGCATCGTGGGTTTTGTGAAATTGTGACCTTAAGAGACTGTGGGAATATAGAGGGAAGGATGAGAACCTTCCAAAGAGAGCACTTAAGAAAGCTCTAGAAGAGCTGAACTTGAAAACAGGGGTAATATTTATAATGAAGGAAGTGATACAGAAACGACATTTTAGTCAGACAGAAGTAGCCTGGAGAAAAAAGACCTAGGAATCAAAATTGGGAAAGGTGGGGTAAGAACTACAGGGAAAACCTTAGTATACTCAGAACATGCACACTGCTAAGTGTATCCTGGGTATTAATTAACCAGCTCCTCTCTTAATCACATGTGGTATCCATTAGTGCAAGGGCTGTGTAGACAACATGCTCCTATTTTCATACCTTGGGGCCTTGAGGAAAACAAGTGACATTTTTAGGGCACAGAGGTTGTGAGAATAACTCATTCTTTCCTTCTATTTGGTCCTGGGAGAAAATTTCAAACCACAGGCTCTGCACGGGGTGCTCCCTCCATCTCTGGGCAGGAAGGGGTTACTGCCAGGCTTTTCAACCTCAAAGAATTGCTGTAATTAGTAGATAAAATTATATAAGCATCTAAAACAAAGCCAGGAGCACAGTGTGTACTTGGCACACAGAAACTGAGGATTTGTGACCAGTAAAGGAGTGTTTCTGAACTTACCGGGACATCGGAATCACCTGGAAGCTTCTTAAAACAAAGTGCTGGGTGCAGCCCCAAGTTTCTCATTGAGAGGGTCTGGGGAGGGTGCAAGCATTTGCATCCTCAGATGATGCTCCTGCTGTAAGAATACTGTATCTCTGGAGACCCCCAGCACTGGACCTTTCTGCCTTTCTCTGTTGTGCCACTTCACACACGCACTCTGAGACTTTACTTCTTCCTGCCGGGGCCTCTCAAGCAACTCTGGTCTCAGAGACAGGGAGTTGATAAACTCATCTCCAAGGGAAAGTTTTAGGTAACCCATTAATTTACTACTCATTGCTTAATATAAATGAGAAAAAAATCCAAAGGTAGGAATTATTTCAGGCACATTAGGTCATGAAGGGTAAAAAGATTTAGAGAAAGGAAGGGTCTGTAATACTTTTGAACTCATACCTCTGTTATTGGTGAGATGACTTTGGAAATCTCAGAACTTCTTGGCTAATAAAGGAAACACAGTATTTCTACATAGCTTAAATGTCACTGCCTTCACTCGGCCCATGAATACCAGAGAATTCAGTTCCTTTTTCATCTGTTCTTCCACTCCCCTCCCCACAACCTTCCCTACCTCATTACATTGGAAGAATGCTGCCCTGAGCACTCCAAGACAGCTCCGACTGACCCTTCTGCAATGGACGAAGCATTATTTAATCTGCTTTCCAACCAATGTAGACAAGATGGTGCTGGTGTCCGTTCAAATACATTCCTCGAATTTAATGTCATAGTTCAAGGAAAGAAAGCCCTAGCCCATCTCTGTCACCCAAAGATCATGAGATTGCCAAGTGGAGGTTTAGAAAAGAAGTTGGGCTTTTCTGGGAAACCACCAGTATTCCAGCAAAAACCATAGCATAATGAGAGCTTCTGCGGGGAACTGGGAAACATCAGCTATGGAAAGAAAAGGCAGTATGTGGGCCGTGCATATAAATAATTCTGTGCCCCTTACCCAACTTGCACTTCCAGTGTAAATAAGCAGACCTGCGTGGGAGGATTTCTGTCTTCCTGTCAGCAGATAAGGAGGCACATCAGCTGGAAGAGCCCCCTGGAAGCACCGGAAACGCAGCTTCCAAACACCACTGGCCTGTCCAATCTGCAGTGAACAGCACATCAACCCCTTCTGTCTGGCAGAAAAACAGACAGAGTCCACAAGGTGCACATAGCCACGTCTTGACAAGAGGCCTTCCATGTAGACGTCGTTTCATTTGCAAACCAGTGAGCCCTCACTGACGTGTGCTCGTGAATATTAGGTAGAGGGAACGAATATTTATTGATTGCCTTCTCTGTAATAGACTCTGTGCTAAGTGCTTTACAAATAATATGTAATCTGATCCTCAAAGCAACCCTGTGGGGCAATGTATACCCTACATTTAACAAAGGAGGGAATTGAGACTTAATCAAGGTTTAGCCACTTGTTTAACATTAGTGATGTGACAGGATTCAATATGACTGGCCTGTTTGAGGCCAAACTATTGCTTTCACCGAAAGACCTGGGTTTTTTTGTTTGTTGGTTTGTTTGTTTATGGTAAAATACATATAACATAGAATTTGCCATCTTAACTATTTTTAAACATACTTGAATATTAAGGACATTGACATTGTTGAGCAACTCACCTCCAGAAATTGTTCATCTTGCAAAACTAAAACTCTATACCCACTAAATAACAATAGCCCACTCTCTCTCCCCACAGCCCCTGGTAACCACCCTTCTACTCTCTATTTCTATCAATTTGACTAATCTAGATACCTCATACAGTTGGAATCACACACTATTTTATCTTTGGTGACTGGCTTATTTCACTTCATATAATGTCCTCAAGGTTCATCCATGCTGTAGCATTTGTCACCATGTCCCTCCTTTGTAAGGCTCAACAATATTCTGCTGTATGTATACATCATATTTCATTTACCATTCACCTATCAGTGGACACTTGGATTGCTTCCATCTTTTGGCTGTGATGAATAATGCTGCTGTGAACATGAGTGTGCAGCTATCTCTTTGAGACCCTGCTCTAAATCCTCCTGGATATAGATCCAGAAGTGGAATAGTTGAATCACATGATAATTCTATTTTTAACTTTTTGAGGAATCCGCATCACTGTTTTCCATAGAGGCTGCACCATTTCACGTTCTCACCAACAGTGCACGAAGTTTCCAGTTTCTTTACATCCTTGCCAACATATATTTTATGTTTCTTTGGCCAATACATTTTTTTGTTTTGTTTTTGTGGTAGTGGCCATTCCAATGGGTATGAAATAGTATCTCACTGTGGTTTTGATTTGCATTTCCCTGATGATTAGTAATGTTGAGCATCTTTTTCATATGCTTTTTGTGTATCTTTCTTGGAGAGATGTCTATTCAAATCCTTTACCTGTTTTTAAATCACTTTATTTTAGTTGTTGTTTAGTTGTAGGAGTTCTTCATATATTCTAGGTATTAACCCCTTATCAGATAGATGATATGCAAATATTTCCTCCCATTCCATAGGTTGCTTTTCACGCTGTTGATTGTGTCCTTTGATGCACAGAAATTTTTTATTTTGATGTAGTCCAATTTGATCTTTTACTTTATGGCTTGTGCTTTTCATGCCATATCCAAGAAATCATTGTCAAATCCAATATCATGAAGCTTTTCCTCTAAGTTTTCTCCTTAGAGTTTTATGGTTTTAGGTCTTATGTTTAGGTCTTTAATCCCTTTTTCAATTAATTTTTATATATGGTGCTAGATAAGGTCCAACTTCCTTTCTTTCTCTCTCTCGCTCTCTCTCTCTCTCTTTTTTGTTTGTTTGTTTGGTTGGTTGGTTTAGTTTGGCTTTTCCTTTTGCTTATCCAGTTTTCCAGCACCAGTTGTTGAAAAGACTGTCCTTTCCTGTGGGATGATCATAGCACCCTTGTTAAAAATCATTTGACCATTATATGCACGGGTTTACTTCTAGGCTTTAGTCCATCAGTCTAAAGAGAGATCACAAGTAGGCAGAGAGGCAGGCAGAGGGAGAGAGGAGGAAGCAGGCTCCCTGCTGAGTAGAGAGCCCAATGCAGGGCTCGATCCCAGGACCCCGGGATCAGGACCTGAGCCGAAGGCAGAGTCTTAACCCACTGAGCCCCCCAGGCACCCCCTGTATGTCTGTCTTTATGCCAGTGCCACACTATTTTGATTACTGTAGCTTTGTAATAAATTTTGAAGTCAGGAAGTCTGAGACCTCTAATTCTGTTGTTCTTCAAGACTGCTGCAGCTATCAAAAGACCTGTTTTGAAGGGAAGATGCAAAATATAATCCTAGAGAAGACTGTTGGAGTCCAGAAATGGAGTGAAGTTCTTTTTTTTTTTTTCTCTAAGATTTTATTTTATTTATTTGACAAAAAGAGAGAGAGCACAGCTTGGGGGGCGGGGAGAGGGAGAAGCAGGCTCCTTGCTGAGCAGGGAGCTTGACGTGCGGCACAATCCCAGGACCCAGGAGTCATGAGGTGAGCTGAAGGCAGAAGCTTTAACCTTTAACTGAGCCACCCAGGCACCCTGGAATGGAGTTCTTAACCACACAAAACTGGCTTGCCTAAGAACAATCAGTGTGGATGCCAGAACAGTCTTCCAGTTTGAGAGCATTACTTTTAATAAGAATTTGAAAATATCTGCCCCATCCTTCGTAAGTTTGGTCAGCTGACTTAGAATTAGCCTTGCATCTTCTCCAGTCGTCTCCCTAGTCCCATAGCCACTCAGTTCAGGTTCCTGGCCGAATCTCTTGGTTAGATGAGCTTCTCTGGATGAGAAGTTGTGCCATCTTCACACCCTAGAGCAGCCGGACAGTAAATAGAGTGATATTTAAAGAAGCCCCATAGAGGTTGAGACCATTCAGAAAGGGGAGTTTCCTCTCCAGTTTTTACTTTAGGGGCAGGGCTTAGAGCCTGGCAGGGAAAAAAACCAAACTCTGCAGGAAATACCTCGTTTAATCCAACACACTGTGGTTGGATCAGTGCAATGGATACAGAAATCTTTTTTCCCTTTCTTGAAAAAAAAAACAATCAACAAGAAATATGAGAAAAGACAATATTGTTAGCACACTGGAAGAGAGCAGCAAGAAGTCCATGGGAGTCTGGAGACCAGTCATTATGCCACAGCCAAGAAAACGGGAGCAAAAGACTAGAACACAGTGATGAGAGTACAAGAAACCCAGGTGGTGAGTGACTGCAGAGATTTTCTCAGCACCGCATTGCTAGCCCTGGACTGTCCTAAAGCCCCAGCAGCCTTCCTCAGGTAGTCTGAGCAAAGAGCCGGAAGCACAAGGAGTCCTCTTCCTCTTACTCCTTTCCATCACTCTGCCCACTCCCTGGAGCTCTCTCCTTCTCGGATATCCCCTGAGCACCACCCCAGTGGCCTCTCCTTCCAAGAAATCCTTGGTTTTTAAATTAACCCTCCCCATACAAACCCCCAACTCCTCTCACCTCAACTCTTGACAAACCCTAGATGTGCATGTGTGCACACATCCACACACACATATGCATGCACACACGCGCGCACACACACTGGACTCTTCTTTTCCTGCCTTGAGCCTGTTTCACAAGTACCAATTCCCGAGGGCTTGGTGTCCCTACACAGGAGATTCCGAGAGATTTGCTTTAGGTGACAAATACTTGTTAGAGAGATAGCCTCATGACACCTTCTCTTAGTTTAGAACAGGGATTTATGGGGGATCGTCAAATGAGGAAAAGGGTTTCTAGTGGAGGAAGAGTTGCCAACAGAAGAGTTAGTAAAATGAGAGGGGTAAAACAAGATTATATATATATATGAAATAAAACAATTGTTATTGATTTATAGAGCACTTATTCTATTCACCAGGCTCTACTTGATGCATGACACATGGCCTGTCTTGGTTAATTCTGACATCCACACCATGAGGCCAATGTCATTCCCGTCCTCAGTTTGCTCATGCTGCAACTCAGGAGAATGGAGATGAGGGCCCACATGCTCACATGCTCTCCTTTACAGACACTCTGAGGTTGGGTCTGAGAGGAGGACCTCTGCCCCACTTTAATTAATCTGTTCGCCTTCTGTGGGTAGACCCAGCATGTGGGAATATCAGTCTGGGTTTATAAAGCAGTTGCCCAGCACAGTACTCTCCCACTGTCAAGAGGCAATTCATCCCTTCCCCTTTCTGAAACCCGCACTGGAGACACGAGAGTCAGAGACATTACTAGTGAGTAAAATATGGGTACTTGGTCTGTTTAGAGCAGTATCTATCCCACATAGGAATAGGAATAGGCCTGTGGAGTATACCCTGAAGAGTCAGAAGACAAGAGGTCCACTGGAGCTCTCAGCTGGGGTGCCATTTTTGAGGGTTAGCTTCTCAGGGCCTCAGTTTGCTGCCTGCAGAATAGTGGTGGTTGAGGGGAGACTAAGGGAAATGCTCCCATGATGAAGGCATCAGTGGGAGGTCTCAAGAGAGCCCCCCACACAGCCCTGCAGCAACCCTCTGCTTGTACCTCATACCAACAGAAGTAGGAGGAAGGGAAGAGGGGCACCTCCCCTTCTGCCTGTCCCAGCAACAAGTGAGCAGACAATCTGGCAACCTGAGCTCTCTAGTCACAAGGCCTTTTCACACCCTTTCCCCATCCCCTAGTTCAAGGCTTTCTCAGGAAGAAAAATATAAGATAAGAAGAACACCCATCCCTCCTGTCTACTTGCAGGGTGTGTATGTATTATAAGATCATTCTTTGCCTTTCCTGTGTTCTGAGTGACCCAACAACATTCTCTCATAGCAACTGCACTTTTATATGGATTAAGAACCAAATGTTGAAAACACAACAGAAAAAGAAATCTTACTGCAGTTTCCAATATCTGACCTGCCAAGAACCAGGAGCTTCAGGAAAGCTAAATCAATTACTTAAGAAATTTCCATTTTTTTCAGCTTTTTCTCAAGAAAAGTTGGAGGGAAACTCTAACCTACCTTTCCAAAAAAAAAAAAAAAAAGTACATACCCAGCAGTGAACTGATAACTAAGGCATTTCCACAGTTTGCGTGTTGGATGGGAAAACCTGCCCAGAGATTTGCCAAGAACACCAAAGCTGCCTCCAGAAGGCTTCCTGGGATTGCTGTTGGAATAGGCCCTTTAATTAGTGAACTTACCCAGGTTACCTAAAAAATTTGCATTGTTCCCCTGTCAGTAAACTCCATTTTTTGGAACTCAGCACTTTAAAGCAAAAAGAGTCTAAGGACATGGAATTTACTGTCTTTCTTTCAGAAAGTTTGAAAAGGAACAGAACCCCAGAGGGATCCACATAGAAGTCAGCCTTACAGAGATAAGAGATGATGTAGATAAATTTGAAGGTCCCACAGGAGGAAGAGGGAACAATCCTGACCCTTGTCCTCATGTTCTCTGTGAAAGCCACGCAGGAGTCTGTGTTGCCCATGAAGCCTATTATAGGGTGAGTGAGATATGGAGCTACAGAGGAAAATAGAAACCCACAGAAAGGATTTGCAGCAATGAAGAAATATGGTGGGAAGTTGTCAGCGGCAGGTAGGATTGGAGGAAAACTGATACCTGGTGGCCTGCTATCAGTGGAGGAGACAGAAGTAGGTTAGATATGTGATGTTCTCATGTAATTAAGTGCACATTACATTCTGTCTGATCTCTTCTGTAGATAAACAAAGGAATGTCCATGCTATGAAGAAACAACTTACGTGGATAACTTTGCCAAACACTCTCTACTCCCTATGTGCCCAGTACTATGCTTAGTATATACGTGGGCTGTTTTAATTTCCCAAGGATGAGTTGTTGGCTATTGCTCCCTCCAGTTCACAGTAAGGAACCTCGGGATTAGTTAAGCCACTTGTCAAAGCCATCAAGCTAGTTTGTCAGAATCAGATTTAGAACCCAGGTCTGTCTTATAATTGCATGCTCTTAAATATTATGTTTCCTGATGCAGAAAATTTTCTAACATAAACTGTCAAGAAACGTTTGATAGATACAAACATTTTTTAGAAAGGAGCCTTAATTTGATTTTCCTCCTGAGAAGGTGACTATATGCGCTTCTTGATTCATCCACACATTCGTTCATCCATTTGTGTGTTTTAGTTGTGTGTTGTTTTTTTTTTTGAGCACCCCTAGTGAACTTGGCAATAGGCAAGTCAGCAAGGATCCTTGTGTAGAGGAGACCCGATTACACCCTGAAGGAACTTTCTGCCTCCAAGGAAATAGGCAGTCAACAAAAGCATTCCCCTGCTGTAGGCAATATGAGAGAAAACTGTGTGACCACCAAGGGGCACCAGGGATTAGGGGCTGGTCTTCCTGAAGGTCAAAAAAGATTCAGAGAGGAAGTGGCCCATTCTGAGTCCAGGAGATGAGCTGGTGTTAGGCAGGTTCCCCGTGGGCCTCCAGGCCTTGTATAGTGTGCTTCCTGGAACCACAAAGAAGCCTGAGTGGCTAGAGTGAGTTCCCAAATAGGAAGAAGCTGCCTTCTTCATGATTTTTAATATATCAGCATGCCATCTGCATAATTATTTTGGTGATATATTTATTTAAATCAACTATTTAAAAATAATCTTGCTTCAAATTGAAGAATTCACAAAATTGCTGTTTTGCTCCATGGATAATTATTTTTTCTTAGACATTAAAATTCAAAATATTCATCCGTGTATCTTATAAATCCTCTGCCACGTGCACAGCAGAGTGCAAACACCCTGAGCCAGAACATAAAAGGGAGAATCCAGCCCATGGGTCTTAAGCTTCCGAGACTTGGGACCACTTGAGAGTATAAAGGAAACAGGGATCCTCTCCAGGCACCCGCGTGTGCCGGAACACGCACGCTCACAGGTGGCATTCTGCATGTTATTTTAGCAAGGGAGGGCCCGCAGGTTCCTGGGTGAGAAGTTAAGTCACCTGTGTAGGCCTAGGCCAGCTGCATCGTGAGCGGTGGTGTGAAGGCTTAAAAAGACCAAGCATGAATCCACCTGCTCTTCATCGTACTCGGATTCCGCGAGCCCACCTGGCTGTACTACATAGCCAGAGATATAATTTTAGGAACCTTGTCATCTTAGCAATAGGAAGACCGCAGCCTTAAGAGGTCAAGGCTAAGTGCAAATCAGCATTGGCCTGTGTGGACTGGGGACTTCAGCCCTCGACTGACTGGCTGAAGGAACAGATTGAGCGAGCCCAGCAGGCAGCTAGTAGCAAAAAAAAGAAAGCCACTGAGGTGCAGAGACAGGGTCGTGGCCCCCGTTGCGCAGGCGCTCACTTCACAGCCTGTCAGCTAGCCTGTGGGGCAGGGAGCTGGGGAGTCTGGCCAGACGGCGCTGAGAGGGTTTGGAGGGGCAGCTGGAGCCACTGACCAGGAGCAGCTTCGTGCTATTCAGGTTCTCAGCTCCATTGCTGAGGTGGAGGCCGCATTAAGTGATGCCCGTCCTCACCCCTAGAGAGAGGGCCAGACAGCAAGTCATGTGGGTCTTCTGTTGGCAGAACAGTGCCACTCAGAGGCCCCCTGCCTTCCTCCAAAGGCCACAAGAAGGGCAGACGGAAGGAAGGAAGAAAGAAAGAAATGAAGGTAGGATGGATGAACGTGCAGGAGAATGTGGCTGCTGCTTTAAATGTGCCCCTGTTGAAGCTCCAAACACGGTAGCCCAGAGCTCGTGTTAAATGGTGAGTAAATGAAAAGGTCAGCGTGGCCAGGGACCCAATTACCCTCAGCCTGGTTCACAGGAAGGCCCAATTAATCCTCATTAGCTCGGCTTCGGTGGGGTTCTGTGCGAGCGGCTCCAGCTCCGGCTCGGGCTGTGTTCCTGAGTCCAAAAGCCCTGTAGGGGAATTTTGTTTTCTCAACGCTCAGACTTCACTTTAAACTCCGCTCATTTGACCCAAGAAAAAAAAAGAGATGGTGGCCCGGAGGTAATGAAGTGTTTTTTTGAAATCTGTCTCATTTTTCTCTAAAATGAGAAATCTCTCAACCGTACAGGTATTACATGAATCAAGACACACCAAGCTCCATCTCCCTTGCACACGCGCTTCCACGTAGACTCTTCTGAATTCAG
Source organism: Meles meles (assembly GCF_922984935.1). NCBI lineage: Eukaryota > Metazoa > Chordata > Mammalia > Carnivora > Mustelidae > Meles > Meles meles. The sequence continues at coordinate 106,733,955 of NC_060075.1, forward strand.
ATGATCTGATTCTGAGTAAGAAGCTGGACCATGTCAACATAGCCTAATTTAAGCGCTTTAAACAGAATGAGTAGCGTAATTAAATTGCTTATGCCTTTTGTGCTTTATTGGCTTAACAACCTATCACAGTAAGTATGTGGTCGTTAAGCTAAACAGATGATTGGATGCTAACATTCTGTCACCGTAAAGGATGAGGACAGCACTGACAGGGCCAGACCTCTGTGAAGATGGGGACTTTGTCTTTTGCCAGTTTCATCCTTCTGTTCTGGTGTCATTTCCTCTCCAGGTCCATTTTCTTTTCCCGTGTCCTTTTCCCACTTGGCACCACCAGGCCCCCTCCTAGTTTTCTCTTCCTCAAAACCTTGTGCTCCAGTAGGGATCAGCTCATTCAGGCAGAGCCACCTCTGGCCCATTTTAGTTCCGTGGTTTTTTTTTCAAGTCTGATCCAGGATCCCCTGCAGCTGGGACAGGTGGTTGCTTGTAAACAATTTGAATTTCTGGGCTCCACCGACTGAATCACTATTTCTTAAGAGTGGGAAATAAAAGCAAGAATTTTCATGAAGTTTCCCAGGTAACTTCTATGCATGTGCACATGTGTTTTTGTGCATGTACTCACACACGCACATAGTCACACACATATATGAACACACACGTGCATGTGCACCTCACTAAGCTAAAGTAGTTGGCCTCCCAAAGGTTCTAAGAGAAGTTTGTAAACCCTAGAGACTTAGAGATTGTGGGACAACACTCTAAGAGTGGATCTAGGCTGAAACACATGTAATATGTTTGGACAATAGAGTTCCATTTATGTGAGCTTCTCCCATCCAGGACTCAATGGTTCCTTCTGCAGAAAGTCAGCAGAGAAGCATCCAAGCAACAGCCCATCATACAAAGACCAGAAATGAAAGCTGGTATGTTAAGAGAGTAAAAAGAGAAAGAGATACTAGAAAGGGAGATAACCTTGGGAGGAGGAGTGGGGCACATGTTTGCACTTGTTGATCTGATTGCCTGCGACTTGTGAACATGAGTGTTATTCTGATGTCCCCATGGGGGTGGGACGAATGTTCCTGAGCCACCTCTAATTTGAGTGTTGAGTGACCAAATGTGTGGGCCCTACTAGTTTCCTTTGCCCTGTACACACTGACCGTACAAAATAGGAGCCCGGATCCAGGGCTTCTCCCCTCCCACTGCCCTGCTCTCAGAGGCACTCACTGCAGGAGCCGAGAGATGAAGCCCGGTATCATTTCAAAGTGATTTCGATGTGGAGCACAGATCGGTCTACTGTGGCTTACCCAGTTTTTTCCTCACTCAGTGATACATCTGAAGGTAGGCTCCACCACATTTTAAAAGCCCAGGGCTCCTTCGGTCTTTCTGATCTGCCTTCCTTAGAATGTAGCCTCCTCCCTATGGTGGTTGTACACTCACCTTCCCTCTGCATTCTGGGCAAAAGGAGGAAAAGGGAAGCAAGGAGGAAAGGCAAAACTTCTAGCAGGAAAACCAAAGGTTTTCTGAAAAGCCCCAGAAGTCTTTTGCTTCTCACCAGCAAGAATATCAGAGAGCTACTTACAGTTGCAAGAGAATATGACAAATGTAGCTTTTATTTTAAAAATTTGGAACATTGTCTCCTTGGACAAAATCGGTCTGCTATTAGTAAAGAAGAGACATGCAGATACTGGATAGGTGATGAGCAGGGAGTGACCAGGCATAAAGATGTTCCCTTGGCTCATCTGGGGAAGATGATCCCTTTGTTCTATGTATTTGCTTGTCCTTACAGTGTGGTGTGAGTAGCATTGGTGCTAAACTCCTTCTCTCTTCCCACAGTTCCCGAGATTTTAACATGTACTTCGAGCTTGTTGTGTCTAGTTTTAAGTCCATTCATTCATTTGTTCATTGCGACCCCACTCAGTGTCAGGCACAAGCCCCGCACCCTGTGGACATGATGGAGGGAGGCAGACTTCTGCCGTCATGGAGCTCACATGCCAGTAGAGGGAGGGAGACACAAGAGCAGGTAAATACAAGGCAGAGAGGAGTGTCATGATAGGAAAGGAGGTGATGCAATAGGGAACACAATCCGGCAGATGCCAAATCCGCTGCGGGGCAAGGGAAACTGCTCAGAAGGTAATACAGAAGGAAGGCAGTGGTGACGAGTGGGCAGGCTAGTCAAGAAAAATGACCAGGACATTCCAAAGGATCTGGAGGGGAGAATATCAGCCTCCTGGAAACGTTTAAGGAGCAGCATGCTTGAAATCCAGAGTGCAAAGCAAGGAAAGCCATCAGGAGAAAGATGGGCAAGGGTCAGAACACCATGCCCTTCTTGGGGACAGCACAGAGAGCTAGTGAAGAGCTGGAAGCCGCTGTCAGGTGGTCCCAGAAGGTCATGTTGCAACGTCTCTCAGTTCTTTAACTCAGACCACTCCATTCTAATGGTTTTCTTCTAATCTGGGGGAGCAACTGGGAGGAAAACAGACAACTTCACTTTTTAGTCTTTTAGAGCATTATCGTGTAGACACAGCTTCCAAAATCTGTGAATCAGAGAGGCCAGACCACACTCTTAGTGTGTTCACTGACCTGTGACATCTAACACCATGTCCCAAGCCATCCAGACTTGGCATAAACTGAGCATAGAACACAGTACCTGACCTGTGAAGCTCTAATGAACTGTCAACTGCGAGCAAGCACCCTAGAGCCTCCTTGGCTGTCCTCCTTGCTCCCTCTCGGGCCACCAGGCCCTCCTGCCACTCAGCAGGCAACTGCTACTTTGAGCCAGTGAAGACTCACCTTGGAATTAACCCAATTTCTCTTTTTATCATAACTGCAGATCCCAAAGAGAAATGTCAGCATCTATTCAGGATTTATGATGTGTGATTGCTTAAGGATGGAAGTCAGGGTGGTATTGAAAATCCTCAGATACTGAATTAAAATGTGTGAAAATTCAAGCAGAAGATCATCTGGAAATCTACTTTTCTGAATTTCTTAACAGGAAATGATGACGGGAGAATGAGGAAGGGGAGTAAGGAGATATTTCTTGGTCACTTCTTACTATGTAACCATCATCCTCACACATATTTCCCAGCCTTTATGTTAGCCCTCCTCCAGTAGATGAGTAAGCTGGAGTTCAGAGAGGTTCAGTGAACTCCTGAAGGATGAAATCCCACACTCTCCACCTCACCAGCCCACCTGGTAAGAAAGACCTTAAAATGAAAGTCCCAGCTTATAGACTTTCTAAGAACAACAAAGTAGAAGCAGAAGACCTGGGTCAATCTGAAAATCTTTCTGTCCATGCAGAACTTATGTCCACACACATACCTGCCTATGAGTGTTCAAGTAGCTTTATTCATAATTGCCAAAAATCGGTGTCAACCAAGACATCCTTGAAAAGGTGAATGACCAAACTGGTGAGTGGTACGTCCTTACAGTGGAATACTGTTTGGCAATGAAAGAAACGAGCTGTCAAGCCACAAAAAGACATGGAAGAACCTTTGCTGTGAATTACTGACCAAAAGAAGCCAATCAGTAAAGGCTACATTCAATAGGATTTTGACGTAAACAGCACACTGGAGAAGGTGACACTGAAGACGGTGACAAGATCGGTGGTAGTTAGGGGTTGGGGAAAGGGATGAAGGGCAGATGGGAGATTTTTAAGGTGTCTAAACTATTATGGGTGACGCTGTAACGTACATGGCGGTAGGTCTTTGTCAAGAACCATGGAATGCACAGCCTCAGGAGTGAACCCTGATGTAACCTGTGGACTTCAGTTAATCATACTGTATCGCTACTGGTTCATCGGTTGTAATAAACGTGTCACACTAATGCAACCTGCAATGATAGGAGAAACCCAGAGAAGAGTGGAAAGGATCTCTCTGTACTTTCCAGACAATTTTTCTGAAAACCTAAATCTTCTCCAAAAAAATGAAGTCTATGAACAGGAGTCTCCAGCATGAGTTTTTCCTGGAAGGAAGACATGGAAGTTTGAGATGCTAGTGATGGGCCTAGCAGACATGGGGGCTTCACAGGGCAGAGGGGTCTGTTTCATGGAGACCCATGCATTCATGTGTGCACCTGACCCCTGACCCCTAGCTTGAGGAGGTGGCTACCATCACTGGCTTGGGAGAGTCCATAAGTTACAGGCAAAATCTCGAGGTGGGCTCTCCCCTCTCATTTGAGGGTGGTCTGACTAATGTGTGATTAAGAATTATCAAGGAAAGGGTCAGGGGTGGGAGGTTGGGGGAACAGGTGGTGGGTGATGGGGAGGGCACGTTTTGCATGGAGCACTGGGTGTTGTGCAAAAAGAATGAATACTGTTACGCTGAAAAAATAAAAAAAAAAAAAAGAATTATCAAGGAAACGTGATCCTTACAGCTTAGACCCATTGCACAAACAAGTAGCACTGTCCTCATAGAGTGTAACATTTAGAGTGAGATGACTCATGGTCACGTCAGACTCTTCAGATGACCGAGTTTTCAGGTCATTGCACAGCATGTGGGCTGACTGGCTGAGAAGTCCTCACAAGGGCTCCCACATCCCTGGGGACACCAGGGGAGGAGGGCAACAGGACAGACCAACTGAACTGGGCTGTGAACATTTAGAAATGTTACACTTTTTATCCGAGAGAAATGCCCAAACTGTGATTTGTCCTCTAAAGGTAGCTCATCTCTGGAGACATGTTTCAAGACTCCTGGGTAACGCTCCTGAGAACTTAATGTGTAACACTCCAGCAAGTCTGCAAGCGAGGCATGAGACCTGGGCTCCAGGTGGAGGGAGCAGCCCGAAGTACACCACCAGAGCACACAGGACCGCCCCCACTGTAGAACTGGACAGCTGATTCACTCTGGCCTACTTCACTCTACGTTAATAACTCAGCATGGTCACCAATGCCCGGGGTCCTCTTGGAGACTACCTAGTTTCAACACAAGCAGGAGATCCTAGTGCTTTTCTTTCCCAAGGCCTTCCTGAGATCTACTTGGTCCCCTTTTATTCCACATTGGTTTTCCCCATGTGCCAGGTCCTCAGCCTTAGAAGAACAGGAGCTTGTCTCCTTTTTCTCCTGACTTCCAGTTCTATTGCCATTACACAGCTACCCTCCACCCTAGATTTAGGGACAGGAGATCAGGTCGGGACACCTGAGGCCCTGCCCCACCACCTGGCAGCCCATGCTAATAATCATCCTTATCATCCACCAAGGGCTTTCTAAATACTGGATATCACACCAAGCTTTTTTTGTGCGGGAACTCATCTAAACCCCAAAACCTTATGAAGCCCTCACTGTCACCTATATTTTACAGAGGAGGAATGTGAGCCTTGGAGATGTCAGTGGACTTGCAGAGAAGCAGGAGGCATAGCAGCATCGAGAAGACAACAGCGTTGTTTTGGTCTCTTGGAGCCCCAGCATGTGGTAACTACCCAGCTTAAGTAGACCAGATAGGAATTTGAGTCTTTCATATCACAGACTCTTTGTGGTCTTTACATCACATCAAAAAATCAAATATGTCCCTGTTGTGTCTATTTTCTCCCAATATTTTCCCAGTGGGAGCTTGAGATTTTTCCACTGGAGACAACTCGTTTATATTCCCCAAGAGCCAAGTGGAATGCCATGAGTGAGCATGTCATTGCCCTGAATACCTTTGGTTCTCTTGTAACCACAGATTGTGGTATGTATAAAATGGACATACAAACTTCCTGCATATTTGTCCCTTCTATTCCAGGTTTCTTACACCACAGGATGTTATGTATACCTAGGAATTAATAGGGTTTTCTTAAAAGGGGAATTCCCCCCTCATCCCAATATAATATAAACCACAAACCTAGTCAGTAACATGGTGGGATTACCATTTTTCTGTTCATGGATACCACAGAGCCATGCAGGGTGGGAGCAACCAAAACCCGTGGCTCATCCTTAGCCCTTGCCCTGGACAAAGCCTTCTTCCTAAGGGCTGGTCCCACCACTCACAGTGCCCAGAGCAGCCCTTTCTTTGGGACTCTTTTCTTGAAATTCCCTGAGAAGTCTGTAGAAAACAATGACACAGGATGCGGCCTAGAAATTTTAAAGCACCAGCCCTTAATGTCCTAAGCAGAAGGACTGAACCTCTTTTTCCAGAATTGCTTCAGATTCTAAAACCACATATATTGACCATTCTCAGATCTAGAAATAATACTGATCTTTAAAAAAATTTATTATAAATGCTAAGAACCAGATAATCAACATCTATGAGAGCCTGCATTGGGCAAGTGCCTTTGACATGGATGAAGACTGTAAGACTTGCCTCCTAGGAGTGTTTGTTAATGCTGTGTAAATACAATCATCTTATGTTTACCTAAATACAGCCTAAATAGTCACTTCTGAGATACCACAACTGCATTTCTTAATGCACATTTCCTTTAAGTTGTGGCTTTTAGTTTCAATGAATATAAATAGAATTAGTACCAACATGTCCATATCAAGACGACCTTGGCCTTCTGCCCTGGATACCTCAAGTTTCCCAGAGTTCTGTGGCTGATGGAGCTCTTTTCTCCAGGTGATGCATAGATGGATCCACAAGATCAAAGCTGATGCAGCGCCTGCAGGGGTCTGGCAGTTAATGTAAATGGGAGGTTCCATTGAAGTGTGGAGAGCAGTGGTGACCAGGTGAGGACAGAGGAATAGACCGTTTCAACAGAGGTTTCTCCTCTGTTGGTGCCTCTGGCAGGTCTAGCTATGCAATATGAGGGGCCCAGTGCAAAATGCAAATGCAGGGTCCCCTATAAAGACAAGGCCAGCAGAGCAACACACCTAGCCTGGGGTCCTTCTGGGTGTCAGGCAGCATGTGACAGCACAGGTCGGAGGCCCATGAAGGTGGCCTTAGACAGGAGAGGGTGGTGGACCAAGTTGACAGCAGCTGTACACAGAGACTGGAGCTTGCTCTCTTCTTGACCCCTCTAAACCGAGAGCAGGACCCCAGATGGATGTTGTAGGTGGTGGCCTGGGCTGCTGAGGGCTCAGCTTTCAGGACCCCATGCTATGCTGCTGCTCCTGGAGTCCATGCTTCCACCACTTCCACCGGCTCCCAGATTTCAAAATGCAAACCTGTTCAGAGGTTCTGAGCAGCTGCATCTAGTCCTTAATAACCTGGCAAGCTCTTCTGAAAGCTGTGGGACTCAAGGTAGAGACTTAACACACCTTCTTTTTCCTTCTTCCCAGTCTAAAACAGAATACATGTCTTCTTCCAACCATAATATTTAAACTTTTTCCACTTTTATTCATAACTAACTCATTTTATTTCATTGTCTATTTTGTAACTTGTTACTCATGTTTTATTTAAAATATTTATTATGTTTCAAACATGCAAAATAATTACATTTCAAATGTAAGAGATATCCTAGCGTATCTAAACTTAGATTTAATAAATTTTTACACTTGATATATTTCTTTCCGCTCTGTTTCTTTGTTTTAAGAAAGAAATGACTCAGTTGGTAAAACATGTGTCTCTTGATCTTAGGGTTATGAGTTCGAGCCGCAACATTGGGTGTAGAGATTGCTTAAATAAATTAACAGGGGGGTGGGGCACCTGGGAGGCTCAATTAGTTAAGGATCTGACTCTTGATTTCAGTTCAGGTCTTGACTCAGGATCATGAGTTCAAGCTTCATGTTGGGCCCAAGCCTCATGTTGGGCTCCACACTGGGCATGGAGCCTACAGGAAAGAAAGAAAGAAAGAAAGAAAGAAAGAAAGAAAGAAAGAAAGAAAGAAAGAAAGAAAGAAAGAAAGGAAGGAAGAAAGAACACATATACTTAAATACTCCATGTACTCCTTCCCCTTTTACTCCAGAATTAACCACAATCTTGAAGTTCTTATAACTTCCCCATCAATAGTTTTATCTTTTGACACTTTAAGTATCAAAGCATGATACTTTGGTACAAAGTATCAAATATATATTACTTAAATAAATAACAGTTTTTTCTTTTCTTTTTTTTTAATTTGTAAGTATAGTTGACATATAATATTAAGTTAGTTTCAGATAAGCAACATAGTTATTCAATAATTGTATGCATGATGGAATGCTTACATGGCACTTATATTATATTATTGACTATATCCCTCATGCTGTGATTTTCATTCCTGTGATTCATTTATTTTACAACTGAAAGTTTCAACTATTTTGCTCTTCTCCTTCCCCGATTTCAGCCATTCCCCCATCCCCTCCCCTTTGGCAACCACCAGTTTGTCTCTGTTTTTTTTTTATGAGTCTTTCCCTCCTTGTAGTTGTTGTTGTTTGTTTGTTCATCCATTTTTTTTTGTTTTTGTTTTTTTTAGATTCCACATATAAGTGAAATCATATGGTATTTGTCTTTCTCTGTCTGGCTTATTTCACTTAGCATAGTACCCAAATTATATAATACATTTTCAACTTGTTTTTTTTATTCCCTCAACACTTTCAGAATAGATCTATGTTGATACAGTACATCTAGGATATTCATTTTAACTGCTGTTTAGTAAGTCCCTATATGCATATAGGATAATTTATTCATGCCTCATGCATGAGTCTTTCTGTTTCTTTCTGGTTCCTTGTTATCATAAACATGGTGCAGTGAAGATCCTGCTATTTGCGTCCATGTGCACGTGGACACATTTCTCAAAGCTATGGGTTGTAGAGTTTGAACATCAGCAAGTTGGGAGCAGCGTCACAATATCCATTCAGGGCTGTACTGACTTATGCCCCACAATCAGTATGTGAGAGTCCCCAAATCCCACATCCCCTCCTACACTTATTACCAGTCATGATTTTTTTTGCCATATTGATGGGTGTGAAGAGACATTTCACAGCTGATCTAATCTTCAGTGCTGTCACTGATGGGATCAAGTGTCTCTCCTTATGTTTATTGGACATTAGGGTTTTCTCTTCACCAGGCACTTATTTATATCCTTTGCCATTTAAAAAAAATTAGATTGTTTGTCTTTCTTGTATTGCTACGAGGTAGTTCTTTATAATGTTCTGGGGTGGATTATTTGTCAGTTAAATTATAGCAAATATCTTCTGGCCTGTGGCCTACTCTCTTACTTTGGATAGTCTTTTGTTATACAGAAGATTTTAATTTTAATGTGATGAAATTTATCGTTCTTTGTTTTTACAGGCTGTTGTTTCTGTATCTTGTTCAGGGAATCCTTCTCTAATCCAAGCTTATAAAAATACTCTCCAACATATTTTTTAATCTAACTTCATAACTTTGTATTGATAATTAGGTATTTGTCCATAACATATATTTCAAAATTGTGATATAATTCACATAACATAAAATTTAACATTTCTCCGATATAGCCTTCTAAATATTCTAAAGTACCAGGCTCTATATTTATGTCTTTAATCCTCCTGGAATGTAATGTTCGATGTTGCAGAAATAGGTAACCTTTATATTAGGTAAGGTGCTAATATTTCTGAAGTAGGATGCTAACTTACTTTGTTTCCAGTGGAGTTTTCTCAAGACCATTTTGTAATAGCACATTCTGTTTCTACTACTTGTAAGGCTGCTTCTGTCATATATCAAGTTCATCTTTCATCAGTCATTGTGTTCCCTCCCTAACACCATGCTGTTTTCATTGATGTAACTTGATCATGATTATTGATGCCTAATTCTTTGTGAAGATGCTTTGGGTTGCAGTTAATACTGGCATAAAAAGTGGGGGGTTATAAAGTACTATGGAATAAGAAGTCTGACAGGAAATGGCTATTGCTCCTTCCACCATCACTTTCTCACGAAATCACATTCAAAGACAGAGAGAAGGGTGGAGACTTGAAAGTCATTCATTGCGTTTTATAAGAGAAAAAAAAGAGGGGGGATCCTTTCCCAGAAGCCCTTCTAGGGATTTCTGTTTATATGTCATCACCCAGTCCTGGGTAGGATAGACAGCCATCCATTGCCCAACAAGGGGAAAGGGGGTAGCAGAAACTGGCTTATTATTGTGATTTGTCCATCTCTCCTTGTAATTCTGTCATCCGTTTTGACTTCATATGTTTTGGGACTCTGATGTTAGATGTTTAAAGATTTGGGATTTTGACCTCCCTGGCAGATTGTTCCTTTTATTCTTATGTGAGAATGTATTTTGTATTTTTTCTTTATTTCTTTTTCCTTAATGATTCTTTATTGTCTTACAGACTACTTTGCCTAACGTTGATGTTAATATGCTGGTTTTCCGTTGGCCAATATGTTCTTGTATCTCTTTTCCCATCCCTTTACTTTCAAAGTCTGTTTCTTTATGCTGTACATGTTTCTTTTGTGTGTATCAGTGAGGATGGGCCATGCTATGTGGTGATAATAAACAATTCTAACATTTCAGCAGCTTACAACAGCAAATACTTATTTCTCTTTTGAGCTGCATGTCCCCCAAGGTTCCACAGGGGCCTCTGTTCCATCTGTCCTTACTGTGGGTCTAGAGCAGCCACTCCCTATAGTATTGCTAGAGGACATAGCAGAAGAGAGGAAAAACTTGATATGTCCTGCACTGGATGCTAATATTTCCACCCCACTGTGACACACATCACTTCAGTTTATGCAAAATTGGTCATAATAACTTCCAGAGCCAAATCTCACCAAGGAACAGGTGAGTGAAATACAAACCACGAGTCCAGAATGAGAATAAGAAATATTTAGTGAGCTACATTAATAACTGCCATGGCTGATATTTAAATTGTTAAAATAAAACTCTGTGTGAGAGGCTGTATTAAGTGTATTATATTATTATATTTATTATATATTTACTGTGAATAATGGTATATGAAGTAATTTTTGTTTTATACTTAACTTGCTTTTATTTCTCTTATCCATTTCCTTTCCTCTCATTTATTGGGGTAAAGAACATATATACAATTTCTGTTTTTACTTGCTTATCCTTAGATTTTAAAAAGTACATTTAATGCAGCAAACCAATATTTCTATATCACAAAGAACTCAAAATATAGTGATTCTATGGAATGTCCTCCATTGTCTGTGGTGTTATTGTCTAGTTTTTAAAGACTATTTTTAACAGTCAATAGTCTAGACTTATCGCCCATTTTAACCATCATTTGCTCACTACTGCTTTTTATATCCTACTACTCATTTCAGGGTTTATTTTCTTCTAATTTGATTGCAGCAAGTTGTTCTTTTATCAAACATATTTGAAGAAGTAACTTCCACTCATTGTCAGAAAATGTCTTTATTTTGCCTTCTTTTCTAAAAAGAAGTTTGGCTACTTCTAGAATTTTACACTGACCATTGTTTTCAATATAAAGTTATTTAACACTTTGAAGATACCATTCCAATGTCTTCAGGTCTCCATTTTTTACGATAAATTCATTATAAGCCTAATTATTGCTCTTAACTTTCAATATCTTTCTCCACCAGTGACTGTGAAGACCTTCTCCTTGTCTTTGGTGTTCTGGAACTCCACTGTAATGTGTTCACATGAGCATTTTGCTTTTAATCTACCCTGTTTAGGATTCGTCAAGCTTCCTACATCTGAGACTTGATGGCTTTAAGCAATCCTAGAAAATTCTCTGCCATCATCTCTTTGAATGTTGCCTCTCTTGTCACTCTTTTCTTTCTGAAAATTTAATTTGCCATATTTTAGACTGTCTAAATCTCTCCTGCATAGTGTTTACCTTCTCTTTCACATTTCAATTTATATATTGCTCTATGCTACATTCCAGGTAATTTCCCAGATTTTATATTTTTGTTTGTGGATTTTTTTCTTCCACTATGTTTAATGTGACTTATAGTCCATCCTTTGACTTTTTAATTGCAGTTTTTTTTTTCTTTGTGGAAAGATGCTTCATTTAGTTCTTTTGATTATTTAGATTATTCTTCATACACAGTGTCATACCTTTCAGCAAGTTTTCTATTCCTTTTAAATAAAATAATAATTTCAGATAATCTCATTTCCTGGTTTCAGATGCTTCTATTCTAGCTCTTAGGAGGAGATCTCATCTTCCTATTGATTGTGTGTGTTCACTCACTCTTATAGTGAATCATTAATTGCTTAATATCATTTGTAGTGTTTTTCCTGCAAGTTCTTGATGTTATTCAGACTGGCATTTTTTTTTCCTGGATGGTGATTTCTCATAAAAAGTAACTCACAGTCTGATCTAGCAAACCATTAGGGACTCACCTCCACTACAAGCTACAAACATACACAAGTGTTGTATGAACTGCAACAACAGACCAGTATTAAAAACATATCTAAGGGAAAAAAGAGGGGGAGGGAAGACACTCTTTTTTTGTCTTTAAGTCACCAGCTCTGAATCCCTAATGTTTTTTTTTTTCAAGGAACCCAAGAATTTCACCTGTCTAAGACCAGATTTCATGTTTAATTACCGAGTTGAGATTCTGCACTAGCTGGCACTATAAATCTGATTGTCACTCTGTGCGTGTGACAGGCTGGAGACTTGCTTCTTTTTCTACTCTTCACTGAGCCCTGGCTAGAGCAAGCTTCTTGTCACTTGCCAGGTTGGTCCCGGTGGTTTTCCTTAGGAAAGTGTTTTCGCAGAGGGAGTGAGCAGCCTCAGTTCAAGCACCAGGCCTTGTGGAGTCAAAGTCCAGGCTTCCTGCCCACGTGGGCGTGTTAATACTTCAACTCATCAACCGTAGGACACTTACCTAAGTCTGAATCACCCCGCTATCCTATCAGGCTGCTGCTAAGTTAGCCGTGCACTGACCAGGAGTTCACTCTTCATTCCTGACAACTGGAAATTCCTTCTATTTACTGTTCCCCTCAGATATGTTTTATAGACTGCTGCATTGGTATAACTCATCCAGAATTTCTATGATGTGGCAAGAGGTCCAATAGTTCAGGGCTCCACGTTGCTGGAACCACTCAGAGCTTTACTTTCTGTGTAAGAAATCACCACTCAGGGAAAAATACCACCAATCTATAATTACTTTTATGGAAGTTTATTAAAATACTGAATTTCCTCAATGAATAAAACTTGGAAATATGTGTATAAACGTATTAGAATGGTATCTACTCCTTCAAGTAAGAAAACTGCTCTCCATCACATAAGTCAGTGTTTACCTTTTGTGTCTCAGTCGTGGCCACATTGTTCTAAATCTGTGTTTTAATAATGAAACTTTTCAAAATTAACATATGGAACTGCATTTTGGTTAAACTATTTACTTCTCATTTCTTGTTTCCAGGTTTCATTTAATATTATCCTTCACTGCAGCTACCATACTTTGTAGAAAATGCGTTCTCTTCCAGAGCCAAGGAAATGTAAAACAAAAATGACACACACACATGTCCCAAAAGTATCCATCTGTTCACTCACCCTTCTGGAATTTAGGAATTTTTTCATATACTAGTATGGAGACTTTTCCCCTTTAAGGCTTGTATATCTGATATTTTGTGGGACCTGGTAAATCCATAACATAGCATGAGATAAGTTCCAGGGAGTAAGATAACATTTGTTATTTACAATTCATTCAATCCTCTTGACAATTGAGTGTTATTTTCACTTTAAGAGAAATGGTAAAATGAATGGGAATGAAAATTAAGTGCTGGGAGTTGGCAAAATAGGACCTTTATGTTGGTGAATATTGAACACAGGGAAAATGACAAGTGACAGCCAGCTAGGAATTATATTTCATGGGAAGGTTCTTCATAGCCAAATATAGATACAGGGGATTACTGCTCTTGAAATACTGTTTTGGGATATTCTTAAGATTTTTTTTTCAAATTGTTTGTTTTCCCTATAGCCAAAGCCCCAGAAAACCCATAGTAGTCCTGCTCCATGCACCATTCAAGACCAGAGCTCTTGTGGAGAACACCCCTCCCACCCACCCAGGAGGAAGTTGTATTTACTGAATCAACTCTAATTACATCTTTTTCTGAGGATGGGAGGTCATGAGAATCTTGAACGTAACATTCTCAGAACAAAAACATGAGGTTGGAAAATTTGATCTGCTGAATATGTTTTCCCAACCCAAATATAAGTAGGCAGTCTATCTAAAGTTAATATAAATAATTGTGCCTTTTTGGTGTATCTTCTATCCCATAATCATAAAAACTATGAAAACAATACAAAGGCAGGTACTGATACATGAACAGGTTGTATTTCTGAAATACATTTCTAAGGACTGGAACAGGAATGAAATGAAGTACCATCTCGAGAATTGGAAAATAATTTTGTCATTTGAGAGTTACATTAGAAATCGACCCACAAGGGATTGGGATCAGGAGAACAAAGCCACTTTAATATGGTAGAACTGATGGTTCTGATATATCTATGGCAAGGGCATGCATGGTTGACATGTAAGTTGATGTAAATTTGGCAATTCATTGCTAAAGCTTGAAGCATGGATCTAAACCTTGATCCAGCCAAAAGATATATCTAAGGATATATGAAGTAATCACATCAGTATTGTCTATATGGAAAATTTTTAAAAAATAACCCAAGTTCAATGAGGTTGGTTAAAGAATTGTCAGTAATTGTTAATAATTATTTATAACTGTTAATAATTGCAAAGCAGTTTACAGAATAGTTCACGCAGCACAGGGAAATGCATCGGTTAGCCTTTACTTTTGTCTACCACTGCTTCTCTAGACTTTATCAGGTAGATGGAATTCCTCTAGAAACAGGGATCCATATATTTTATTTCGTTTTTTTAAATCATTCTTAGCATGTAATTATCCAAACTTAGAACTTGTTTTTAGGAGAAAACATCTCTATTTATCTAACTTGGGCCTTCTGGAGGTAGATGGTCTAGAAGGGCTGGTGGTTCCTTATGCCTCCCTCCTGCCGTGCTCAATTTCCTCACCTTTCCCCGATTTTCCTATTTTATGAACTGTGGCTCTAGCTTTTTCAGGGTTTCAGTGGGGAAGGAGAGAAGTTTTTTGAATGGTTCTTTAATGGAAGGGACCATGTTCCTGGGGTCTGGCTGGAAGTTGAAGCTTTCTTTCTTTGCTGGGTCCTTCACTGAACTTCTGGCAGCTCTCCCCTGGATTCATTTGATTGCATTTTCCAGGACTTTGCATATGTTCCCTAAAATTAGTCACCATCCTCATAGCAGTCCACCAGACAAAGAATCTGTAAGTCCCAGGATGTCCAGGAAATCCTCTTGGGCTGCACTGAAGATGGCCCCACCAGTTCTTGCTGTCTGTGAGGTCACATCTGGCCCATGGGAAGCACCTGCCTACCTTTCCCACTGAAGGCAGGCAGACCCAGCCTAGTTCAAGTAGCTCATCTCAGCTTTTAAGTTTTCTAAGCAGAAGTCAGTCATCAATCTACTAGGTCTCCACAACTAAGGAGAACACATATCAAATCAATTATGAGTGGTCCTTGAAGCGTCTCTCTCCTTTTTTTTTTTTTAAGATTTTATTTATTAACATTGGGAAATGGAGAGGAGAAGGAAGTTGAGGGAAATTGGAAGGGGAGGCGAACCATAAGAGACTATGGACTCTGAAAGACAACCTGAGGGTTTTGAAGGGGCGGGGGTTGGAGGTTGGGGGAACCAGGTGGTGGGTAATAGGGAGGGCACGTATTGCATGGAGCACTGGGTGTGGTGCAAAAACAATGAATACTGTTACGCTGAAAAAATAAATAAATAAAAAAGATTTTATTTATTTATTTGTCAGAGAAAAAGAAAGCACAAGCAGGGGGAGTGGAGACAGAGGGAGAAGTAGGACTCAGTCCCAGGACTCTGGGGTCATGACCTGAGCCAAAGGTAGACACCTAACTGACTGAGCCATCCCGGTGTCCCAAAGCTTCTCTATTTTAAACAACTGGAGGTGAAGTGGAAATCATCCTACTCCACATCTTCTAGTTGGAATGGGGATTCTTATATTCCACTAACTGCTCTATTCAGTGAAATCTTTCTTTCTAAAACCTCTCCTAATCTCTATTTCTGCTTTTATATCCTTGATGTGAGGGAGAGTCCTAAGAACAAGGAAACTAATCTTTTAACATCTCCTTTGAAATTCCTACTGCGTGGAATGTATTGTTTTCAACTTCCTTTGTCTTTGCCATGTATTGCATTTCTATATCTTCATGGAAACTACATGTCACGTATGGGGACATGAATGGCGTTTATCCAATAACTCCCTAATTTTTGATCAAGACAGTGTCAAAGCTTTGGAGGAGACTTTGTATATAGAAAGGGAATTCCTGAAGTTAAATTTGTGGGCAAGGTCTTCTACATCTGAATTCCTGTGCCAGAAAAAAATAAAAAAGTGAAGGATACGCTTCCTCCTTGCAAGAGAGAAAAAGCAAAAACACAATGATAAAGGGGAGAAAGTGCATGGTTAAGTAACATGGCTTCAAAAAAATTCGTAGAAAAAGGATGTCTACTATTTAAATGTAATAGTCTTTACATCCTGAAGTGAAGAGGACTACACATCAAAAAAATCCTCGTATGGATGATTTGTTGTTACTGTCAAGTCAAAGAAAGAACCTGATTTCCACATTTGGGTCTATGGCCAGAACAAAATAAAGCAACAGCTGTAGGCTGAATAGTAGAGAATGGAATTCAGAAGAAACAGGAAGTCAGAGTCACAGGTGATCATTAGAATGTGAGATTCTGGGAAGTTGCCAGAATCCTGAGAAGAGCAATGAAATGAAGGACCAAGGCATCTTATCTAGATAATAAGGAGCAGAGAGACCCATTTGACATCTGGCTTATACATATAAGTATACATATTAAAATGTCTGGAAGATGTTAACCGTGGTTATTGCTAGATGGTGAGATTACAAGAAATCATTATTTTCTTTCTTTTTTTTTTTTTTTTTGCTAATATGTGTTTCTTAGGTTTTCTACCTTGTTTTTGTAATTAGAAAAAAAAGCAAATTTGAGTTTAAGGGAAAAGCAAAAGAAAAAAATATGAATCCGAATCAGGTGAGTTAAGGGGACAGAAATCTACAGGCTCTACCTTGGCAAGTTCATCCTAGCTATAATGTGCTATCCTGCTAGGTATTACACTCTAAAATGTAAAACAATAGATTTCTATTTTGTCTTACATGGGCATCAGTCTCCAAAATTAATTAACATGTGTTCACTCTGAATGTGCTTACCAAAAAATAAAAATAAACAATAAATTTCCACCCCTCCACCTTGATCAGAAATACAGGCCTTGGAGGGGGTGTGCTAGTGCCCTATCTCCTCCTGGAAAAGGACTTGGGTCAGGAAAGTATATTTTCCCAGAATGGGTAAAGGGAGAACAATAAAAAGCTTTCACCTCTTCACTCTGGTTTTTAAAAAATCAAAGATGATACACAGGTAACATAGTAGTAAGAGGTTGGGTTCAGCAGTCTGCCTGCCTGGATTAGAATCGTGGCATTACCACTTACTAACGAGGAACATGTTTCCTAACCAGTCTCATTTATAAAATGAGGATCATTAGAGGACCTGCCTCACGGGTTACTATGAACATTAGCTATGCTAATATGTGCAAAGCACTTGCCACAGTGCTCAGAACATATGATCACTCAGTGTCAGCTCTAAGGACTGGTACTAAGTTGTGTAGCTCTGCTGTCTTACAAATCCCCACCTGGCACCCCACTCCCTCCTAACTTGTTTCCTTTGGGGGACCTCACTTGCTGACCACTGGGAACCAGTTCTACTGCTTTTTGTCCAAGATGGGGGTTCTTGATTTATTGAAAGTCTTTACGGTCAGCCTTTTGAGTCAAGACTGAGCTGCCAGGTCACCCAGATATCTTGCACTATTTTGCAGTATTTCTGCAGCGGTAAACCCCTGTTGTGGACTATAAAATTCCTGAAAAGGGGGGGCGCCTGGGTGGCTCAGTGGGTTGAGCTGCTGCCTTCGGCTCAGGTCATGATCTCAGGGTCCTGGGATCGAGTCCCACTTCGGGCTCTCTGCTCGGCAGAGAGCCTGCTTCCCTCTCTCTCTCTCTCTGCCTGCCTCTCTGCCAACTTGTGATCTCTCTCTGCCAAATAAATAAATAAAATCTTTAAAAAAAAATTCCTGTTGAGGGAAACTGGAAGGGGAGATGAACCATGAGAGACTATGGACTCTGAAAAACAACCAGAGGGTTATGAAGGGGCGGCGGGAGGGGGTGGGGTGGGGTGGGAGGTTGAGGAACCAGGTGGTGGGTAATAGGGAGGGCACGTACTGCATGGAGCACTGGGTGTGATGCCAAAACAATGAACACTGTTATGCTGTAAATAAGCAAATAAAAATAAATTAATTAATTAAAAAAATAATAATAATAATAAATAAAAATGAGATGTAAAAACGAGAAATGGAAAATAGTAAAGAAACAAAATTATTTGCTTTTATTTAAAAGGAAATAATTAAAATGTAATTTTAAAATCCAATAGTATCTATAAACAAGCCATTAAACTAGGAAGATATACTTCAACAAAGTCAACAGATACAAGCTCAGTATACAAAATATCACAACATTCCTATGTACTAGAAATAACCAAGTAGTAAATGTAATTGAATTTTTAATTTACAATAGAAACAAAAAATAAAAGCTATTTGATAATATATCTTAAAAAAAAAAAATTCCTGATATGGGGCCTTTGATGGACTGTTTGGCTTGGAAGAGATCAGGAATGAAGGAGAGGATCTTAAAATCTTTGAGAGCTGCTTCCGAGATGCCTGCATGTGTTTAAATCTCTTCTGTCACCAAAAGGGTGCCTCTGAGTGCATATGTAGATATTGTTTACTGTTGATAACCTGTTTTTTTCTACATTCTCTGCATTTTGTTTAAATAATAAAGTCCAAAGTCAAATAAATTAAAAAAATTTTTTTTCCTAGCCTGGCCACAGAGAGGAATAATTATATATAGGCTAAATTTGTCATTAACTCTGCTGGACAAATTCCCCAAGTGTGAATTTTTATTGGACCATTTTAATGTGGAAGTCCAAGTTCAGATAAAATGACTTACCCAAAAGAACAGGGAGGAAAAAGGGCTACTTTTTCCCTCTAATTTCAAGATATTTTTTAAATATCTTTTTATAATTTTTTAAAATAAGGCTGGAGAAATACACTTTCTTCCTCACCTCTTCTCTATGAATGGGGGAAGAAACAAAAAAAATATTTAATTTAGCACCTTTGAGTGTTACATTATCTAGAATATGTCTGAAGACTCACTAGTTCCACATGAGGTTAATGGCTGGGAGGCAAGAAAGGAAAAAAGAAAAATGAAGGAAGTTTGGGAAATGTTGGATTAAACCAAATGAGATAAATTTATTTACTGTGGGAGTTCTCAGACTCTTCTACATTCCTATGTAGGTCTCCAGAATTGTCTTATTGAGTACTGTATTTCTCAGAGTAATCTGGGAGAGTTCTACTCTATTCCCATTTGGTATAAACTTTCAAGTATATTTGACAGACTGTATAAAACTTTTTGGAATGACACGGGAAGGGAGCTAAAATATAATGGCAGTGAGTTTTCAAAGAAGCTGTTGATGTTAATAATAGAGTTAGTGTTATGAAAAGTCTGAAAGTGGGGATCCAGTGAAAACCAGGTGAGAAGCTTCCTGGATCTTGTGTGTGTGTGTGCGTGCATGTGTATCTAAGGATGTACATGTCTGTTTTAACACAAGAACATAATAGCTTTTAGTTTTTTCATTGTTTATCATCATGTTTTGACTCATGTTCTAAGAAGAGCTTGCAGCATGTTATTAAAAAGGTGACACAAGCTGGTTCTTGAGGCATGATCCCTGTGAGATGAGGCAAGATAGAAGCAGCAGATACAAGGGGAAAAAAAGAGTGTAAGGGAAAGTAGTGACTTCTCAGTAGACAAAGTTTTTTGTCTTGTTTTGTTTTGTTTTTCCTCATGGCTGTTGTGGGAAAACAGGAGTAGTAGATGTTTTTTGGCACACACTTAAAAAAACTTAAAATTTTTATTTTAAAAGAATTTTAGATTTATAGAGAAGTTTTGAAGAAAATAGAGAACATTTCCATGTGCCCCAGACCCAGTTTCCACTATTATTAGCATCTTATACTAATATGGTACATTTGTCACAATTAATCAACAAATATCCATATCTGTGCATTATTATTAATGGGAGTCCCTACTATACTCATAGTTCCTTGGTCCATACTATAGTCATATTTCCATATTTTCATTTACTGCCCTTTTTCTATTCTGGGATCCCAGCCAGGATAGCACATTACATTTACTTATCCTATCTCTTTGGGTTCCTTCCTCTTGGCTATGGTAGTTCCTCAGACTTTTCTTGTTTTTTTTTTTTGATGATTTTGACAGTTTTGAGGAGTACTTATTAGGCATTCTGTGGAATATTCTTCAACTGGGGTTTGTGTGGTGTTTTCTCATGATTAGATGGGGCTTATGGGTTTGAGGAGGTAAACCGCAGAAATAAAAGGGCCATTCTCCTCACATCTTTAAAGCTGCCAAGTAGATAATGGCAAACTGTGGAAAACACTATATGTTCACCAAAACCTATTTCTGTTTTTGCCTAAGCGCATAGTTAGACTATATTTCTTAGCCTCCCTTAAAGTTAGTGAGGCCGTGAAGCTGGTTTCTGGATAACAGAATTCTTAAGCTTTGCTCACAACAAACCCCATGGATTTTCCACATTATTTTTTCATTCTTCACCCTCTGGTCAAAGCAAAGACTCCAGTGGAGAATCTGAGACCCTAGGAAATGGTAGAGCAGTGACAAGAACAGGTCCTGGCTCCCTGAATGACCCTGTGGAGCACAGCCCTAAGTGGCCTACAGTGCACTGTGCTATGAATGAGAAATTAACTTTGTTATGTGAAACCACTGAGGTTTAGAGATTCAAAGTGAATCCTTCCCTGAGTAGCACAGAGGTGATCAGGATGAAACTCTCAGCCAGTCACAAATTGTGAAGAATCTGTCTACAAGGGAGACTGTCTATCCCTTTGACAATCTGGCCAGTTAGGGTGTTTTCAAAGAAAGAGTCAATCTTATGAGCATCTCTTCCTTTCAGCAATTCCTTCCAGGCCAGAGACCTCCCAGAAACACTAAAACTGCAACACCATTTGTGAGGTGATGTTCCAACTGAAAGCAGAAACCATGCTGATAAGGGGTCTTTCCTGAGCTTGTCCCTCTTGGTGCACCCCCACCCCTACTTCCCCACACATGCAGTGCCTGGCCTAGGGACATTTTGTGTCGTGAATGTTGGCATTCAAAAGAGGAAGCAGGAAAAGTATTTGGGGGACTATATGATACCAGATTCTTGGGTTAAAGCAGGCAAATCTAGATATAAATTCACCCCAAATGTGCTTTTTCCATACTGTGTTCACTCTGAGTCTGCCATGTCTCAGCGAGTTCATTGTCTGAAGGCCCACGACAGTCTTGTTACCTCAGTGCAGTTGAACAGAAATGACCTGGTGCCAGTGTCACCTGAAGGATGGGACACTGAAACACCCATTTATTTCTACATAGCCCAAATCTGGGTGATGTAGGAGTCATCTGGAGAGCATTGAAAAATATGGAAATTGGAGGGAGGGTGCCTGGATGGCAGATTCGGTTAAGTGCCTGCCTCTTGATTTTGGTTCAGGTTGTGATCACAGGATCACAAGATCACAGCCCTACATTGGGGTCTGCACTCAGTAGACTCTGCCTCATATTCTCTTCCCTCTCCCTCTGCCCCTCCCGCTCATGCTCTCTCTTTCATCTCTTTCAAAGATTCTGACTCACAGGTCTAGAATGAGGCCTGAAAATCTATATTTTTTTCAATGTTACAGGAGGTAATGATCAGCCAAGTTTGAAAACCTCTGTTCACAACCACTTTTTGTAATAGTCTGACACACTAATTAGTAATACACTAATTTATTTCACTGAATCAATTGCTTAAAATTAAGCAGTTTAATGTGTATGTACACATATACACACCATCAAATCAATGCGAGGTAAAAATTCTGTTCACAGCTTTGTAGTAAAGCTTGAAATCAGGTAACGTGATGCCGCCAGTTTTGTTTTTGTTTTTCAACATTTCCTTAGCAAGTCGGGGTCTCTTCTGATTCCATACAAATTTTAGGATTCTTTGCTCCAGCTCTTTGAAAAATACCAGTGGAATTTTGATCGGAATGGCATTAAAAGTATAGATTGCTCTAGGCAGTATAGGCGTTTTAATAATGTTTATTCTTCAGATCGAAGAGCATGGAACGGTCTTCCATTTTTTTGTGTCTTCTTCAATTTCTTTCATGAGTGTTCTGTAGTTCCTCGAGTACAGGTCCTTTACCTCTTTGGTTAGGTTTATTCCCAGGTATCTTATGGTTCTTGGTGCTATAGTATATGGAATCGATTCTCTAATTTCCCTTTCTGTATTTTCATTGTTAGTGTATAAGAAAGACACTGATTTCTGTACATTGACTTTGTATCCTGCCACGTTACTGAATTGCTATATGAGTTCTAGTAATTTGGGGGTGCAGTCTTTGGGGTTTTCCATAAAAAGAATCATGTCATCTGTGAAGAAAGAGAGTTTGACTTCTTCATCTTCAATTTAGATACCTTTTATATCTCTTTGTTTTCTGGTTGCCATTGCTAGGACTTCTAATACTATGTTGAACAAGAGTGGTGAGAGTGGGCATCCTTGTCATGTTCCTGATCTCAACGGGAAGGCTGCAAGCTTTTTCCCATTGAGGATGATATTTGCTGTGGGTCTTTCATAGATAGATTTTATGAAGTTCAGGAATGTTCCCTCTATCTCTATACTTTGAAGCATTTTAATCAGGAACGGATGCTGGATTTTGTCAAATGCTTTTTCTGCATCAATTGAGAGGACCATGTGGTTCTTCTCTCTTCTCTTATGGATTTGTTCTATCACACTGATTGATTTACGAATGTTGAACCATCCTTGTAACCCAGGGATGAATCCCACCTAGTCATGGCGGATAATCTTTTTAATGTGCTGCTGGATCCTGTTTGCTAGGATCTTGTTGAGAATCTTAGCATCCATATTCATCAGTGAAATTGGTCTGAAATTCTCCTTTTTGGCAGGGTCTTTGCCTGGTTTAGGGATAAGGGTAATGCTGGCTTCATAAAAAGTGGAAATTTTCCTTCTGCTTCAATTTTTTGGAACAGCTTCAGGAGAATTGGTGTTATTTCTTTTTTGAAAGTTTGGTAGAATTCCTCAGGGAATCCATCAGGTCCTGAGCTCTTGTTTTTTGGGAGGTTTTTGATCACTGCTTCAATCTCATTACTAGATATCAGTCTATTCAGGTTTTCAGTTTCTTCCTGGTTCAATTTTGGGAGTTTATAGCTTTCCAGGCACGCATCCATTTCATCTAGGTTGCTTAGCTTATTGGCATATATCTGTTGGTAATAATTTCTGATGATTGTTTCTATTTCCTTGGTGTTAGTTGTGATCTCTCCCTTTTCATTCATAATTTGATTAATTTGGGCTTTCTCTCTTTTCTTTTGGATTAGTGTGGCCACTGGTTTATCGATCTTATTGATTCTTTCAAAAAACCAGCTTCGAGATTCATTGATACATTCTACTGTATCTCTGGTTTCTACCACATTGATCTCTGCTCTAATCTTGATTATTTCCCTTCCTGTGTGTGGAGTTGGTTTGATTTGTTGTTGATTCTCCAGTTCTTTAAGGTGTAGAGACAGTTGGTGTATTCTGGATTTCTCAAATTTTTTGAGGGAGGCTTGGATGGCTATGTATTTTCCCCTTAGAACCACCTTTGCTGTATCCCATAGGTTTTACTGGCATAAAAACAGGCACATAGACCAGTGGAACAGAGTAGAGAGCCCAGATATGGACCCTCAACTCTATGGTCAAATAATCTTCGACAAAACAGAAAAAAATATACAGTGGAAAAAAAGAGAGTCTCTTCAATAAATGGTGCTGGGAAAACTGGGCAGCTATATGTAGAAGAATGAAACTCAACCATTCTCTTACACCATACACAAAGATAAACTTGAAATGGATAAAAGACCTCAACGTGGGCGCCTGGGTGGCTCAGTGGTTTAAGCCGCTGCCTTCGGCTCAGGTCATGATCTCAGGGTCCTGGGATCGAGTCCCGCATCGGGCTCTCTGCTCGGCAGGGAGCCTGCTTCCCTCTCACTCTCTCTGCCTGCCTCTGTGCCTACTTGAAATCTCTCTCTCTGTCAAATAAATAAAAATAAAAAAAATAAAAAAAAAAAAAAAGACCTCAACGTGAGACAGGAATCCATCAGAATCCTAGAGGAAAACATAGGCAGTACCCTCTTCGATATCAGCCACAGCAACTTCTTTCAAGATATGTCTCCAAAGGCAAAGGAAACAAAAGCGAAAATGAACTTTTGGGACTTCATCAAGATCAAAAGCTTCTGCACAGCAAAGGAAACAGTCAACAAAACTAAAAGGCAACCCACGGAATGGGAGAAGATATTTGCAAATGACAGTACAGACAAAAGGTTGATATCTAGGATCTATAAAGAACTCCCCAAACTCAACACACATAAAACAGATAATCATATAAAAAAATGGGCAGAAGATATGAACAGACACTTCTCCAATGAAGACATACAAATGGCTATCAGACACATGAAAAAATGCTCATCACCACTAGCCATCGGGGAGATTCAAATTAAAACCACATTGAGATATCACGTTACACCGGTTAGAATGGCCAAAATGAGCAAGACAGGAAACAACGTGCGTTGGAGAGGTTGTGCAGAAAGGGGAACCCTTTTACACTGTTAGTGGGAATGCAAGTTGGTCCAGCCACTTTGGAGAACAGTGTGGAGATTCCTCAAGAAATTAAAAATAGAGCTTCCCTATAACCCTGCAATTGCACTACTGGGTATTTACCCGAAAGATACAGATGTAGTGAAAAGAAGGCCATCTGTACCCCAATTTTTTTTTAAAGATTTTATTTATTTATTTGACAGACAGAGATCACAAGTAGGCAGAGAGGCAGGCAGAGAGAGAGAGGAGGAAGCAGGCTCCCTGTTGAGCAGAGAGCCCGATGCGGGGCTCGATCCCAGGACCCTGGGATCATGACCTGAGCCGAAGGCAGCGGCTTAATCCACTGAGACACCCAGGCGCCCCTGTACCCCAATGTTTATAGCAGCAATGGCCACAGTCACCAAACTGTGGAACGAACCAAGATGCCCTTCAATGGACGGATGGATAAGGAAGATGTGGTCCATATACACAATGGAGTATTATGCCTCCATCAGAAAGGATGAATACCCAACTTTTGTAGCAACATGGATGAGACTGGAAGAGATTATGCTGAGTGAAATAAGTCAAGCAGAAAGAGTCAAGTATCATATGGTTTCACTTATTTGTAGAGCATAACAAAGAACATGGAGGATATGGGGAGATGGAGAGGAGAAGTGAGTTGAGGGAAACTGGAAGGGGAAATGAACCATGAGACACTATGGACTCTGAAAAACAACCTGAGGGTTTTGAAGGGGTGGGGGGTGGGAGGTTGGGGGAACCAGGTGGTGGGTAATAGGGAGGGCACATATTGCATGGAGCACTGGGTGTGGTGCAAAAACAATGAATACTATTACACTGAAAAGAAATTTTAAAAAATTGAAAAAAAAAAAGATGAAAGTTGAGAGGGAGACAAACTAGAAGAGAATCAACTCTAAGAAACAAACTGAGGGTTGCTGGAGGGAGGTGGGGGATGGGATAACAGGGTGATGGACATTAAGGGGGCACATGATATAATGAGCACTGGGTGTTATATGTGACTGATGAATTACTAAACTGAAATTTAATAATACACTAAATGTTAACTAAATTGAATTTAAATAAAAAATTTAAAAGCAAAAAAAAGGATATATAGTCACAAAAATAGGTTAATTATTATCAAATGAGGATTAATTAATAAATATGTATAATACTTTAAAAAACAGACTTAATAGTATATTTGAAAAGCAGAATGGCAATTACATATCAGTGAAGATATTAAAATATTTGGAAATAAAAATAAAGTCTGTTCACTCCATTATTAATCCATTTCTCTCTCTCTCTCTCTTTTTAATTTATGAGAGCCTCTTGTCTGAGCCACACCTCTGTTCCACTGTCCCTTCTCTCCCCCAGACTCCTTCAATGACTATCAGACTACTGGGAAGAAAAAGTCTTCTCAAGGATAATGGTTCACATCAATATCTCCTGCCTACAATCTTATTTAATTTCTCCTTTAATTTAAAAAAAAAAGTTCAGGCTACAATAATGTTTCTCTTTTTGTTTTTGAAACATCACAATTCTAAATACTTTATTGAGAAACGAACGGATTACCAGCATCCGCTATATGTGGAATAATCATATGTGATAAACTTTCATTTGCTCGTCCTCAGTTTCTCCAACCTGCTCCTGCAGATGCTGTAGACGCATGTCTCTAACGTATTCTATCTGGAATTCAGAAAGTTTGGTAAAAGTTTTCTTAGGGGTTCTGTGTTGCTATACAATTCTCCCTAGTTTCATTTTTCCTTGTTTAAATAACCACCTCTTTAGTAATCAGTTCAAACTGATTGCTAGGATTAATGTCAAGTTTGGTACTTTACCCTTCAGTGATTATCAACTCCAGCCTGGCAAACCCCCATGTCCTCTTAGTTCCCCAAAAGAAACTGGAACTTGCTAGGAGAGGCTGGGGTTCTTTTATAGTTTTCAGATCCATCTTACCATTATTTATTAGGGTTTTCCAATATGGAAATAATTGCTAATTGACTGAAATGTGAAAATAAAAGATCCCTTCTCACTTATTAAATTTGATGTGAGACTAGGGGAAGGATGTCTGAGTGTATTAATAAAAATACCTACATTTGATGTTTATTTAAAAAGGAGAGAGAGAGTCATATATGTAATGTTCAAACTTTTATTATTAAGGAGTCCCTGGAAGTTTTATCAGAATATCTGTCATACCAAATAACTCCATTTCCCAGTCACATACACATACATACACCCATGTACTCAAATAGAGCCACTTTAAAGAAATTTTTGCCATAATTATATTCACACGAAATTGCAAAGACCGTATAGATAGGTCGCACATACCTTTCATCCAGTTTGCTCCAATGGTTTTGTCTTCTGTAACTACAGTACAGTATTAAAACTAGGATATAGACCCTAGTACATATAATATTACACACATTTTGAAAAATATGAATGAATGAATGAATGAATGAATGAATGAATGAAAATAAAAAATCTTATCTGCTTATCCACAGAAAGCTTCCTTCTCAGAAGCCAAACTGACTCACTGACTTTCACTGAATCAGCATCAAGTCACAACTGCTTTGTTGTGTCAACCCAAGTTGATAGATTCAGTCAAGTGTTTTGGTTTGCCTTTGAATTGGGTTATAGTTACCCAAAGTAAAAAAAAAACTCTGAATGGAAAAATGATTCAAAAAAAGAAAAAAGAGGGGCACTTGGGTCACTCAGTTGGTTAAGCGTCCAACTCTTGATTTTGGCTCAGGTCATGATCTCAGAGTCGTGAGAAAGAGTTCCACCCTGGGCGTGGAGCCTGCTTAAGATTCTCTCTTTTTTCCCCTCACTCTTTGCCCCTCCCCTCCAAGACAAAAGGAAAAATTATCAAGCTAATTTCAGATGAAGTATGTTTCAGTTATCTGTGCTATGAAATAAACTCAGAATGTAGTAACTTTTTTAAAAAATCCTATTTATTTTGCTCACAAATCTACAATTTGGACAGGGTTTAGTAGAGACAGTTTCTCTCTGCTCCACTGTATCACTCCATATCAGCTGGGAAGGCTCAAAGGCCAGCAATTTCCTGTGGCCTCTACTTGGTTGGCAGGCTTAGGGCAGAGTAGGGGTGGGTCTTGGAATCATCTGAATGCCCCTTCAGCCACAACTGTATTTCCATGCTCTGCAGGAAAAACTCATAGAGCTGGGGGTTGGGACACTTGGCTTCTCAGGCATCTGTGTCACTCAGAGATGTGCTCTCTCCTCAGAATGCCTCTAACAGACAGCTTTAGGGAAGCTGGACTTCTTATATGTCAGCTTAGAGCTCCCAGAGAGAGAAACTGAGGGAGACAGAGAGAGCGCGCAGCTATATATGCGTTATGGCCTAGCCTTAAAGTCGTGCAGCCTCACATCCGCAATATTTTGTTCACTGCAGCCAGTCACAAAGGCCTACGCAATTTCATGGAGGGGGATTTAGACCTACCTTTTGGTGGAATAAGAGCAAAGTTTTAGAAAAGCAAAACCAGAAATACTGTTATGAGAGATCAGGAAGATAAATTAGTGAAAACAATCTAAAATTAATGTTTTCCCTTTTTTAAGCAGATAAATATGCCATGATCAAAATGTTATCAAGTAGCCACTTGAAATTGTTAGAATATTTGCCCTCCTAAATTGGCTCGACACTGCACACACACACACACACACACACACACACACACACACACCATATACACATATAATACCTATACATACACATGCACAAACAAATGTATACACATACGTGATTTTTTATTATACTTTTATCTATGTCCTCAGCCAAAGCTTCTTTCTCAGAAGTCTGAACTGACTCACTGGCTATCAGTGAATCCAACATCAAGACACAACAGTCCCCAATGTGGATGCAGGCTGGTGGGTTCAGCCAAATTGTTTTTCGTTCGTCTATGAACTGGGTTGCGGATCCCAAGAGAAGGAACTGAAATCATCAAACTAATTTCACATGATGTACTAAGAAGAACACAGTACCACATGAAAGAGCTTAGTGATTAGTTTACCAAGCCATCTCGCTCTATGTAAATGACCTGTGATAAATGACTGGTCAGCCAAAGGAGAAGAAATCATGTATTATTTCCGCAGTTTGAAGTGAAATGCCATTTGTATTTATCATTGTTCTGAAACAGCACAGTAGATTGTGTGGGACAAAACTTTCTGCAAACACATAAGTAACTCTTTGAAAAAAAAAGTAATGTAATATTTTATCGGAGGTTCTTGACTTGGATCATCAGTGGTAACTTACAGGTGGTGTCATTGTGCAGGCAACTGTGTAACTCACACAGAAATTTACAAGAATTCTGAATGTGGAAATACTTAAATAAGGTCAAGCTCTCTTGCCTTTCATTTAGAATTTTCATTATAGATCCTGAGAGTCAAAAAGTACACCCTCAGCTTTAGCTTGATACATCTCCTGGTTTTGCATTCTTTTGGTTTATTTTCATTTTTATTTTAGTTTCTCTGGATATAAGATTAGTGTAATTGAATGAATGGGTGGCAGTCTCCTCACCTAAAACTTACATGAATCTTAGGGCAACCCTGTCCAGAAAGAATGGAAGTAACCACAACATAAATGAGGCCATTTGATACGATAGTTCTTACAAATCAATATTACCTAATGAATTCACCACTGGGGGCCTCAGATAACTGTCATTTATCATTTTTTGAGCACTTTCTATGTGCAGGTGGCATGCTGACAACTTTAGGTAATATTGTCTTTCTGATAATGACAAATTTCTGTGCAGCTGTTGTTATTATTCCTGTTTTACAGGTAAAGAGACCAACACTCCTGGAGACTGAGTAACTTGACCAGTATCACAGAGTAGTGGCGTTAAATTGAGCCTAGATCCATCAGACATGAATGCTGCCCTAAGCCATTATAGTGCACCACCCTTTACGGAGACTAAAAAACTCCAGCAAGGAAGGAAGGAAGGAAGGAAGGAAGGAAGGAAGGAAGGAAAGGAAAACGCAGTAAGGAGTTTGAAAGGTGACTGGAAGAAGCAGAGTAGAATATGAGCTCATTAAGCCTGGAACCTCATGAGGGGTATAAGTAAATACTTCAGAGTGAGAGAAAGTTCACTGGGACTAATAAGGGAGGGTCCCTGGTCCCTGGAAAGAGTCTAGTTCCTGGAAATTTCCACACTTGAGAAACTGCCAGCCGAATGGCAAATGATTATGATTCACACACGCTCGGTTGGGCTTCCTCAGTTATTGGTTGACCTGGGGCTGCACTCTAGAAAGACACGAGAGTAGAACTGAAGTGCAACAGGGAAAGAACATAAAATATAATTCATGAAAGGAACTGGGTGTAATTCGGAAGAAAGACAGTGGTTTCAGAGTTACACTGTAAAGGAAAACAATGAGCTGGTTTGGGGTTGGAACAGCAGAAGTGCTCCCACTAATGTCTTCCCGGCGCCTCCTGTGTGTACACAAATGTGCATCTGTGAGTTTGTCTTCCGGGTGGGCTATATGTGGGTGGGTCTACCCTGTCCAGGTTCAACTGGCAAGGTGGGGGACTACTTACATTGTTTCTGTCCCATGGGATTAGGATTCTCTCACTTTTCTCACCTCATTTTATCTTATCTGGTTTGCTTTAAACCCTCTGACACGATGCTTTGCAAACTTTAATGTGCTTATGAATCACTTGGGAAATAGTGTTAAAGTGCAGATTCTTCTTTAGTAAGTCTGGGTTGAGGCCTGAGTTTCCGTATTTCTAACAAGCCCCTAGCAGCTAGCAGCTGTGGATGCCCTAGTTGGGGAACAACACTTTGAGTCATGGGGTTCTAAAAAATAATATCCTCCCAGCATGAGAGAATGAGGATGATTTCTTTCTCCCAAGAAAACACTTCTGCTTTGTCACTACACCTCATTTTCTGTATGTCCTAACTTGTGGCTAAGGCTGAGGACAGGATGGACAGCAGGTGCCACACCAAATCCCAGGCCTGTTCTCAGGCCTGTTTCTCGCCTATCCCCTCCTCCCTTTGCCTGACTCCATCTGGATGGCTGGCTTTCCTTCCTCTCCAGAGGGAATTCTACTGAAACAGCTGCTTCCTCCTCGTGTGTATCCACCAGTGTTCTTATAGAACGCTTAGAATCTAGAGCTTGGAATCAAGCATGAGAAATCAGCTGCCCTAGGCTCCCACCCTCAGTAAGTAGCTGTCTAAACCATTCAGAGAGAGAGAGGGGCCCATTTTCCTCACCTGACCCACCATCCTTTCTTTTGTATTTTTTTTCACTGTTCAAATTTTCAAGCATCAGCATGGGCCTGGTTCAGTTCAAGACTCAGTCACCAAGACCATTTTTGGATTAATTTGGTTCCAGGTCAAACATTCCAATTTCACACATTTATCCCATGATTTCCTAATGCTATCAAATGACACATCATTTTATTTTTTTTCCTTTTGTTTTTCTCTTTCAACTAATTTATTTAATGGGTCCAAAATGGGTGATTAGACCATAAAAACATGTGGTATCCTAATTGGATTTTGAAAATGTGTAAACATGGCCCTCCAGTGGCTTCCTATTACCATCTGGACCAAATAGAAACTTCTGACCATTGATTCCAACTCTCCTTTGCCTACTCCACCCTGGTGCCCCTCTCATTTGTTACTTCTCTACTCCAGGGTCTCTCTGCTCCAATGTGTCTGGGCTTGGTCTTTTTCAGAACCCTTTCCTCAAGGTCTGCCTTAAGGCTTCTGCCTGAACTGGTCTACAGACGAGAAACAAGATCTCGCTGTTCATTTTCTACACATTTTAGAAGGGTTTACAGATGGGAGTTCAAGATCTATTCCTTTAGGAATATTTTCAAAATTAACCCCATCCATTCTTTGGTACACTGTGGTCCTTCGTTTACTTCAGTGCCTTCCAATTATTTTGGAAAAACATTGTGTTTTCCTTATGCATTCTTTTTTTTTTTAAAGATTTTATTTATTTATTTGACAGAGAGAGAGATCACAAGTAGGCAGAGAGGCAGGCAGAGAGAGGGGGAAACAGGCCCCCCGCTGAGCAGAGAGCCTGATGCGGGGCTCGATCCCAGGACCCTGAGACCATGACCTGAGCCGAAGGCAGAGGCTTAACCCACTGAGCCACCCAGGTGCCCCTTCCTTATGTATTCTTATGTGGCTCACTGAGTCATTAAGGGACAGTGACAGCGTGTTTCTTTTGGGTTGGGTACTAATCTGGGTACTGCAGATCACAGTGAACAAGCAGGCAAGGTTCTTAATATCAAAACAGTTTACGTACAGGTTTGGGAAGGTGGATAGTGAGCAGTTAACAAATAAAGGAACCATAATTTCAGATGGTGAGGAAGTACTTACTGCTGGATGTTCTGAGACTACAGAGCAGGGAGTCTGCTTCTTTTTGGTCTGAACTCTCTCTCTGAATTCATAGATGTGCACATCAAAGTTTGCATGTGGACAAAACATGTTGAGCACATCTCAAGGGAAAGATCTTCTTGAGATGGGTTATGTCTGGGAAAATATCACTGAGGAGACTGGTGATCAATTTCATTGGTGAGAAGGTGTCTCTCTTTAGTCTTCAGTGTAGCCAAGTTTTAGAAACTTCAATGTCTCGTTAGTTTCCGAAACTTAATTGGACTCATCTGGGGCACTTGTTTCAGATGTAGGCCCAGATGTTCCAGTGCAACTGACCCTTGGACTGTGTAATAAAACACTGCAACACTTTAAGTGATAATCAGAACACTGAAATGGATGGATGAATGAATGGATGGGAGGAAGGGAGGAAAGGTGGTCAGAAGGAAGGATGAATACATGAATGGACCCAAAGATTTTTTAGGCTGTAAATTAGTAGCCAGATTCACAAGAGGATTTTAAGCAAGTGGGCATATGATACAGCATAGGTTTATGACTCTAACTGTGTGCTGTGGCCCTGAGACTATGCTTTGAGAAGATAAGCTCGGTTCCATCTCCTTCCTCTAATTTTCATGAAGCAAATGCTTATTCTTTGATCTCTAGGTATAAAAATCATTTTGAGAATGAATAATTAAAATAGACTATGTTAAATGTAATCTTTCACTCAATTGTCCACCAAAATAGTTACATTTTTAGAATCACGTATGTCCTGAATAAGTCACTTTTACCAATTTTGCTGTCAGAACAAGATATTTAATACCACTGGAGACAAAGATAGCCCTCAGGAAGCCTCAAAACCCTCAAGAAACCATACTTCATTGGGACCAGACACTACCACCCCTCAGGGTGGCTGAGAGGCAATAGGACAGTCCCACTTTTGCCAGAAACCATCCTACCAGGCTCTCCATAGCCTGGAAAAAGATATCAGGAGAGGTGAGGTGCTTAGCACGGGCCTTGTGGGAATTGCAATGCATGGGAGAAGCAGGGGAAAGTGTGTTTCCCCTTTTGAAATAAATTGAGGGGGCTCTTAGAGAGTCATTCATAATGACTGAGGCATCCACCATAAGGAGAAACTGACCTCATATTCTCCACCTGGAGGCTTCCAGAGTTTCCAAAGTTGGCAGACCCTCCCACAACATGTCTCCATGGAGGAATAGGTGCCAGAATTTTGGGGGGAGCCCAATGTGTGCCCCTGAGATATGGCACAGGCATACAGAATTATGCAATCTGTGACCTTCTTGCAGCCTAGAAATTTCTGAAGACATCAGAACTTGGAAGGACTGCTGCAAAAATGCCTGGGAAGGTCAGGGTGATCTCCAAACCACCCAGTTATTTGTTTGTTTGTTTGTTTCCCCATCACTGGGTGATGTGAAAAGGGGCCCTAGCCTTTCATTGGCTCCAACTAAAAGAGCTCAAACATTAGTGGAGGAGCTGGAGCCATGAGTTTCCTCCAGTAGCCACCAAGTAAAGAGCTGGAATGTCCACGCAGGATTGATGGCAGGCAAGGCTGCTTTGGAGAGAGTGGGACCAGCTCAAAAACACACATGTGCCACCAATGTGACACCACCAGTAGTAGACAGAACCAGGAACAATGTCTGAAGGTTCCTCCCTCCCGAGGGCAAGTGGACGTTTGAGGAAGGATTTCTCTGGGCCCCTAGCCCTCCTTCAGGCTGCCTGAGGAGCTGGGTCTAGAGGAGGGAGGGTACAGTATTGATCCAGAGCCAGATCTTGCCCCCCACCCTCTTTGTAAGCAGCCAGAGTCACAGCTCTAGCTGTAAATTGGATATGCAATTAAGGGTTTAAATTAAGCCACACTAAGTTTTAATTACCAAATGTGACCAGGAAGTTATGGAATACACCCAAGATTTTGTTAAAGGAAAAGAAAATAGTGGATTCTGCAGAGCACAATCGAACACAGAAACTTTAAAAAATACATATAACTATTTCATTTTTCTTTGGATTTCAGTTGCAATTCCTTCAAGATCCCATTGTCATAAAAGCCTTTACTTCAAGTAATTTTTGTTCTCTCATGGTCAAATAATCCAAGAATGTTAATTTCCCATTTTATTTTCTTACTTTTTGCATATTTCTGAGGTTACATAATGTAGTATCACCCATTGATCAACCCACATTAAATCTTTCATCAAAAGTTCAAAGTCAAGTATTTGGTCATTTGCAAGAGAATCTATCTGGCATTGAAGACTTGGTCTCCAGAGTGAGGGGATTAGATGATGTGCCAAAGCATTGCATCCGGTTCCCTGGGTGATCTCCTAAGGCGTGCACACAGCAGGAACAATACTCCAGCCAGACTCAGAGAGGAGCACATGAGTTCCCATTCAGAACACATGCTTGAGACTACCCTTGTTTGTATTTAGCCACTCTTGTATATACATAGCTTTACTCTGGATTAAGGGGGCCTTTGGAGAAGCAACATGGGGGGGTAGGAGATAGGAGAAGAATAAATGAAACAAGATGGGATTGGGAGGGAGACAAACCATAAATGACTCTTAATCTCACAAAACAAAATGGGGGTTGCTGCGGGGAGGTGGGATTGGGGGAGGGGGAGCGGGCTATGGACATTGGTGAGGGGAAGCGAACCATAAGAGACTATGGACTCTGAAAAACAACCTGAGGGTTTTGAAGGGTCAGGGGTGGGAGGTTGGGGGAACAGGTGGTGGGTAATGGAGAGGGCACGTTTTGCATGGAGCACTGGGTGTTGTGCAAAAAGAATGAATACTGTTATGCTGAAAAAATAAATAAAATGAGAAAAAAAAATGCCTTTGGAAAAGCCTATTCAAGAGAGGCAATCTCAACGGATCAAACAGGATTGTGCAGCCTGATCAGTGCAGTAACAGTAAGTCAAGTTAGTGTACAAGTCAAGGAAGGAGACCCATTATTTTGATACCATGACTCTTGAGCCTAAACCTTTGTTTTCTTGTTACCAAAGCTAAAACAAAGAAAATGCATTTTAAAATAAAATAGCATTTGTGTTTCTGCTCTTTAATTTTAAAAATAAATTATGAATCTCTAAGCCTAGTATTTTTCCATATCAAAATGAAAAATTCTTTCTGGAGCCTCCCTCAGGCCCCTCTCCTTCAAATTTATATCAGTATATAATTAATAAAGATGTATGTTATAATAGATCACTTCAGTGAATATTTATGTAGCTTTCAGAAATCACTTCACAATCTTAAAATAGTTATTCTTCAATCAGCCAAGGTATTCATTCAATCAATAAATGCCATTCGATGTGATCATTGCTGTGACTGCCAAACTATGCAATCTTAAAATGTGGGGCGGGGGATGTTAAAGAACAAGAGGGGTGAATATCCAGGACAGGACCAAATATTTTATGGCAGGAAGCCTTTCAGGTAGACTGGCCAGATTCCACATAAGTCCATTCATATCTGGAAGTCCTTATCATTGTCTTAAGCCTGGAAATCAATGGCCATCATCCCTGGAGGGTCTGAAACCTGAAACAACCATATTTCTTTAAGCACCTTTGCAAAAGTGCTTAATTTTCCATGAGAACTCACCGTTTTGACCTGGCTCCTTGAATTCAAGGAAAGGGTGGAAAGTCGAGTCCAATAAACGGATAACATTCAGGAACTTCAAACTTCATTATTTCTGGTGGCAACCCAAAGCTTTTTCCATTGTAAAAAAAAGGGGGAAAAAACGGTAAGGCATTTTGCATTCAAGTAGCCCTTTCAAAGAGGGGAATGAGAGCGCGCAGCCTTCTTGACCCTGGTGACAGCCTCATATTCTGTATCTTGTGTCTTTGTTTCGAGTCCAGCCCCTGGTTGAGGGTCAGCTAAGGAAAGACAGAATGAGGTTCAAATTCTTTAATTAGTTTTGTCAGTGATTCTCTATGGTTGGCAATAAAAGAAATACTTTCTGGGAGATCAGGTTCTCCTCCTGGAACTTTGGATAGGATAAAGCCATTGAAAGGCCAAGATCATTTTCAGCCCATTGTTCTAGTCTGTCTCTGAACTGAGCTTTTTGCTTAAGAGCTTTAGAGCCAAAATTTTTATGTCATCTCCACAATCATGGCCCAGGGCACTGACAAGAATGTCTCTTCCAGATACTAATGCACAGAGATCTGCCTGCCATTTTAGAAGGGCTTCATAAAACAGTGTACTCTGTGAGCCAGCCAATTAGGAGAAAAAGATTTTTTGTTTGAGAATATTGTGAGTGAACACTGCAGTCTGGGATACACATTTCCTGGAATGCTCAGAAGCCGAGTCCTCCAAAGATAAAGTACTTACGAAAGGATGAGGGCAGCTCACGGAGGATGCCGAAACTTGTTTAGAAGTCAGTATTGGAGGGGAGGGGAGAAAAAAAAAAAACTTTCATAGATTCATCTTTGAGATGGCCATACCCTTTCAAACGAGCAAGTTCTATTGTCTAGTCTCTACACAGGATCATTTTAGGGCTGAGTACGTAGCAGTAACCTTAAAAATAAGTTAGTTACTGCGGGGCACCTGGGTGAATCAGTCGTTAAGTGTCTACCTTTGGCTCAGGTCATGATCCCAGGGTCCGGCAATCTAGCCCCCCATCCGGTTCCCTGCTGAGCAGGAAGCCTGCTTCTCCCTCTCCTGCTCCCCCTGCTTGTGTCCCTCTCTTACTGTGTCTCTTTCTGTCAAATAAATAAATAAAAATAAAAATAAAATCTTCAAAAAAAAAATGTTACTGCATTGATATGGTCATGTGCCAAAACAGAAATTCTTCATATGAGATAGGATAAAAATATGATTTCAGCTCCATCTCAGAAACGGGACAGTGCAAACTCAGGCAGAATCCACAAAGGAGAAGTGACCATGTCTTTCCAGCTTATGGAGCAGCTGGAGCATGTCTAAAAGGGACCACACCCGCTGCCTCCTCAGTGAGTCATCACCCTCCTCCTTCCTTGGGGAATACCAGCCTTAACTTCCTGACAGAGGACAGGATTTTCTATGGAGGCACCTTTTTTCCCCCCTCTGTAAGGTCATAAAGGAGGGAGAAGGTATCAAATCTTATACTGATATCTAAATTCACAAATGTTTCTCTTGGGCAATCTCATTTTCCTCTACAGGTCTATATATCTAACCCAGATAACATATCAGTTCAGAAAGAAACATTTGCTTTGTGAAATTACCAAATTTCTTCCTTCAAACTTGACTCTCAGGGAAGAAAATCATCACCATCATCATGATAATTCCTTGTAAGTATCACTTCTCTGATTTCCGATGCCAGATAACTCTCAAAACCATCTTTTATCCTTATCATGTTCATCAAATAAGAAACTCAAACATCACGACAGAAAAAAAGACCAAAGAGAGAACATAGAAAGTAGGCATTTGTTTGCCACTCTTTAAGCAAATGCTCATCTATATCTGTTTCCTCCAATGAAGATATACATTTTGTACTAAAATTCAGGAACATGTCCACTGATGTCATCCAATAGCACCATATTTTGGAAACTTTCTTCCCAGTACAAGGAAGCAGCAACTTGCCTTAATGAGAAGAACATTAAGATATGAATGATTTCTTTTCATGCTACACACATAGTCTGTAGAATACTCGACTGTATGGTGACTTTTCCATACTATCATCTGGCTCTCAATTCAACAACGGGGCAAATGTTCCCAGAGAGCAGTGAGGATGGGCCCTGATGGCTGTCCTCCTCCATACCCTGCCTGTGGGCACCTTGTTATATCTGACCCAGTGGCATTTGTGACTTTGCCCACAGTGTCACCCGTTGCTGATGTTTGCATCTCAGACTGACTGGTTGGCTCCCAACACCCCAGTTCTTCAGCAGAGTTTGAAGTTTTTGTGCTGGATCTTTAAATTATTTCTCCTGCCCGCCCTGCTTAG
This sequence comes from Meles meles, assembly GCF_922984935.1. Taxonomy (NCBI): domain Eukaryota; kingdom Metazoa; phylum Chordata; class Mammalia; order Carnivora; family Mustelidae; genus Meles; species Meles meles. The sequence goes on from NC_060075.1 coordinate 106,771,771, forward strand.
GATTGCTTAGAAAAGTAGCAAATAAAAACAATAAGCCTGTCTTAACATTGCCAAAAAAAAATGCCTGGGACTTTTCAGAAGCCACATTGAATTTGTGAATAAATGAAATGGATCTTCTGGACCAACCATGACAATAAGCACTGGCCTACATGTTCAGGGCCTGCAAGAAGTTGAGGCAATGGGCCTAATGAGAAGCAGTCGGCGATCTAATGAGAATCAGACAGAAGGCCTAATGAGACATTTAACATGCTCTGTCTCTCCCTTCTCTTTTGTTCCGTTTTCATGGGAATCTGTGTTTGGGGAGCTCAGTTGCACTGGCTACAAGCAGATACATATGGCCTTAGTGGGGCAATCCAGGAAACCATACCAAGACTTGAACATGGCCTGGGTTAGGAAGGGTGGAACTCAGAAAATGTACCCAAGGGCCATGATAATGTGGTGAGGTGGGTTTTTAGTTTACTTACATTTTAATTGCATCTGTGCCCTTTTCAGAATACTATGTAGTCATAGAGCTATTGCTGATGATACAATAAACAGGCAGAGATTTCCATCGCATTACATCACTGCTCTGAGGGAAACAAAGATAACGAAAGTATGCTGTGCTGTTCTGTGGCTGACTGCTGCCATTCAGAAAGAAACGACTGGAATGCAGGTGCTGCCCCAACGAGGATACCTGGCATAGTCTCCTTCTGAGGCAACGTTCCTTGAACACTAGGTGTTTTCACTTGTTGCCCTTGGATGGAGCTGCCCACGAGAGAGATAGCTATCAAGTTATAGGCTGGGCTGGGTGGAAGCTGGGGGCAGGAACACAGACCATACTTAGTTACAGCACTGCATCTCAATTACCTGTGCAGGAGGCACGAAAAGGAAAGATGTGTACGTCTCAAACAGTGCCCACTGTTTGAGATTTCGTCTGACCTATGGATTTAACAGTCTTGGAGCATAGCCTGATTTAGAGAAAGTGGGCAAGATTCCTGTCTTATTTAGCATGCAAGCATAAGAAATTTGCATTGGCTTTTGTTGCTGGCCTATCAAATAACAGTTTCTTTGGATATACATACTCTTCTTTGTTTTATTTGCTTGCCCAGATGGATGCTTTAAATGCAACTCTCCCCTTCTCTGTCCATTTATTTATTTATGACAACTCTTCGTTTTGGTTGTCAAGGTCCAGCTTCGGCTTGCCCACCTGTATCTGAATTAAAGACCCAAAGGTGAATGAAACAGGCTTGCTCTTTAGTGGCGCCACCTAGTGGTCTCCCTTGGCAACTCAGCTCTTGGCCATCAAATCTGATCCCATTACCTGTAGGTTGGTAGGGGGAGGATAGAGCAGGAGTGCACCAACATTTTTAAGTTCCGGGTGCTAGTCTCAGAATTCACACATGTCAGCTTTTTAAAACTTTACAAAATTTCTATGGAGTAAATCTCTAAATGCTGTTATTCATATTAGCTAAAATTCACTGAATGATTCCTATGGGCAGAACACTGTTCTAGGTGCTTTGTATACCACTGGCTTGTTTTTCCTACTAATAACACTACAAGGTGCAAAGTCCTTTGAGCCTAACTGCTAGGATCTGTAATGTGCTCTAGCCACTGCTTACTGCGTGACCTTGAACAAACTACTTAATCTGTCTGTGCGTCACTTTCCTTACTTATGACAGCACATACATCATAAAGTAAGCACTTGTAAAGTGCTTTAAAAAGTATCTGACACAAAGTAAGCATTCAATATATGCTAGCTAGTATTATTAATAATAATAGAAGCCTCGGGCCCTGTCCCATTGCAGCGAAACACTGGTGGACAAAAACCCCATTATATAGACTGGTCTCAAATATCATGCCCGAAATCTGAAATAGATACCCAATAGTACCAGGCAGCTCTATAAGTATCTCCCTTTCACGTTCACTTTTAAACTCCCCAAACAACTATTTTCTACCTGTTTATCTTCATATTTTCTACACCAAGGCTACTCTTACCCTCAGCTGTTGCCTCATTATTGAGGTAACAATTATTGAGAAAACACGCAAGTAGGTAGGAGATTTTCATCTCTCCTCCACCATATTTGCTAACCACCGGTTCTCTGCCCTCTGCCTTTTGCTAAGGGATGAATTTCCCATTCTCATCGAATGGTAAGTGTTCCAATTACACACCTGGATCTCATGCCCTCTTGTCTTTTCAAAGACTTGGCTCCAGTCTTTGCTAAGTCATCACATTCTCCCTTTCTACTGGATCACTACCATCAGCATCCAAACAGGCAACCTTAAAATAATCCCACTTTGAGGCTACACTCCCTCCAATTAGCATCCCATTCTCCGCTTCCCACTGTTCTAAGTAGAATGAAGAAAATCATATCCCAATAAGTTCTCTATTTCTACCACTGTGTCTGCCTTTGTGAAAGTCACCCATGACCTCTATGCCACCACCAAATCTATTGGCAGCCTCTCTCGGCTCTCTTTACTTCTCAGCAAGGTCTAATTGCTCTTTTCTGAGTTGCTGTGACACCACACTCTCCTGCTTTCCCTCTTCCCTCACTTGTCTCCTCTTGTCGACCTTTAAAGTGCCCACTCAAACGTGCCATCCTACCCCTTTTTTGTTCTGTGTGTCTTTAATTCAGAAAATTCATCTACCCCCACCACTTTAAATTTACCTACATAAAACTTAAAAAGAGATACCCCTTAGCCCTGGCTTTTTCCTGAAACTCCAGATTCCAATACCTACTCCTGACTTAGCATTTCCATGTGGATATATAATAGGCAACTCAAACTGCCACAACAATAATTTTGATGACATACTCAAACATATTTATATTTTGTTTTTTTTCTTCTTAGTATGTAGCATGACTGTTCACCTCGTAGGTCCTGTCAGAAGTCCTAGAGCCTCTGATGGGGAACCTTTGATACTTCTTTCCCTTCCCTAAACTTAAAAATATATTTCACCTCCATCCATTACTCTCCATGTGGATATTTCCCACTAGCAAGAGCCCCATCATTTCTCCCCTGGCTGAAATGTGTCTCCTAACTGACTATCCTGATCCTATCTCCCATGTCTACAATCCATTAGCCACACAGCAGCTAGAGCCATTACCTGAAAATATAAATCAGATCACACTATGTCTGTCCCTTAAATCCATCGATGGTTTCCTTTTTCGTTGTAATTAAATCCAAATTTCTCACCTTAACAAAACATGATATAGCGTAGTGTCTTGAAGAAAAATAATCATGAAGCTTTTCCTTAATTCTGAGTGTTCTCCACTATCTTCCCAACAAATTCATTTTTTTAACCTAAGATAGCAGAGTCTAACTTAGTTGTTTACAATAGAAGATCTGTCATTATTTACCCTAAGAAAATTATTCTGTTTAATGTCAGGCTGTTTGCAAGAAAATGTTTGGGAAATGGATAAATTATGGACATATCAACCTGATTGCAAACTCCTTCCATACAAAACCAATAGGTGGTGTGTGTGTGTGTGTGTGTGTGTGTGTGTGTGTGTGTGTGTGCGTGTGTCTGAAGTATAATTAGAAATAAATATGCATACACAAACATAGTGATACTTAATAAGAACTTGTTGAGTTGCTTTAAATTGACTTATAATTTTTCTGTGAACTCTGCCTGCTCCCAAATCTCAGAGACAAAACAAAGCACTCCTAAATTATCCTGGAAAGGAAAGGAACTGGCAAAATAAAAGCCTTTGCTATAAGACTATTAGGAAGGAATCAATGAGATAAAAGTGCTAGAAATGCATACCTGCATGTCCTACTATTACCCTGATCCTGGAAGCTTTGCTCCCTAAAATAAATTTGGGGAAGGAGCTTCAGGAAGCAAAAATAGCAGCTTTCTACTATTTTTATTTGTTTTTGTTTAACAAGCACTTATATATGATTAACTGGGTGTAAGGCACCACTCTAATTGCTATATAATCACTAAGTCATATAACCTACAGTCTCCTCGATGAATATGAAGTATCAAACACTTTTGCTTAACCTCTGCTACCCTACCTTCTCAAGGTGGATGCTCTTCAAAGACCAAAAGAAATGTGAGCACAGAATTTTTGAATTTGTAACTCCAATGTAGCAGGTATAAAATACCTGAAAAATGAAAAAAAAAAAACTTAAGTTATATTGCCAAGGGTTGATATACTATTTAATCTTCTCAATGGCGGTTGGTCTTTCTTCAGGAAAACATGAGGAATACTTTAAAAAGAAAAATAAATAAATAAAAACTGAGCAACAGGAGAGCTTGTCTTTCAGGCAGCGCCTTCACCCTGAAAGATATTGCTTAGGAGGAAAAACTTTTCTCCACTCTTTAATAATCTTCTGGCTGATCTGAGACTTAAATTGACATGAGACAGATTAACAGAAGAGAACCAGATGTAATTACATATGTGAAGGGAATCTATGTATATATGAGAGATTCCAAAGATAGTCAGGCAAAATGAGGTATATCTGTCATTCTGGACCAATGAGAAGGGGGTAGGGATCTTGGGATTCACAGAGAGGGGAGACAATTCACGGGAAGAATGGAAAGAATAAATGTTCAGTAAACAAATATTTGCTGAGCCACTCAGAAACATAGGATTTTTTTATCAAACAGGCTTTGCTAGTTTCTTCCCTGTCTCCCATACCTCATTCATATTAATACTCTAGTTACCTGTAGTGATAACTCCATTCCTGGAATAGGTCCTCTATCTAAATTCTTTTTTTTTTAAGATTTTATTTATTTATTTGACAGAGATCACAAGTAGGCAGAGAGGCAGGCAGAGAGAGAGGAGGAAGGGGGCTCCCCGCTGAGCAGAGAGCCAGACTCAGGGCTCGATCCCAGGACCCTGGGATCATGACCTGAGCAGAAGGCAGAGGTTTTAACCCACTGAGCCACCCAGGTGCCCCTAAATTCTTTTTTTGTTTGTTTGTTTGGTTTTTGTTTTAATTTAATTTAATTTTTTTTCTGGTGTTCCAAAATTTATTGTTTATGCACCACACCCAGTGCTCCCTTCTTTTAGGCAGTTACCAGGGCAGGTAAAAGCAAAAGCTTCTTTAGTCTTCTAGGTTTTGCTTGTTGTTTGTTGTTTTTTGTTTTTCAGAATAATCAGCCTGAAATAATCCACATGCCAAAGAGACACATTTTGGGATGGCAAATTCTGCTTCCTTGTAATGTCCTCCCACCTAAGTTTATGAAGGCCAATCTCCAGACTTTCTCCAAATAAAGTTAAAAGTATGTTATTTCAGCAGGTCACAGTACAGGAATGCCTGTCCTCCCACTCTGTTTATACACAAGATATGTTACATTTGCATTGGGTATATATTTATATGTGCAAGTGCCTAGCAAAGCTTAAATTAACTGTTAGAAAAACATAAATGTGATCCTTTCGTTGTTGTTTTTTCCCCCACAAATAGCTCTTATAGTGAAATTCCAGGTTGAAGTATCATTTGAAGCTGTGCTAAAGAGAGATCACCTAAGCTTTTGTGAAATCCACTATTATTAGGAGCACAATGGACAAGACTCACTCTGACCTGGAAGAAGCTAATGGAGAGAAAATTGTTGGAGGACTTTCTAGAAGATGCCAATACTCAAGCTGTACCTGGATCAAATAAATAATCAGAATCTCTGGGATTGTACCTCGCTATCAGCTTTTCTGAAAGTTTCTAGGTGATACAGCCAGAATTCATAAAAGAAACATTACCAACTGGGTACTAAGTCTACCTACATCTCCCAATAAGATGACCAGGGCTTTGTGTCTGTAGGATGCTATACAGTTGTTATCTCTTCCATATAATCTTATTCCTCTATGACTTTATTCTGAGACAATTTTTTAATTTCACAGTAATCAGGTACTCAACTCACCAAACCTAATTCCAAAGTCATTGAGGAATCAAATCTTCATTGAAAAAGCTTCTTAGAACTGTAAAGAGGCCACTGAGAGTTCCCAAGACTGGATCCTGAACTTCCCTGAGAGATGCTCTCACAGTACTGGTCCTATCTAGAAGTAGTGGTCCTACTTCACCAAGACAACAGAGCAGCATCACTAGAAGAAGAACGGTCTAAACCATTGCCAAGACAAGAAAACAAAAGCAAGTCAAGAGGATCAATGACAAGAGCTGATTTGAGGAGGAAGTGAAGCTAAATTGTGAAGCTAAGTGAAGCTATCAAACTGCTTTGAGGAGTAACTGGAGTTAATAATTCCCATTGAACAAAGACATCTTGAGTACCTATTGTGTTCTAAGTATTGAACCAGGCATTGTAGGTACAATCCTAACTTGTGGGATCTGAGAATTTCAGGAAGATATGTCATCAAATAATTTAAAAATTACATGGAACGTTATGAGCAGAGTGAGAAAGGACATTTGTCCCAAACTGGTGTATTTGTGAAGATTTCTAAAACAGATAAACTTACCCACGTCTTGAGAAGTAAATGTTAGTGAAGCAAGTTAGGAATGCCTGGGAAGTGGGTAAGCAAGGGCAAAGGCACAAGCACCTCTGACACAGCAGAGGAGTGTGCGGAGAGTTGGTGTCAGGTGGTTTATAACCAGTCTGGTATGACCAAAGATGAGAATATGAGGCAGGAAAGAGCAAGGACAGATTCATATGGTAGATTCATGGTGTTGCCTGCAGTGTGGAGAATGGGTTGGAGAGTGGGGTTGAGGTAGAGAATATGGTTGAGGAGGGTGAGCCAAAGATGACTGCAGTGGTCAGGTGAGTGATGGTAGGGCCAGCGCCAGGGCAGTGGCAGTAGAGGTGGATATGGATGGGCAGGAAGTAAAATCAGCAGGACTCAAGACTGATTGGATGCGTGGGATGAGGGAGAAAGAGAGCTGACCATAAACAAGGAAAGTCGGACATTGTGAGAATGTTACCCTCAGGACTATAGAGTTTGAAATAGGTGGGGACAGACAGTTTAAGATAAAGATCATGAACCTCATGAGGATTTGGGGTGCCAGCTTTTAATAGAGTATAAGCTGTGTGGTTCAGGTATGGCACAGCCTTGAGTTATTAAATTGGATTGCACATCTGTAGAAAGTGCTGCAGAAACACCTTGTCTGTCTTCTCCACCTTCATTCTGTATTTTACTTATCACATTGACAGTTGGGATTAGTACTTTGCTAATTCAATTGTTTTTGTAAATCCCCACTCATCTGATGATTGATTACAGGTGTCTATAAACTGAGACATGACAGAGTAAGTTTGGCCTCCCTTTGCTCCTTCCCTCAGTAAACCAGAGGGCCTGAAAGTCTTGGGGCTGCCTCGGGAACAGTAACACATGCTAAATGAGGAGCTGAAGGAAGGTGGAACATTTAAATTAACCTTCAGTGGAAACCCCAACCCACTTGTTATGGTCATTCTTGGCACAAAAGGCCTCTCATGTTGGCTAAAATCCAGAAACACAAAAATGGTAAAATAGCAGGACAGAAAGTTGGCATAGACCCTGTAGTGATTTCCCTGTCCCACTGACTCCCCTGCCTTGGAATTCTGTCTAGACTTGGCTTCAAGGCACATTCTTTCAGCCTTTGGTAGGCAGAGGTGTCCGAGTTTTTCAATGTGTACATGATTTAAAAAGAACTAAGAACAGGCTCTCAACAAACCACTGCTTTCTAAAGGTCAAATCTCACTGCTCCAAGTGTGACCGGGAAACACAAATATATTCCAGATCGCTCAGCCCACAGGTGCAGAAGCTTGCTGCAAATTTCATGTGCAGACTTGCGGGGTCCTTTCTCTGAGTCTCCAGATGCACATGGAATGGTTTATGTACAGGAAGACAGAGGCTACACAGGGACAGCTGGGTTTTGGAGAAAAAAGTATGGACATGTAGTTAATTCTACCACAAATCCCCATATTCAAGCCACCAACATAGGAAGGAGAAAGGAAGCATCCATGGGGATTTCATCCACATACTCATTCCAAAAATTTTGAGTGCTTACTATATGTCAAACATTTTCCAATGATATTTTCCTGCCTGTGACAAAATTTCTCACACTAGAGAAATATGTTTCTTGCCACTCAGAAATCACAGTGCCATTCAGGGAGTTAGAACATTGGCATACCGCTTGCCCTGATTTATGATATCACTAGGAAAGTGATCTGATGACTTTTCTTTTATCTAACTATCCTAGTCGCTTTTCATAAATGCCCTGGGGAGAAAGATACCCTGAGAAGTGCATTTCACAAAGGAAGCTATCTGCCTGAAGGAGATTGAGAAATGTTTGACGTGAAATGCAATTGTTGGTCCCTTTTGTGCTCAATGGATATATTGCCAGGAGGGTGTTGCCTTGGAGAGCCATAGGTTTTCAAATTCTCCACAAATAGAAATACAGAAAAATTTATCTGATGAGCATAGTGATGATGATTAAAGTAGGCTAATAAAAATATTGAAGGAGATAAGAAGAATGGGGGGAAGCATAAGAATAATCTAAAACTGGGGGCGCCTGAGTGGCTCAGTGGGTTAAAGCCTCTGCCTTTGGCTCAGGTCATGATCCCGGGGTCCTGGGATCGAGCCCCATGTCGGGCTCTCTGCTCCACGGGGAGCCTGCTTCCTCCTCTCTCTCTCTGCCTGCCTCTCTGCCTAGTTGTGATTTCTCTCTGTCAAATAAATAAAAAAATAAAAAATAAAAATTTAAAGAATAATCTAAAACTGTAAAGGAAGGGAAGGGAAGAGCTCAGAAACATTGATATCACAGGTCATTCTTTCAGAGATATTTATTGAGCACCTATTATTTGCAGACTGTGCTACATGCTGAGTATACAATAGTAAACAAAGAAATCTAACTTTCATGAAACTACCATATAGTGTCGAAGAGAGATAACTGAAAAAAATATAGGTATATAGGATGCCAAGTGCTGAGAAAAATAAGGAAGAGAGATGCAATGTGTATATGTGCATTGGGTGGGTATTAATTTTCTTACCAGGTGTCGGAGAAAGACGCACCTAGAAGAAAACATTTGAGCAGAATCTAATGGCAAAATGGAAGAGTATTCTTGGGACAGAGTTGATTCTTTGACTTGCTCATCTTTTCTATTCCCAGCCCATTATTCTCAGTTTCATTACCTATCAGAATCATATTGTTCATGAAGTCTAAAACAACATCTTCTGATTATTAGACCATGCGAACTAAGACAAAAGAGTTTATAACCAGTCTGTTTTCTGTGCTTTCCTCTGGCCAGGCCCCACATCCTCTGCTATGTATGCCAGGCAGTTTCTGAGTTATTCCTGCTTCTTCCAAAAACATCAAGAAACCAATCTAGAGCATGTGATCCAATCTCTTCAGCATAAGAGTATGGGATTTGTTAATTCAGATCAAGGTGTTAGAAAAGAATATTCAGGAGTTGGAAGGCTTCCAGAATGGATATGACTGTTTGGTGGAGAAGAAGTATGGATACTTTCTCTGTTCTTTTCCCTCCTTACATTGGATTCTTGGGGTATTCTCATTCTACTATCAACAACATGGAAGAAACTGATTCCATCCTCTTATTCAAATGTGCTCTATTAAAGCAGTAAGAGTAGCTTCAAGCTAAATGCACACTGCACACCTCCAAGGGGCCACCTAGTCCATCATTTGGAGTCTTGCTTTGGCTGGCTCTGTCCTGACCTTGGAGACAAGGATGACGGTCCATGTACCAGCATGGTACATGATAGATTCCCTGAGCAGCTTGTGCACCTTTCTCTATGTTTTGCCCCTTCCTTGGGTATATTTAGGTCCCACCTAATGGGTTTTTAAAGTCTTAGCCATAATTTTACAGTTGGACAATCGGGTAGCTAAGTTGCCTTAGAACTCATAATTATAATTCTTCACAACTATATAATGTTTTATTTGTTTTTCAAAGTTCTTCTATCTATTTTCTTACTTGTTCCTCATGATACAGTTATTAGAAAGCTTGTGCTATTTGATATCTCCATTTTACAGGTGAAAAATATGAGTCTCAGGAAGGTTGAGTAGCTTGTCCAAGAATCTAAGTAGGTAACTTCAGAGCTCTGAAGGCAGTTAGTTCTTCTGAGTCTGAATCTATTGCTCTTCAATTATGCCTCAAGTGTGCAGAACCCTGATGTTGGATTCTGGCCACATGTAAAATTCTTGCCAATGGGAAACAAGTCCCCTTCTTACCTACCTTCTACCCAAAGAGTAATTTGATCTTCCTGTACTCATGAAGGAAACTGCAGATGAAGCTGTTTCCTGTGCCATGAGATGTGAACATCCAACAATGGTGAGAATTGATGACACTGAGAACCTTTCATTTCCTACCTTCCCTCCCTAGAAGCCCTCCACCTGGGCTTTGGCCATGATTCCATGAGTGCTTTCTGACTTATGAGCTCTGCTCCATTTGTAAAGGAGTTTCCAATTAAGCTACACAGGATAAGCAGAAGTGATGGGGCATCCCCTTCACCTGCCATAATAAAGATTTTCTTCTATGTAGTAAAAAACAGAGCACACAGAACATTGAACACATCCAGAACTGATATTGAATGGATAAGAGAGAGGGCTTCTAGGGAATGCAAGTAAGGATAATGAGGTCCATCCTAATTTGTGTTCTAGAACTTTGCTTCCCAAGATGTCTGAAAACCAATTGATCAGCATCACCAAGAGGAGGGGACTAGTTAGAAACACAGAAACTCAGGCCTCATCTTAGTCCTCTCAATGAATAGTCTGCATTTGAGCAAGATCCCCAGGACCAGACTCCTAGTCACATCCCTTCTGTCTCCCTCTCTCGCTTTCTCCCCACTCCTCTGTGTTGTGTCTGGTGTTTCACAACAACCCAATCTCACAATACTCATATTCTTCAATATATTCTTTAAATTCTCACCAGTTGTAGTTATGGTTTACCCCCCTCCACCTTACTGGCACTGAAACTGAGGTTCAGAGAGTAAGACCGCCACTAAGTATCGCTGCATCTTATGACCAGAACTATTCTATACAAGTCCTCTGTGACCCACTCTTTGGGGGAAGGCTTTCTAGAACAAGGGAAAGGCAATTCTAACCCATCCTGGAGGCTCACAGAAGGGAGACTTCTTGGGCAGTTCTGGACTCCCCTCTATGGTCACAAAATGGCTATGGGGACTTCAAGCTTCACAATCCAGAAGAGAAGGCTCTTCTGATATGTCTACTTGTCCTGGCATCTGTTATTGGTCCAGGTTGTTTCATTCCCATTCTTGTACTGATCACAGAGACTTAAGGTAGAAACTCTGACAAAGTTAAACCAATTTGGGTGTACTTCTAGAGCTGTGAGTGGGGTCTTTCAACCCAATCACATGGCTAAACAGGAGGAAGTAAATTATCTTCCCCTGCCCTCTGCACCCAACCCCACAATATCCAGGATAAAAGAGGTGAAATGAGAAAGTATAGCTCAGAGGAAATAAACCTTTACACCTCTAAAAAGTTAAGACTATGCTAGAAATACATTTATGGACAAGATCCTACATTAACTGGGAAAAAATCAAGTCACAAAACAAAATTAGCATTTTCTGTCTTTTTAAAAAATTATTTCTCTGTAAAATAAGGTACATAAGAGAATGCCAAAAATAATAGGCTGTGAGAGACTTTTATTCTTTTTTTTAAGATTTTATTTATTTATTTATTTATTTATTTATTTATTTAACAGAGAGAGACATGGTGAGAGGGGAAACACAAGTGGGGGAATGGGAAAGGGAGAACAGGCTTTCCAGGGATCCCAATGCAGGGCTCAATCCCAGGACCCTGGGATTAAGACCTGACCTGAAGGCAGATGCTTAATGACTGAGCCATCCAGGCAGCCGGAGACATTTACTCTTGATGCTTTTCTGAATATTTTGGTTTATCTCTTCAACAAACATATATTACATAGACTACATATTTAAAACATAGTTTTAAACATACACTTTTTTCTTTTAGCATCATTATTATCCTAAATGTCAATATTCAGATTTTAAGACCTATTCAGTTCTACAGCATTAAGATGAATTTTGTTGAAACACCTCTTATTGGTATTATCTCAGTAGCTCATGCCATTCTATAAGAGATCCCCTCTAGAAAAGTAGATCTTCCCTAAGAAAAGCAAAACCCAGGGGGTGTGGGGGGGGTCTCAGTTGGTTGAGTGTGAGAATCTTGATTTCAGCTCAGGTCTTATCTTAGGGTCTAGGGATCAGGCTCCATGCTTCAAGGGTAACACCTCAAGTTTCTCTCCCTGCACCCCCCCCACTCATATATGAACACCCTGTCTCTCAAAGAATGAAGAATGAATGAATGAATGAATGAATGAATGAATAAGAAAAGTGAAACACAGAATTTAGTAGCACTAAAAGGAGAATTTTCTCATGGGGAGGGATCATGAGGCAACAAGCCCACTTTCCTTTACCTGGGGGTTGCCTCACCCACCATTCTGTGGCCTTTAATACTTCTGCATACATTCTTTTTGTTGTTGTTTTGTTTTTGTTTTTGTTTTTTCATAGCATATTTGTTTAATTATCCACTTTTTAGAATGCTTTTTTCTCAATTAATACATTCTTTTTTTATTTTTTTACTTATAAACATATTTTTTGCAGACATTCAAAATAAATATCTTCACCTTGTTGCCCCTTTGCATAACTGCAAAACATGTTGGACTTCTTACAAATAAAATAAAAGCATTTACTAATGAATGAGGAATTACACAAAATGAATAAACTTAAAGTACAATGATTCTATTGCAAATGCCATGGTCTTTGAGGAATATAGATGGGAGCTCACACAAAAGAAACCATATAGAAACAAGAGGACTGCCTTCTACCTCCTAGATCCATCGCCACTTTCTCCAAGATTCCTTTTCTCCTTTTTTAATTGAAAGATTATTGAAATACATTTGTTTCATGTGTATAGCATAGTGATTCAACAATTGTGTACATTGCAGACTAATCACCACAATAAATCTAGTAACCGTCATCATACGAAGTTAATGCAATGCTGCTGATTGTAATTCCCATGATGTCTGTTACATCCCCAAGACGTAATTATTTTATAAATGGAAGTTTGTACTCCTTGATCCCCTTCACCCATTTCACATACCCCAACACCCCTCCTTTTTGGCAAGCCTGAGTTTTATTTGTTTTGTTTCTTATATTCCATTTATAAGTGAAATTATGTGATATTTATTTTTCTCTGTCTGATTTATTTCACTTAGCATAAAACCCACTGGATATAGCTTGACTTTTATAGAAAGAGATCCATCTATGTTTTTCAAATTAGTGGGTTTTTTAAATTTCTTTTCAGCGTAACAGTATTCATTGTTTTTGCACCACACCCAGTGCTCCATGCAATACTTGCCCTCCCTATTACCCACCACCTGGTTCCCCCAACCTCCCACCCCCCACCCCTTCAAAACTCTCAGGTTGTTTTTCAGAGTCCATAGTGTCTCATGGTTCATTTCCCCTTCCAGTTTCCCTCAACTCCCTTCTCCTCTCCATCTCCCCATGTCCTCCATGTTATTTGTTATGCTCCACAAATAAGTGAAACCATATGATACTTGACCTCTCTGCTTGACTTATTTCACTCAGCATAATCTCTTCCAGTCCCATCCATGTTGCTACAAAAGTTGGGTATTCATCCTTTCTGATGGAGGCATAATACTCCATAGTGTATATGGACCACATCTTCCTTATCCATTTGTCCGTTGAAGGGCATCTTGGTTCTTTCCACAATTTGGCGACCGTAGCCATTGCTGCAATAAACATTGGGGTACAGATGGCCCTTCTTTTCACTACATCTGTATCTTTGGGGTAAATACCCAGCAGTGCAATTGCAGGGTCATAGGGAAGCTCTATTTTTAATTTCTTGAGGAATTAAAAATTTTTGTGGACACACACACACACAAAAAAAACAACAGTGTGGACACACACTGTTCTCCAAAGTGGCTGGACCAACTTGCATTCCCACCAACAGTGTAAGAGGGTTCCCCTTTCTCCACATCTTCTCCAACACATGTTGTTTCCTGTCTTGCTGATTTGGGCCATTCTAACTTGTGTAAGGTGGTATCTCAATGTGATTTTAATTTGAATCTCCCTCATGGCTAGTGATGATGAGCATTTTTTCATGTGTCTGATAGCCATTTGTATGTCTTCATTGGAGAAGTGTCTGTTCATATCTTCTGCCTATTTTTTGATAAGATTATCTGTTTTATGTGTGTTGAGTTTGGGGAGTTCGTTATAGATCCTGGATATCAACCTTTTGTCTGTACTGTCATTTGCAAATATCTTCTCCCATTCCGTGGGTTGCCTCTTTGTTTTGTTGACTGTTTCCTTTGCTGTGCAGAAGCTTTTGATCTTAATGAAGTCCCCAAAGTTCATTTTCGCTTTTGTTTCCTTTGCCTTTGGCGGCATCATGTTACCCCGATTTCAAGCTTTACTACAAAGCTGTGGTCACCAAGCTGCGTGGTACTGGCATAATAACAGACACATAGACCAGTGGAACAGAGTAGAGAGCCCAGATATGGACTCTCAACTCTATGGTCAAATAATCTTTGACAAAACAGGAAAAAATATACAGTGGAAAAAAGACAGTCTCTTCAATAAATGGTGCTGGGAAAACTGGACAGCTATATATAGAAGAATGAAACTCGACCATTCTCTTACACCTTACACAAAGATAAACTTGAAATGGATAAAAGACCTCAAATTAGTGTTTTTGTTTTCTGTGGATAGGTATCCAGAAGTAAAGTTGCTGGATCATGAGGTAATTCTATTTTTAATTTTTTTTGAGAAGCCTCCATAATATTTTCCATACAGGTTGCACCAATTTCCATTCCTATAAAAGTGCACAAGTTTCCCTTTTTTCTACATCCACACCAACAATTTTCTTATCTTTTTTATATTAGCCATTCTGACAGGTATTAGGTGATATCTCATTGTGGTTTTGATTTGTGTTTCCTTGATACTAATGACGTTTAGCGTCTTTTCATATGCCTGTTGGCCATCTGTGTGTCTTCTTGGGGAAACTCCCTGACTGTGTCCATTTTTAAATCAAAAATTTTTTTTTTCATTGAGTCATATGAGTTCTTTATATATTTTGGATATTGACCTTTTATCTGATATATGATATGCAGATATCTTCTTCCATTCAGTATCTTGCCTTTTTGTTTTGTTGGTGGTTTCCTTCAGTATGGAGAACTTTTTAGTTTGATGTAGTCCCATGTGTTTATTTTGCCCTTTTGTTTGCTTTGTGGACCTTATCTTTGGAGTCAGAGAAAAGAAAACAATTCTAATGCTGATGTCAAGGAATTTACTACCTATGTCTTCTAGGAGTTTTATGATTTCATGTCTTACATTCAAGTCTTTAATTCATTTTGAGTTAATTTTTGTATATGTAGTTTTTATTACATACATGACATATGGACCAGTTTCATTCTTTTGCTTGTGGCTGTCAAGTTCTTCAAACACCATTTATTTAAGAGACTGTCTTTTCCCCATTGTATATTTTTGCCTGCTTTGTCAAATATTAATTGATCAAATAAGCATGGGTTTATTTCTGGGCTTTCTGATGTGTTCCATTAATATATGTATTTATTTTTGTACCAGCACCATGCTGTTTTGATCACTATAGCTTTGTAATATATCTTGAAATCTGTGACTGTGATACCTCCAACTTTGTTCTCTCTCACAATTGCTTTCACTATTTGGGGTCTTTTGTGATCCTAAACAAATTTTTGGATTATTTGTTCTAGTTCTGTGATAAATATTACTGGTATTTTCATAGGGATTTTGTTAAATCTTTAGAATGCGTTAAGCAGTATGGGTATTTCAACTTCATTAATTCTTCCAGCTGATGAGCCTGGTACATCTGTTCATTTGTTTGTGTCCTCTTCAGTTTCTTACAACAGTGTTTTGTAGTTTTCAGGATACTGGTCTTTCACCTCCCTAGTTAACTTCATTCCTAAATTTTATTCTTTTTTGTGCAATTGTAAATGGCATTTTTTCTTAATTTTTCCTTCTGCTACTTCATTATTAATGTACAGAGATGCAACAGATTTCTGCATATTAACTTTGTATGCTGCAAAAAGCAAAGTATCATCTCCTCTGAAAATTCTGAGAGTTTTACTTCTTCCTTACTACTTTGGATGTCTTTTATTTCTTTTTCTTGTCTGATTGTTGTAGCTAAGACTTCTAGACTATGTTGAGTGAAAGTGGCAAGAATAGATATCTTTGTCTTGTTTCTGATCTTAGTGGAAGTGTGATCAGTTTTTTACCATTGAATATGATTACCTACGAATTTATCATATATGTCCTTTATTATGTTGAAGTATGTTGCCTCTAAAGCCACTTTGTTGAGAGTTTTCATCATGAATGCATGACAAATTCTGTCAAATTTTTTTCTCCATCTTACTGATATGATCACATAATTTCTATCCTTTATTTTATTAATGATGTTATCACATTGATTTGTGGTGTTGAACCATTCTTGCATCCGTGGAATAAATTCCACGTGATATTGGTGAATGACCCTTTTAATGTACTGTTGAATGCTGTTTGTTAATATTTTGATGAGGATTTTTGCATCTATGTTCATCAGGGATATTGACCTGTAGTTTTCTTTTTTTGTCATATCTTTGTCTGGTTTAGGTATCAGGGTATTGCTGGCCTCGTAGAATGTGTTTGGCAGCTTTCTTTTCTCTCATATTTTTTGGAATAGTTTGAGAAAAATTGGTATTAACTCTTTTCTAAATGTTTCGTAGAATTCACCTATGAATCTGTCTGGTTCTAAACTTTTATTTCTTGAGTTTTTTTTTTACTAATTCAATTTCATTACTATTAATTAGTTGGTTCAGTTTTAAATTTTATCTTGATTTGGTTTTAGAAGATTGTATGTTTCTGGGAATTTATCCACTTTTTTCTTTTTCTTTTTCTTTTATTTTTTATTTTTTCAGTGTTCCAAAATTCACTGTTTATGCACCACACCCAGTGCTCCATGCAGTATGTGCCCTCCTTAATACCTACCACCAGGCTCACCTAACACCCACTCTCTTTCCTTCCAAAACCCTCAGTTTGTTTCTCAGAGTGCATAGCCTCTCATGGTTTGCCTCCTCCTCCAATTTCCCAATTCCATTTTTTTTCTAAATTGTCCATAAGCATATCATAGTTTGTAGTAGTGTCTTATGATCCTTGGTTCTGTAGTGCTGATTGTTACTTCTCCTCTCTCTTTTCTAACTTTATTTATTAGGGTTCTCTCTTTTTCTTAATGAGTCTGGCTAAAGTTTTATCAGTTTTGTTTATCTTTCCAAAAAAAAAAAAAAAAGCTCTTGGGGCACCTGGGTGGTTGAGTTGGTTGATAGTCCAACTCTTTCTTTTTTTTTTTTTAGATTTTATTTATTTGACCGAGAGAACACAAGCAGGGGGAGTAGCAGGCAGAGGGAGAGCGAGAAGCAGGCTCTCTGCTGAGCAAGAAACCCAGTTTGGTACTCAATCCCAGGGATCCTGGGACCATGACCTGAGCCAAAGGCAGGCATTTAACTGACTGAACCACCCAGGCGTCCCAGCTGTCCAACTCATAATTTTAGCTCAGGTCATGATCTCAGGGTTGCAAGATTGAGCCCCATGCTGGGCTCCACACACAGTGGGGAGTGTACTTGGAATTCTCTCTCTCCCTCTCCCCTTCCCCACTGTGCTCTCTCTCTCACTATCTCTCTCAAATAAATAAATATTAAAAAAAAAAAACAGCTCTTGGTTTTATTGATCTTTTCTACTATTTTATCAGTCTCTATTTTTTGCTCTGATCTTTATTTTCTTCCTTCTACTAACTTTAGGCTTTGTTTTTTTGTTTTTTATTTCTTTTTCTAGGTTCTTCAGGGATAGGATTAGATTGTTTGAGATTTTTCTTACTTCTTGAGTCCTATACTGCTATAAATTTCCTTCTTAGGACTGCTTTGGCTGTATCTCAAAAATTTTGGACTGTGGTGTTTCTATTTTCATTTGTCTTATTGTATTTTTTTAATTTACTTTTTGATTTCTTCATTGATCCATTGGTTGTTTAGTAGCATGTTGTTTAGCCTTCGTGTCTTTGTGTTTTGTTTTGTTTGTTTGTTTGTTTTTTCAGGTTTTCTTGTAATTGATTTCTAGTTTCATACACTCATGGTTGGAAAAGATGTTTGATATTATTTCAATCTTCTTAAATTGATTGAGACTCATTTTGTGGCCGGACATTTGACTTATCCTGGAGAATATTCCATGCATACTTGGAAAGAATGTGTATTCTGTTGTTTTCAGATGGAATGTTCTGTGTGTGTCTAAGTTCATACAGTCTAATGTGTTGTTCAAAGACACTGTTTCCATATTGATTTTCTGCCTGGATGCCTCTATATATTGAGACAAGTAGGTAGTTATATTCTCCTACTATTATTGTACTAGTGTCAACTCCTTTGTAACAGATATTAAACATCTGTTAATATTTCTTTTATGGATTTAGGTGCTGCAATCTTAGGTGCATAGATATTTACAATTTTTATATCCTCTTGTTGGATTGATATCTTTATCATTATGTAATGCCCTTCTGTGTCTCTATAACTATCTTTGTTTTAAAGTCTATTTTGTCTGATATAAGTATTGCTACCCCAACTTTATTTTCATTTCCTTTTGCGTGGAATATTTTTTTTCCATTCTTTAACTTTCAGTTTGCGTGTATATTTAGGTTTGAGATGAGTGTCTTCAGACAATATATAGATGGGTCTATTTTTTGTTTCCACTCTATCACCTCATTTTTTAAATTAAAACATTTAGACTGTTTACATTTAAGGTAATTATTGATAGGTATGTACTTATTGCCACTTTGTTCATTGTTTTCTGGTTGTTTTTGTTTCTTCTCTGTTCCTTTCTTCTCCTTTCTCTTTGCTTGTGATTGATAACTTTCTTTATTATAGGTTTTTGGTTTGTGGTTACCATGAGATTTATATATAACATCCTAAGTATACAGCAGTGTATATTAAGTTAATGACACTTAAATTTGAACATATTTTAAAAGAACTTAATTTGAACTCCCCCCTTCATGTTTTATATATATGTTTTCATATTTTACATCTCTTTAATTTGGAGTCCCTTTAATTTTTTAGATATGATTGATTTTACTATTTTTGTCTTTTAACCTTTATAATAGTTTTATAAGTATTTGCTCTACTGCATTTATCATATGCTTGCTTTGCTCATAAAATTATTTCCTTTCATAATTTCTTGCTGCTAATTTCGTCCTTGCCCATTAAAAGAAGTTCCTTTGAATTTTTTGGTAAGACTAGTTTAGTAGTGATGAATTCCTTTAACCTTTGTTTGTCTGGGAAACTCTTTATCTCTCCTTTAATTCTGAATGATACCTTATTGGGCAGAGTATTCTTAGTTGGAAATTTTTTTTCTTTTAGTACTTTGAGTATGTTATGCCACTTTCTTCTGGCCTGCAGTTTCTGGTTGAAAAATCTGCTAAGAGCACTATGGTGTTGCCCTTGTATATAACAATTTTGTTTCCCTCTCTCTCTCTTTCTTACTCCTTTTAAGAATCTCTATCATTAACTTATGACATTTTAATAATAATGTGCCTTGATGTGGGTCTCTGGGTTTTCTGGACCTGGATTTCTGTTTCCTTCCCCTGATTAGTGAAGTTTTCAGTCAATATTTTTTCAGATAAGTTTCCTGCACATTTCTCACTCTTTTGGGACCCCTATCATGGGAATGTTATTCCACTTGATGTTGTCCTATAGGTCTTTTATGGTATTTTCTTTAAATTTTATTTTTGTTTTCTTCTTTATCTGGATGAGTTCCATTGCTTCATCTTCCAGCTCACTGATTTGTTCTTCTGTTTCTTCCAATTTTCTGGTGAACCCCTCCAGTAAATTTTTCAGTTAAGATATTATATTATTCAGCTCTGTCAGTTCTGTTTTGTACTTTCTTACATTTTCTATCTCTTTGTTGAAATTCTCACTATGTTCATTCATTCTTCTCCCTAGTTTGATGAGCATCTTTTTGACCATTGCTTTGAAGTCTTTTTAGTAGATTACTTATCTCCATGTCATTAGGGTCTTTTTCTGAGGCTTTGTTGGTCTTTTGTTTGGAACATATTCCTCTGTCTTCTCTATTTGCCCGATTCTGTGTTTGTTTCTATGTATTATGTGAAAAAGCTGTCTCTCCAAATATTGAAGGAATGACCTTATATAAGAGATGACCCATGGGGCCCAGGATCACAATCCCTGTAGTCACTAGAGCCAGGTACTCCAGGGATGTCCCCTGTGTGGACTGCATGTGCTAGCCAGCTGTGGCAGGGCCGTGGTTTTAGGTGTGGGGGTGGGGTGGGGCACTTGCCCAGCTGTGGCACAGCCATACCACCAAGGAGCAAGGTTGGGGTCCTTGCCCAGCTAGTTGTGGTGCAGCTGGGCTGTAGAGGGCTGAGGCTAACCTACCTATGCTAACAGGTTAGAGGAAGAGTGTTAAAATATCATCTTCTAATACTGGGATTGGCAAGATGTAGTGGAATTGCAAAAAACAGTGCTCACCAGTTTTTCCATTCCTGGAGAGAATCCCAACAGGTCCCTGACTCTCTAACCATCACTTTAAGATTAGTAAGTAAGTCTATTTCACATGTACTCTAGGTAGTTTTCAAATAGCTTCTTTGGCACTGTTCTCAGGTTGAGTCTCTGTAACCCTTTATGGGTAGGTTCTCCATTCTCTACAGTTCTGTTTCTCTTGAACATAATTCCTGTTTGTTTTATTTTTAGGGGGATTTCTTCTCCAATGCAGGACTTAAGAGTTGGAGAGCTATCTTAAAAAAAAAAGGGGGGGGTGCTTGGGTGGCTCAGTGGGTTAAAGCCTCTGCCTTTGGCTCAGGTCATGATCCCAGGGTCCTGGGATCGAGCCCCACCTTGGGAATCTCTGCTCAGCAGGGAACCTGCTTCCTCCTCTCTCTCTCTCTGCCTGCCTCTCTGCCTACTTGTGTTCTGTGTCTGTCAAATAAATAAATAAATAAAATCTTTAAAAAAAAAAAAAGAGTTGTAGTCCTGAGGTGCCTGGATGGCTCAATCAGTTAAGGAGCCAACTCTTGGTTTCTGCTCAGGTAATGATTTTGGGGTCTTGAGATCAAGCCCCATGTTGGACTTTGCACTCAGAGTCTGCTTGTCCCTTTCCCTCCCCCTCTACTCCTCTCCCCATGCATGCTTTCTCTCTCTCTCTCAAATCAATAAATAAAATCTTAAAAAAAAAAAGATTTTGGGGTCCTGATGTGGGAAACAATCCCTCACTCCTCATGGAACAGTTCCATATTTTTGACATTTCTCCTAAAAGTGGGTTGCCAAACCTGGGGTAGGGTTTTTGGTGAGAGTGTTTCTTTGACTCTCCTATCTCAATCTGGTCCTTTTATTCTTTGTTATGGATATGCTGGTCATTTAGTTTTCAGGACTTTTTAGAGGAAAGTATTCCCTATACATCTGTAGATTTGTTTTGTCTGTGGGAGAAGTTGAGTTCAGGATCTCCGCACGGCCTTCTCCGCACGGCCTTCTTGAATCACCTCCTTCTTATGTTTTTGAGATAAAGATAAAGAGAGAGAGAGAGAGAGAGCTTTTACAATGTATTAATCAATCTTTTGATTATAAGAATGGCCTCTACATAGACCCCAGATTGTCAACAAAAGTATTTATTTTATTTAACCTGGCTTCTCTTTGGGAATAATAAATAAAAAGTAAAATCATGGTTCCAGTTCTAAGAAGCTTACCTTTTCTAGTGGGAATACCCAACAAATGCCTGGAATTCATGTTAGAAAACCAAGAAAGAAACGTGCAAAAGCTCTCCATTTATCATTTGGCTCATGGTTGGATGGTCTACCTCCTTTACCACACTTCCTCAAATCATAGGTGACCCTTATAAGCCAGCTGTAATGGGTGTGTCTTTTCTAAGAATCCTTCTCTGATTCCCTCTCCAACATCCTAAAATTCCTTTTCTTCTTGACTCCCCAACATATACTCTGTTTCCCCTGGGGAACATTTCACAATTTAATACAATGATTCTTCACTGGGTTAAATAATTCTTCACTGGGCTATGCTTCCCTCCAAGAAGTATAAAATAATAGCAACAAAACAATACATATCCTTCATTGAGAACTTATAAGCTGGACATTATAATACATTGTTTCATAATAACTCATTTAGTGATAGTAATTATGTTTCAAAATGATTATGTAATAATCAAAATCACACAAGTAGTGGAAGTCCTCACATTTTAACCCATGTGTGTTTTATTTCATAGACCCTGCTTTGAATTACGATGCCTTTTAATAATTTTCAAACTATTTCCCATACCCTTCCCTCCTCCCATTCCACCAGCTCGAATTGTGACCACTTCATCACATCCACACACTTCCGTCAATCAATGGTGACTCTTTGGGATTGGTGGCAAGAAGTTACATACTTCTCAGATGCCAAGGTGAAATAATATTGAGAACCACTTTTTGATCCTACTTATCTGCCTCATCTCTCCTACAGGATTTGTTACTCCCATAAGAAAGAAACTGTATTTTTCTTCATCTATCTGCTGTCTCCCCATATAACATCAGTATTGGTCTTAGAACAGTGTCTTTCTTCTATCATTTCTGTATGAATATTTAAATAACATTTTTGAATAAAAAATACAAAATAAACAGATTTTGTAAGTGAAAATAATATAAGATACAAGTGATGACATTTTTAGGTGAAGGAGTTTCGTGGAGGAGGTGACATTTTTCATTTCTTTTGTCTGTGAGGACCTTGTGTTAGCAGACGTGAAGGTGACAGACAGTCTAGTTTGGGAGAATTGTATAATGGTCTGAAGTAGAACATTCCTTGATGCTGATGAGAAATGACAATGCTGATCGATTATCTACAACCATGGAACAGACGAGCAAGAACGTTTAATTCTGGGAATGGCTGTTTTCCATCCCAGGGATGGTTCCTTGGGCCATTATCACTTCAGTGGATGAAGGTACTTGCTACTTGCTAAAAATAAGCTACTAATGTTTTCCTTAGAATTACAGCACACGTCAGAAGAGACTAATGACCCAATGCTGTACTGTTTTCTTTTCATTTCAGTTGGCCTCAAACAAATAAACCTGATAAATATTATCAGAGTCACATATGCTCATTAAGGGTTATAGTCAGTGGCTATGTTTGTTTTACTGTGTAATAGATGATGAAACCATGGTGATGAGTGGACTAAGCTGGGATGGTTTTCGTATTTTCCCATCTTAGCACTGGAGACTTGCTCATTGTTTTTTTTCACTGCCTGGTCTTAGAAACAGAACAGCTTTCTAAAACACTTATTCATTTTGACATGTCTTAAAGCAGAGCACATTCACATCTTCTGATTTAGTTCAATGGTACATGGTAGATGTTCAAAAGTCGTTCTTAAGTACAACATGGAATGTTAAGCAAGCACTTTTAGTGGCTAAACAACTAGTGGGAAAGCTTTCAAATAAGAAAGAGTATTGTTTAATAACTTATTAACTCACTGTAACTGAAGATTTTGTTGGTAATTATCTTATGAATTAGTGAACAAAATTTGATGCTCTATAATAGTTACAAAAGTCAAGGTACACTGTGCTGGCTTACTGCATTTTTTTTCTTTTAAGGCTTCAGGCCAGTAAAAGAAAATAAGCACTGTAATTATTTCCTAATGAAAATACTATATATTTTCATGTCAGATCTTCATGGCTTTCATATTTTAAAAGACTATGAAAAAATAATGAATCTACCCACATTTCTGTAAATTCCTATCAAAACAGTAAAATTTTACCTGTAATTTGACTATCTGTAAGGGCTCATTTGCCTTTCTTGCTCTAATCCATCCCTCTGTCAACAGACAGAATACAATCTGGTCACATCACCTTCCCATGTAAAAACCTTCAGTGGTACCCTATTAACATGATCCAAACACCTTCACCTGATATATGTGACTTTTCACATCATGGCCTATTTCAGCTCCTTTTTAAATTCTTCTTTCACTCAGCTATAACTCCCTCTTATGCAACTCTCCATCACCCAAACTTCCTATGTCCTGACACTTACAGGCTTTTGTCTTTCAAGTCCTCAAATACCCTCCCCCTTATCTTCTAAGTAAAATTGTTTTCATTATGACTCCACTCAAATATAACTTCTGAGATTTTTCTTCCAACCTCCCCCCTAACATCTAGTAATTGCCTTTTCGGTGCTCCGACAGTACTTTCTCCAAGCATTCATAACGTGACATTTCCATCACCCTGCATGTTCATTATTTGATTTAATGTCTACTTCCTCTTGTGCTGAGAATTTTTTTTTTTTTTGCAGGTAAAATCTCAACACTGATATAATATTTACCCCAAGCTGGTGCTCCATAAATGTCCATTTATAACACAACCGAAAAAATAAATTACAAGCCGCTCCTCAGGAAGAAGGAACACACCCAGAGCTCATGATTTCTAATACCCTCTTGCTAGCTGCAGTTTCAGAGAGGAGTTCCAGACTGAAGCCAGTGCTATGGCTCTGCAAAAGTGTCCAAGTAGCTTTTAGTTTCTAGTTAAAACCACATATACCCAAGAGAGTATCAGGAGTGATTACTTGAACCACCCCTCACTTTGTCCCCATAAAAATGGTGAACATAAACCCTTTCTCCTTTGAAAGTTTCTTTGAGTCTGCTGAGATGTGTTCATTTAGAAGAACAAAGGGTGATTAGCCTGTCACCAGCCAGACAGCAGGAATTGTATGTTTGACAGCCACTTCCACAGGGATACAGGCCTGCGTTTAGTTTCCAAACAGATTTCAGGGAACTGACTTGGCAGGGGAAGTACAGTCTTTCAGGGAAAGCTGCACAAGACCAAAGAAAACAGCCTCACACCTGATAGCAATAATGGTTCCACCAACATCTTCTAAATCTGCTCTGTAGTTATATACTTAATGTCATTTTAAAATGGTAGCCATGAGTGTAGTTATTGAAATACAGAGTGACACAGATGCAAGGAGCCTTAGAGGTTGTTTTGTTAATACCCTTTCTTATGCAGATGCGGATGTAAGGGCTAAAAAACAAGTCCTGTTGGTATAACCTATTTGGGATACAGGGGAAAATTTTAAGATAATGCATAGAGGTGGTGTTGTGATAGAGTGCACAGGACATCAGTTCTAGATCAGATACGTCCTGGGTTATCACTTATCACCTCTATGGCCATAGGGAAGTTACTTAACCTCTTCAACTGTTTCTTCAACTGCAAAAAAAAAAAAAAAAAAAAAAAAAATAGACTGCTATCTTTGTTAGAAGCTGTGATGAAGATTAAAGATTCTACATATTAACATCTAGCCCAGTGCCGGAAAAAATAGAAGTACTCAAAAACTGATGGGTATTATTATTGTAGTGGAAAGCATGTTTGAGGTAGACTTGTCATTTGAGGCTACAATATCCAAATGTTCTTAATATTTGGAAAGAACCCTGGGAGGAGTAAGTCTCACCTTCCACTACAGAAGCTGTCAGCCTGAGAGTGAACCCCTGGTTAAGCTCAGCCAATCAGAACTTCTTGCCTGGGGCTCTGAATCTGAAACTGACTGCTGTGCTCATACCACACCCTTCCCAGTTTCTTGCTCTGCCTGTGTTCTGCCAGAGGATTAGGGGGATAGTCTCCCTTAGTTCATATATGTGCTCTGAGCCTTGCGTTTCAGGGAGCTCTCTGATATCCTCCAGCAAATCCCTTATTGGTTTAGGTTTAATAAACTTGATTTCTACTATTTCTGAGTAGTTAAGATGCTCATTATGTAATTCTAATAGAGACAGAGAAATCCTTGCCAATGTACTCACAGTCCATTGTTAACACATTTTGCACTTTTTCACTTCCTCAATAAGAACCACAGCTTAATTTCCTATGCTCACGGTGAAAGAGTAGTCTATAAAGATCATGAATTGTGGATGAGCCACAAAGTTTAATTCATAAGATTAAGTAAATATATACACAAACCTGGGCTTGAGAGGCATTTCTATCTACTGTGAGTTTAGGGACCTGAACTAAATGGCAGCAAAGTACTGTCAGAGAGTAGAAGCCCAGAAAATTCAGGCTAACCAAGTTAATATCAGTTACAAAAGAAATGGTCATCAAGGGCAACATGATTTTGTATTCG
Organism: Meles meles; assembly: GCF_922984935.1. Taxonomy (NCBI): domain Eukaryota; kingdom Metazoa; phylum Chordata; class Mammalia; order Carnivora; family Mustelidae; genus Meles; species Meles meles. Next base: position 106,797,821 of record NC_060075.1, read on the forward strand.
GTAACCAGTGATTTTTTGGTGTTTTTATGTTAAAAGGAAATATATGACAAATGTATTGGCTCTAGAATGAATAAAGGTACTTGGGTGGCTCAGTCGTTAAGTGTCTGCCATCAGCTTAGGTCATGATCCAGGGTCCTGGGATTGAGTCCTACATCGGACTCCCCGCTTGGCGGGAAGCCTACTTCTCCGTCTCCCACTCCCTCTGCTGTGTTCCCTCTCTCTCACTGTGTCTCTCTCTGTCCAATAAATAAATAAAATATTTAAAAAAAAGGAATAAAAACAGCTCCTTAAGTCATCAAGGGGGTGAGGGAAGAGAAGGTACTGTAATACAGAATTAAGTCAGAAGCGAGCAGGCAGGACTGTTATGTTTGAGGGTGGCAAGGGGATCATGAGTTCAGCAAGAATCAACAAGGTGGGGGTGAGGAGGTGTTGGACAACAAGCATCTATCAAAGCAGAAAACTGCCCTGAACCTCCCTCTAAAGGAATGCAATATACAACTAGCGGAATATAAGAGGGATAAAATGCTAACAGAAGCTCAAATGGTGCAATAACATTAGAACACATTCACATAAATTTAATAAAACAAGAAAAAAGGAAATAGTGAATCAGTCGCTTGTGCAGAGTTCTGTCATGGCAGTAGTTCTTAACATTTTGTGTACATTATCTGTGGCTCTTGTTAAAAAAATACAGATCCTTGGACCTCTTGCCCAATAAGGTGCTGCTATAATGCTTTTTGTGTAGAGCCAGGTATGTGTATTTTTAACTGGTTTGAAGGTGTTTCTCATGTAGGTAACTTTACTCAGTATATTAGAAGAGTCCACTAAAGTTTTTTAGTTTTAATAGGTGTAATGCCAGGTTATGTTGTCCTGGAACAATAGGCTTGAGACTAAGACATTTGACATTACAGTATTATGAATAATCAGGAGTGAACTGAACTCATTTATGAAAATTCTAACTTCCTAAGTAGACTTGTCACCTGATGATGTAGACAATCCAGTGATAAGAATAACCATCATGCATTGAGCCCTCACTGTAGGCCAGATGCTGCTAAGTGCTCTATATACATTAAATAGTCTACTCTTTAAAGAGATTCTATAAGGTTGATTTTATTACCATCCCCATTTTACAGATAAGAAACTGATCAACAGAAAGAATGAGAATCTTGGGTATCACATACTTGTGATGGTTATTTTTGTGTCAACTTGACTATGCCATGAGGCACCCAAACATTTGGTTAATGTTTATTCTGGGTGTGTCTGGATGAAATGAACCTTGGGGTGCCTGGGTGGCTCAGTGGGTTAAAGTCTCTGCCTTCTGTTCAGGTCATGATCTCAGGGTGCTGGGATCGAGCCCTGCATGGGGCTCTCTGTTCAGCAGGGAGCCTGTGTCCTCTCTCTCTGCCTGCCTGTCTACTTGTGATCTCTCTCTGATAAATAAATAAAATATTAAAAAAAAAAGAAATGAATCTTTAAATTAATAGACAGGGTGAAGCAGATTACCTTTTTGAATGTGGGTGGGCCTCATCCAATCAACTGACATGAATGCAACAAAAAAGATAATAAGAGAGAATTTTGCCTACCTGACTGCTTGAGCTAAGATATTGACTTTTCCTGGCCTTGGACTGGAACTTGCAACCTTGGCTTGCCTAGTTCTCAGGTCATTGGAGTCAGATTTGACCTTCTACGATCAAGCCTGATCTCTTGGTTTGCCAGCTTGCTGAGTGCTGATCTTGGGACCCCAGCCTCCAGAACTGTGAGAAAATTAAATTTCTGTTGTTTAAGCCACTATGGCATTTTGTTATGACAACCTCATAGACTAAGCAAGATAGATTTTGGTACTGAGAAGTGGATGCTGCTGTAATAAATACCTAATATGTGGAAGTGGTTTTGAAACTGAATGATGGGTAGAGGCTGAAAGAGTTTTGAGGTACATGCTAGACATGTGGACATTAAGGGCATTTCTGGTGAGGTTACAGATAGAAATGAAGAACATGTTATTGGAGACTGAAAGAAAAATGATCCTTATTGTAAAGTGGCAAAGCGCTTGACCAAACTGTGTTTGTTTTCACGTTTTGTGGAAGGTAGAACTTGCAAGTGATGAAATTGATTATTTACTGAGGAGATTTCTAAGCAAAGTGTTGGAGTGGTTTGGTTCCTTCTGACCTCTCAAAGCAAAAAGGGAGAGTAAATTGAAGAAACAATTCTAAGCACCAAGGAACCAGAACTTAAAAGTTTGGAGAATTCTCAATCTTACTGAAAAAAAAGAAAGAAAAATGAAAAAGCTTCTTTTGAAGAGAACACTAAGAGTGTGGCTGAACAGCCATTTGATAGGAGATCCTGAATTCTATTTAAACTTAATCTACTACCTCAATGGAAAGATTAAAAAGGAGATTATATCAGCTGAGATATAATCAGCTGCCAGTTGAGCTAAGGGGCAGGGGCAGAAAAGATGGGACAGAAGGAAGGAAGACTGTTGGATTTAGGATTTTACAGAATGGGACTCTGCCCTGTCTTTCAAGCAAATGGAAGAAGTACTCCAAAGGTAATTCAGAGATTGTCACAATTGCCACTCCCACTCGCACCACAGGCCTGGGAGATAAGGCTGTACCCAGGAGGCAAGGCTGCCTCAACCTCAAGGGTTGGAATGCCACCCTTGCAGAGAGCGTCGCAGGCAGGGCCACCTGGCTGAGACCTGGAGGCGATGATGCCACCTCAGTGGGCCTGGAGTGCAAAGCATCAAATCAAAGAGGCTTATTCTCAAGATTTAAAATTTAATGGAACTGGCCTTATTAGATTTTAACTTGCTTGGGACCCATCACCCCTCCCTTTTTTCTAATTCCTCCCTTTTGGAATAGGAATTTTCTATTTTCTGCCTGTCCCAACATTGTATTTTGGTAGCACATAACTTGTCTGGTTTCACCCATTCATGCTGAGAAGAATTTTGCTTCAAGATGCATCATACCTAGAGCCTCATCCATATCTGATATAGATGATATTTAGATGAGACTTTGGATGTTAGAGTTGGAACAAGTTAAGATTTTGGGGGATTTGGGGGTGGAATGAATGTAGTTTGCACATCAGGAAAATATTATTTTGAGAGTCCAGGGGCAGAATCCTATGGACTAAATGTGTCCCTCCAAAATTCCTGTGTTAAACCTAAACCCCAGTGTTATGGTAATCAGAGACAGGGACTTTGGGAGAGAATTAGGGTTAGATAAATTCATGAGGGAGGGGACTTCATTTTGAGATTAGTACACTTATCAGAAGAGACATCTGACTATACTTTGGGCGCTCACGCTTCCAGCTCTCTCTTGCCCTCTCTCTTCCATGTGAGGACACACAGAGAATGCAGTCAGCTAAGCCAGAAGGAAAGACGTCACCAGAACCCAGCCATGCTGGCACCCTGATTGCACACTTCCAGCCTCCACAACTATAAGAAGTAAGTTTCTGTTGTTTACCATATATTGCTGGCCAGTCTATGGTATTTTAATATGGTGGCCCAAGCAGACGGACACATAACTAGGAAATGGTAATGTTGGAATTTGAACCCATAAGTCTAATTTGAGGACTTTCCCCATGACTATATTACACTTTCAATAAAACGTTTGTCCCTAAAAGATCTCTAGACAGTTATCTTTATCCTTAAAATATGTTTCAGTCTTTCACAATCCCCTGACACCAATAGGATAGATAAAAATATGACTTGACTGAAGTTTCCAGGTGCTTGGATTTACTCTTCATTCTTAAAATGTCTTTGAGTGGAGGGACAGAAATTTCTCCATTCCTCCCTTCATGAAGATGTTTAGACAGGCCACCAAGAGAAGGAGCAACTGAATCTCTCATTTCTACATGACTTGACCATGTCATCAACACAAGTTGAAATGAAGTTTCACCAGATGCAGCCTGGCCCCTGAAGGGCTTCACAACCACAGCATCTCCAGGAGGGCCCATGAATGGCACACACTCCAAGCAGCTCATCAGACCACTGTGTGCTGACCTTCTGTGCTCTGGTAAAAATGGAGCACTTGATAAAAACACAAACATATTTTTAGTACCGACATAGGTACTAAAGGTAAATGCAACAGTATTTCTGATATTAGTTTAACACATACAATGTATCAAGTTCACAGGTAGTTTGAGATCAGGTTTGATTCTTGGTAAAGAGTTACTAGTTGGTTATAGAGTAGAGTGACATGAATCACGCTTTTTTCACATGAGTGGGAGGAAGGGTCCCAAAGATATTTGCTTATGGATATCTTAGTGCTTGATAATGGGAAATGCTAACGATGGATAGTTGGAAGAAAGGCTGGCAGGGACAAATGACCCCACCCTAAGAGGAAACCACACTTAAGAGGATTTTACACCACCCTGGAAGGAGCTCTCCACCCTTTCCCAAGTGATAGATGACAAAACTTGATTGGATGACAGAAGCATAGAAGGTTAATCAAATTAAAACAGTCTACCCACAAGCCCATAAAAACCCCTAGACTTAGAACTCCAGTTTGGCAAACCTCTTGGGTTTCCATCCTCGTTGGGAGCTTTGTACTCTAATCTTACTATAGCTCAATAAATTTTGCTGCCTACTGCTCTATCTCTTCATTCTTTGAAGCAGCATGACCAAAAACATGCAGAGACTCAAGGAACAATTCCTGTAACACTAAGAGGGAAACCCAAGCTAAGAAGCTCCCCTTGTAGATGTGGGATTTAGTGTTTTGTGGAAACATAGGCAAAGGGCCATGATGAAAAAAGCATGGGGACAAGAGACCCTTAATGTGTGGAGTCCACCACACTTACACTTATCTCCAGTCAAGGAGGTTCATCATAGAGCTACACAAGACAGATAACACAACATACTACAACTAGAGCTATCAACCATGCAATTTTCATGAATCCCAAACCAAACCATGACATCATTGTCCTGCTTAAAGCTTTTCAATCCCTCCCACTACATGAAGAAAACATTGAAAAGCCCTGACCTGACCTGCAGTGATCTGTCTTGTGCACATTCCATTAACCTAATCTCATGCCTTCTCTCCTTTTCTAGCTTCATACCCTCATACCAGTCTCCCCTTGGTTCCTGGAGTATGTCTGTCATTTTTTGCCCTGTAGCCTTGACATGGGAAGGGCTTCTTTCAGACAGTACTGCTCATCCTCTTGACTTTGGCTTAGTCTTATCCTTCTTGGTATTATTACTTCCCCAACCCAAGTCTCACTCCCTGGTTTGATGTTGTTTTTGCTCTCATAACTTCCTTAGCACTCATACATTAAGAAATTACTTTGTCTGTCATCCACCTAGACAAGGCCCACGAGCACTGGGACCATGTCTGTGTTCCACCACCTTATATGTGTCTAGAATTTGGGAGGTATTTAGTAAGTATTTGTTGAATGAATGAATGAGTTTAAAGTCTTTGTGACAAGTGCTGAGCTGTCCCTGTCCATGCCAAGATGTTGCAGTTGCCTAATGCAGAAGTCAAAGGATCCTGGAGAACTAGCACTGCCTGACTTGCCCCATGGCCAACCTCTTTGTGACACTTTGGCAAGGAGAAAGATGAAGGGTGTTGCCACCAAGGCCCATAGCATGTATCTCTGTGAGGGTAGAGGGGGTACACCTGGAGGCTGAGTACAAGCCTGCACTTCACATGTACCCTCCCTCAGCTGCTTCAGTCCACAGAGGGATGCTTTCTGGTTGGTCTGCCAAGAGAAGGGAGCCTTGGATAATTCACACAAAGATGCAGGAGGGGCTATCCAGGACCCTGTCAATAATTCAAGAGAGTACAGACCTCCAAGCCAGTGATAACCAGAAAGAATTTGCGTCTCAGGCCCTGGATGGCTAAAGTTTACACATCATGTAAACCTGAGCCAACCCATTGGGCCTCTGAGGCAGCCTTTGGATTATAGAAGGGCATTAGCCATAGCCAACGCGACAGCCTCCCTCAAGAACAGGAATCAGGGGGCGCCTGGGTGGCTCAGTGGGTTAAGCCGCTGCCTTTGGCCCAGGTTATGATCTCAGGGTCCTGGGATCGAGTCCCACATTGGGCTCTCTGCTCAGCGGGGAGCATGCTTCCCCCTCTCTCTCTCTCTGCCTGCCTCTCTGCCTACTTATGATCTCTCTCTGTCAAAAAAAAAAAAAAAAGACTTTCCCTCTCTGGGAAAAAAAAAAAAAGAACAGGAATCAGTGGCACTTAGACAATGTCTGCCTAAGAAAGGAGGTACTGGTCACTTTAATGCAGTTTGACTTTAATTTGGAGGGAAAAGCAAACACCAGGGGAACAAGAAAAATAAGGCAAAGCAGAATAACCTTGTCCCTTTTCTTTATCAAAACCAGCATTCCCATGGGAAAGAGTGGCTTCCATTTCTGGTCAGATCAGCAGTTTTATAAGTTTATGTCCATTTCCTTCCCTGTCAGTCCCATGCAGACTGTCACCAATGAATCCCTTGAGAAATGCTGAAGCCCTAATTCTTTCATTCTCATTTTCCCACGAAATGCAGATAGACCTGAGTAAAATGAGATAGCACATGCAAGTTGTTTTATGAATTTGTAGACTCGTGACAGACTTTAAGTAATCTACCCCAAGGGAAAACTAAACAGATGGAGAAATTGAAGGTGATATTGCCATTCTCTTTATTAGAAGGATCCCTGTCCTGTCCCTTGAATTTTATAGCTAGCATACTGTGGAAGTCAGGTCAGTAGCTCCCTTTTACAGATGGTCTGTTGCATTTCCTGTCGACATTACAACCTGTTCTCTTTTCTCTCCCTTCCAGCAGCAGCCAGAACATTGACCAAAGGCTCTTGGAAGAAGAAACACATTCAAGGCCATTAGTCTGTGGTTGTATGTGTGTTCAGGCCTCCAACTCACACTCACTCTATCCTGACAAGTACAGAAGGTGAAAACATTGCTAGACAGTCTGTTTCTAAGAGGTATCAACCTGTTGCTGAAAGATTTATCATCAGGGAACGTGAGGTAGGAGAAAGCCTTTACTTGAACCAAAATTGGTCATTCAGAGTTCATACTGTAACTTGATCATTTATTTATATTTTATGCACCTTCCTTCAAGGAGAAGAGATGATGCATGTGGGACCATTATTTCACTGAATGTGATGTGGTCAAGTGACTATCTCATTGGACAGTGTTATAGAGACTCCATTGTGCAACTCATGTGAATATTTCTTTTAACCCTTTGGGTTCTGTGTCAGTGAGCAGGGCAAAGTGAGGTTTTATCTTCTCTATTCACCATCCACTACAGATGGGATCATGGAATATGGCAACTGCTCCCAGCAGACACATATCCCATATACATACATATCTCCTGCTCCCACTCATGAAAAAGAATATGACTGGGGAGAGGTGACAAGAGGCCTGGAAAAATCTAAGAGTGGACTATAGCAAAGAAGACTCTTGTAAATATTAATTGCCTGCGTTCATGAGATGTTCAGTGACATGACACAAATCAATGACCAGAAAAAGAAGTGACATCTTGGCACTGTTCTAAAAACCAAAGTAACACCTATGTACACAAGGCTTTACACCTGCCAGAAAGTGCTTATTCAATTTACTCACTTAATCTATAATTTATCTATTCTTCACAGATAAAATAATGGAAGCCTAAGGGATGATTTGCCCAAAATCTTAGCCCAGAACTGGGATTCAAAACCACCTCTTTAGACCAGAGGTCTATTCTCCAAGGTCTCCAAAACCACTTCTAAAGATCAGATATATGAACTCACATTTGAAATACCCAACACTTACCCTCAGCCAGCAGACTCATAAGTCATGATTGGTTCACATATGAAGGGGCACCTGGTGATCTTGTGTTGGCCATTCAGACTGGAACAAGGTAACACAGACTTGAGCCTCTATGGAGCTAAGGTAAGTGGAGCCATAAGAGGAAAGCCCATAACCTCTTGTTGCTGAACTAATAGAAGTTACTTTTCTTTCTACCTCTCCAAGACTTATTTGGGGTTCTCTAAAATCTTTCCTTTCTTACTTAAGATAATATGGAAGATACGCAATGTTGGTTCATTCAATACACATTCTCAGTCAAGTTCTTTCTTGCCTTCCTCTTGTCTTTGCATGTAAGTGTGGCTATACAATGAGTTCTGGCCAAGGAGAAAAAGGCACAATTCTTGGGCTTGATTATGGACTCAAAAATAAAAAAGGAGAGATGCGCCTTTCCCATTTCTTGCTGACTGGAAAACAGATGTTATGCCTGAAAGGGCAGAAGCCATCTGGAAAACACTTTTTTAAAAAAAGCCAAAAAACTACAGAGCTAAAATATCATGGAATTGGGCTATCAGCCCTGAACAGTCTACCTCTAGATTTTGTAACATATATAAAAAGAAAGATACAGCTATGGTTTAAGCCTCTGTGAGTTGAGTATTCTGATATTTCCAAACAGAAGATGCAGCTTCCTAAGCTTAGAACTAGTAGAATATTGCACTCCTTTGAAGTATATAAAATTGATTTAAATGATTTGAACATCTCATCTGTGATGGGGGTGCCTAAGAAAGCCATCTACACAGAGAGATCCAGAGGACTACACTGTACATGTAAGAAGGATGGTCCTTGATATGCCCACTTCTAAAGCTTCCATCCTTTACAGATTGGAACTGGATGAAGGTATCCTGGTCAGGCTTTTTAGGTTATTTGAAGGAAAATGTATAGGAAACCTTGGGAAAGATGGTTATTGCAAAGATAGAAGAAATGTGGAATTATCTGGAATATTGACCAGATACCATAGTAGTTCAGGTTCCATTTATTACTAATCATCCACTTACTAATTATGCAACAGATGTTTATGGACACCAATAATAATGCCAAGTACACATATTCCATGGTAAATATGACTTATCTGCTTTCAGAAAACTATACTGTGGATCTCAAGGCACATGATTCAGTAAGCATTTCTATAAAGTTGATGAACGTCTGGATAATTGGGCTATGCATAAGTTTCACAGAAAAATGAAAAGTAGCTCAGCATAACTAAAACAAATATTAATAATATTCTGCTCTGTTGTTGTTCACCTAGCATTTGTGCTTTCCCAAGAAAAGATCTGAGAGGACTGGGCTGACACCAGTCAGGGTAAAATACTGCTCTTGGACGCATTTGACAGGTCATCTCAAAAGGTGATTGGATTTCCTTCTGCCCATAGTGGCTGTGTTGCTGGAGTGTTTTTATGACTGTGTTAGTCTGCTTAGGCTGCAATGACAAAATACCACAGACCATGTGGCTTCCACAACAGAAATGTATTTTCTCAGTTTTGAAGTCTAGAAGTCCCAGGTCAGGGTCTGGCATGGTTGGTTGCTGGTGAGAACTCCCTTTCTGGATTGCAGACAGCTGCCTCCTTGCTATATTTTCACACAGTGGAAAGAGAAAGCTTGGATGTTTTTCTTCTTTTAAAGGTACCAGTCCTATCAGATTCAGGCCCCATCTTTAGGACCTCATTTAACATTCATCACCTCTTCTCAGGCCCCATCTCCAAATGCAGTCATTTGGGGGTGAAGAGCTGCAATATATGAATTTTGGAGAGGGGAGGGACACAAACTTGTATCCCTAAGAATGCCTGATTCTGCCTGCCTGGAGAATACTCTTTATGAGCCCTACCATATGATCAAGAAGAAAATTAGGGACATTTTCTTTCTAATTTAGCTCTTTAAACACTGTGGATTTTCCATTAAACATTCTAGTAGAATAGGATGTGCTTCCCTGGCATGGGGACAAAAATAGTACTCCTGGGGGGTATAGTGGTCAGGATCTCCACTGCAGAAGCCCAGCTCATTCTCTTCAAGGGGATACTGTATCTGGCCAACAAGTAATCCATTTCAATGATCAGTTTCCAGTTCCAGGAACCCATGGGGGAACCAAGGAGAGCCACTACTGGGGGATAAAGGATGGGGCTATTGGTGGGATATAAAATGCTGCCTGGGATCTATGCTTGGGTCTCTACACACATCAATAAAAACAGGGATTTTTCGGGTGACTCTCAAATTGAGGTCAGGGTCAGATATTTGCATTCTCGTTTAACAGAAAAAGAGAATATGCCAAAGTTATAAGAAGAGCTTATGATAAAAACAGAGTTTCCCCTGCCTAAAACCACTGGACCCAGCCACTATCAAGATCCATGCATGGCAGTCCTGTCCTATAGGAGACCTTGATCTAAGGAAAAATCTTTCCTATTTTCTTAGCCCTCTGATAGTTCAGTCTTGCTTTTAACAGTGTTAGCTACTGCTCAAGGGTCCTCTCCCAAAGTTTTCCTATGTCTTAAAGACAACATACCTGAAAAAAAGAGGCTGAAACTTTCAACAGCAAAATTCAGATTGGCATAAGCCAAGAGCCCCCAGGGAAGGATATTAAAAAAGTCAGAATTGCATGTTTCTACATCTGTTTTCAATGAAACTTATGTCAAATAATTGTATTATTTGACAAAAGAAATCCAAAGAATTACTTAGTTTTTTCAGAATGCGTTGAAATGTCATTAAAATTCACCTACTAACACACAGATACAACTTTACACCTGTCCATAGTGTTAGATCAAATAAGAAGTCGGGGCCTGGGCCTCCTGAATAGGAAGAGACTTGACCTGCAGCAGAAGGGGAGAGACGATTCTATGCTTATTAGCATTTCTGTTTCCCACCAACCTGGGACATGTGATCTGTTTTTAGCTTGACACCAAACAGAAAATGGCTCTGCTACAATACCCTAGATGTTAATGCAAAAGAGACATATCCCTGGAAAAGAACACCAATGTGGGTCTGAGTACTCAAATGAGAGAAGTCATTCCTGCTAGCAAGTCAACAATAGTCATTTTACTGAACACAACTGAGAAAGCAAACGTGCAAAAGTAAGTTTCTAAAAGATGATTTGTTAACATGTATGGAAAGTCTGTAACAGTGCAAACACTTTGGTTAAGTGATTGCAGTCCTTGCAATTTACCCAAAGGTTGTTTAAAAATGTATAGACAAAATATGTATTATTAGGAGAGAGCGCTTCTGGTTTCTCTTGTGCTCCTACACATCTTGCTGCGTATGCCAAGAAGGCAACATCTATACCATTCTACCCAGGGCATTTCTCAGGCTTATGCTTAAGTCAGGTGACCTTAAAGAATAAGGTCACATCTCCTGGGGCAAAAAGCAGGCTTTCTTATTGCTTACATAGAAGCAAATTCCCTAAACTTGATGTGTGTAAAGTTTCTATCTGCGCCCATGGAATCACTGCTGCGGCTTTTGGGGGCCAGGAGAACCAGTGCACAAGCTGATGCCCAGAAATTTTGTGTCTGTGCCAGCATCTATAACATAGTACTTGGCTTGTTTCTGAGCTGGCAAGTAGGAAAAAAAATCAATCCCAAACCTGAAACTTAAAGCAGCATTGTTTAGTAAAAATAATGACACTAAACGGCTTCCGAAGAGAATTGATTAATTATAGTACAAACATGCAAAAAATATGGTGCAGACATTTAAAACTACTTCAGTTTGTATCTTTATTGACATGGAGATAATATAACAGTGTATTTTTGAGTAAAGAAAAGCAGGTAACTAAGAAATAAGCATAGAAGATCCACCTTTATATAAACATATATTTCAGTCATGCATAAAATTTCTGGATGATTCCATGCAAAAATTTCTCTGGATGGTAGACTTAATGAGTTTCATTTTCTCATCTGTATGGTCTATTTCCTGTTGTGAACATGAATTATTTGTGTAACAAAATAATATTAATTGAAAGAAAAGAATTGCTAGACAAAAAATATGATGAAATACTTGTTCTTGAAACAGACTATGAACAAGTAATATGCAAATACAGAGGAAAAATGCATATAGAAATAAAGCTCAACTTCTCAAACTCAGCACCCAAAAAAACAAATAATCCAGTGAAGAAATGGGCAAAAGACATGAACAGACACTTCAACAAAGAAGACCTACAAATGGCCATGACAGACACAGGAAAAAATGTTCCATATCACTTGCCATCAGGGAAATACAAATCAAAACCATAATAAGGCACTACTTTACACCAGTCAGAATGGCTAAAATTAACAAGACAGGGAACAACAACAAATGTTAGTGAGGATGTGGAAAAAGGTGAACCGTCTTACACTGTTGATGGAAATGCAAGCTGGTACAGCTACTCTGGAAAATAGCATGGAGGTTCCACAGGATGTTAAAAATAGAGCTACCCTACAACCCAGCAATTGCACTACATGTATTTACCCCAAAGATACAGATGTAGTAAAAAGGAGCATATGCATCCCAATGTTCATAGTGGCAATGTCCACAGTAACCAAACTGTGGAAGGAGCCAGGATATCCTTGAATGGATGAATGGGTAAAGATGTGGTTCATATATACAATGGAATATTAAGTAGCCATCAGAAAGGATGAATATCTGCCATTTACACTGACATGGATGGAACTGGAGGGTATTATGATAAATGAAATACGTCAATCAGGAGAAACACAGTTATCATATGGTTTCACTCATATGTGGAGCATAAGGAATAGTGCAGGGGACCGCAAGGGTAGAGAGGGAAAACTGAATGGGAAGAAATCAGAAAGGAATACAAACCATAGGAGAGACTTGACTCTAGGAAACAAACTGAGGTTTGTGGAAAGGGAGGTGGGTGGGGCGATGGGGTAACTGGGTGATGGTTATTAAAGAGGGCACGTGATATACTCAACTAATAAAACATTGACCATTATATCAAAAACTAATGATGATACCTTAGCTAATTAAATTCAAATTTGAAAAAAAGAAGACTGTGTGAACCAAAAAAAAAAAAAAAAAAAGGAAATAAGGCATAAGGCTCCTGATAGGACATAGCTCTCCTTGCGGTACAGATGATATACCACAGAGCCTGAAAGAGGAGGAGAAATAATGGAAAAGTCCCTTATTAGTCACTATCCTCTTAGAACATCAGAGATGATGTTTTTTAAATATTTTTTTAAAATCTTTTTAACATCTACCTAAGTATGCTTAGTGTTTTAATGGATATTGAGACAATCTGTCTTAGCTATTGTGAGTAATATTGTAATCAATATGGGATTGGAGATATCTTGTCAATATCCTGTTTTCATTTCCTTTGGATAAATCCCCAGATTTTTTTTTTTTTGGATTAAATTAGTTCTTTATGTTTACAATTCATAACCTGGAAAGCCTACTGAGTAAAATTTCAAGAAGGCCTTGAAGACACAGAGCTTCTTAAAACATTTCTCCCCTTCTCTCCGTATTTTCACTCCACAAGCTAGACTTGACAATATACACTCTCAATTAAAAAAAAGAAAATCTAAACAAAATAAAAAGAATTCCCGACACAGAGTTCTGCAATAAATTTCTAATAATTCAGATACTCCAAATTCGGTTAGCACCGAGAATGAGTTTCGTTCGTTTTGCCAAGGGGAAAACGCATTAAGGAAAAGGGTAGGTGGCGCAGGATCAGATTTTCAGGCCAGCCGGACCGCTACACACCCCTTCCCAGAGTCCCAGAGCCTCCATGTGGCTTAAGGATCCAGTCAGCTACTGGGTCTCGGGCTCAGGGGCAGTGCCTGGCTCTGTCCCCAGAGAGTAAGCGCCCAGCCCACTGGAGGGGAGTGGCAGCCCTAGAGCTTGAGCTCCTGCTCTGGGGATTTACCCAAAGGGTTGCTCAGTCACATGGCAGTTCTTATTTTAATTTTTGGAGGAACCTCCATACTGTTTTCCATGGTGGTTGTACCAATTTATGTTCCTACCAGCAGTGCATGAGAGTTATCTTTTTTCCACATCCTCACCAACACCTGTTATCTCTTATCTTTTTGATAACCATTCTAAAAAGTGTCAGGTGATATCTCATTATGGTTTTGATTTGCATTTCCCTGATGATTAGTGATTTGAGCACCTTTTCGTGTACCTGTTCACTGTCAGTCTTCTTTGGAAAAATGTCTATTCAGTTCCCCTGCCCATTTTAAAATTGGATTATTTAGGGGTTTTCTCTCAAGTTGTATGTGTTCTTACAGCTTTTGATAATATTTTGGATATTAACCCCTTACCAGATAATGTGATTTTCAAATATTCTCTCCCATTCTAGAGGTTGCCTTTTCATTTTGTTGACAATTTCCTTGTTGCATAGAGGCTTTGATGTTTATGGCAGCATTATTTACAATAACTAAGATATGGAAAGAAACTGAGTGTCTATCAGTGGATAAATGGATAAAGAAGATGTAGTATAGGTATACAATGGAGTATTATTCAACAATGTAAAAGGAAATCCTGCTAGTTGAGACAACATGGATAGACTTTGAGGGCATCATACAAAGCAAAATAAACCAGACAGAGAAAGACAGATACTTCATGGTATCACTTACAAATGGAATCTTGAAAAAAAAAAAGAGAGAGAGAAAGAAAGAAAAGAAAAAAGTTAAAAGAAACAGCAACTAGAGAGTAAAAAAGTTGTTTCCAGGGGCTTAGGGTGAGGGTTGGGGGAAATATGGGGAGGTTGGTAGAAGAGTACAAATATTTAGCTGTAAGATGAATAAGGTCTAATGATTAATGTAAAATGATGAATACAGTTGATAACTCTGTATTGTATAATTGAAAATATCTTACAGTTTTATATATTGATTACACCTCAGCAAAGCTGAAATTTCACAAAAAGACAGTCTGTCACATCTATGAGTTATACCATAATTTATATCAGAAGTCTGAGGCTGGCATTCAATCTCACTGTTTCATCTCTACATTTATGCTTTTTGAATCTCTTAGGTCCCTCCCTTCCAGTTCATCTCACCACTCTGCCCTGAATCTCGGTCTTTTCCATCATTTTCCTGGATATCTCCATAATCTTTGAACTGGTTTGTCTTTATTTCACATCTCTCCGGACTATATGTAACTACTGACATGTGATTAAAACAACAAATCCATTTCCTCAAATGCTTCCATGCCTCCCAAATACCAACAAAATGGTCTGGCAGGCCAGGCCTGCAGTAATTAGCATTAGCTGTCTCACCACACTTCCTTCTTGTCCTCTGTGCCGAGCTCTCCAGACTCATTTACTGGGGCAAGAAGCCCCTTCCTTACAGAATGCCCTCACTCCAACCCTGTCAGGCAAATGCTCGTTTCAGGATTCTGCTTTTGCAGGAATTGTGTCATAACCACATCCCCAAATTGAATTCCCTCCTTGGAGTTCCAAATAGATAACATGCAAATTAATCAAAGTGTTTACCATCCTTTGCCTTTATTTGTTTCATACCATGCTTTCACATTGGCTTGTGAGCTCTTTGAGGGAAGGAGTAGATCTTAATTATATTTATATTATCAACATCTAGTCCTATTCTTGACACAAAAGAGAGTATCTATGCATAAACTAAAAAATGTAGTTAAAACTTAAGAGTCTGAGTTCGTTCATACCCAGAAAACCTTTATTCTGAAAGATCCAAGAACCCCTACCGACAGACTCTGAATGTGTTGCTATCAATATTTTGTTGCCCCAAAAGGAATAAAATGAATGATTCTCACTTGCAAAGAATATTGCTTTGGAAACAGGTGTTTCTGTCTGCCACAGGGCAGCCCCTCTCCTGCCACTGGAGAGAGAACACCTTGGGAATGTCCACATCCCTGGGAGGAGAGCCAGAGGAAGAACTGACACTGTAATAGCATATGCTGTGTGCTTTATAAGATAGTCATAGGGAACTGAGCATACTAAATTCTCTAAGCTTTTTTCCTATAATTTATTAAGGAAAACATTCAAGAACAGAAAGAAACGTGAACTTGGGAAAATAAAAGCAGTTGTAGAAAAAGCAAATAAAAACCTTAGACATGATTGATCTCAGAGGATGTGGAACTGAATCTGGATATCATGTTCCTATATTCCATTTATTTGCTTTTAAAGATTCATTTATTTATTTGTAAGAAAGAGAGCATGTGAAAGAGAGAGAGATCATGAACAGGGTAAGGGCAGAAGGAGAAGCAGGCTCCCTGCTTAGTAGGGAGCCTGATGTGGGGCTGGATCCCAGGACCCCAGGAACATGACCTGAGCTGAAGGCAGATGCTTAACCAACTGAGCCACCCAGGCGCTCTCTGTATTGCATTTAAAATGTCTCACTTGGAATAGGACTCTAAAAGACAGATCAAATGTAAATTCAGAATTTTCTTTACTTCTGTATGATCCTTATGTTAAGTAGGGCATAATTAAGTTTTTCCCACAAGGTCAAAATGTCGAGACAGATGCTGTAACATGATAGGATTTGATAAGCAATTTCTAATATGAAGATTTTTGCCAAGAAAGGCTCTGGAACAATCAGTGACAGTAGAGTTTATAGAGCTATCTTTTAAATTGCAAGCGGGACAAGCCATCCTGTCATTAAAGTTTCTTTCTCCTCCCTCCCGATATTTGGCACCTGGAGTTGGCCTCACTCAGTTGGTTAGAGAAGGAGCTAGAATAAAAGCATAACTTAGGGTCTTCTGGAAGGTACTATGTCTTGGGAGTTCACCCAGCTTCCACATAGCTAGAAGCAGGC